>NW_023597034.1:10592964-10604573 GCF_011947565.3 Pollicipes pollicipes | reverse complement strand
TCAGAAGATGGTTCTATGGTAATGCAACAGGGATCCCTGCAATTAAGACCAATGACATACCTGCAACACACATATTCGTGATTGTCACAGGCTAACTTACACACATAATGACCGATGTAACACACTCATATCCTTGCTTGAAGGGAATGTTTCACATTTGGAGATACTGAAATAAGCACCAGATATGATGAAACAAGTTCACATATAACTATTTGTAAACTTAGTAGAAAATACTGCTCTAGATGATGCAATATCTATGTTGAGCAAATATGCTGCCTGATATGTCATTACTCCAGTATGTCATCATACCTTGCACAACATCAGCTTATTGATAGCCATTATGCCAGGAAACTGTGCTCATGAATGCCACATGTTCATGACCCAAACATAATATTTTTCTTGGCCTTAATTGTTGCATGGTTTATGGAATGACAGGATACAAATAGTATTACGATGTCATGAATGCCAAGGTGACCTTGAAGTACTCAACCCAAAAATGTCTCCCCATCTTTGCATGTGTATGACTAAAAAACTAGAGGGGTTTAGGTCTCAAGAAGGGGTGGGCTATGAGCTCCACCCAATGACCTTCAGAATGGATTGTTTGGTTCAAAACCCCATAGAACTGGGGAACACTCCCTTTAACAAATACACACATGTAACAACTTAACAAGCCAAAATGAGCTGGCTTTACAGGTCATGCTCCCCACTTGTATTGGGTTTTGAAATAAACTGGTCATTTTGATGGTCATTTAGTGGAGTTCACAACCCTGCCCTCCTTCACAGGTAAAACCCTTTAACTTCTGGGCTGCACATCCTGAAGATGTGCATGCTATTTCATAAAAACTATTTCAAGGACATTCAGGAATACGTGATGTCATAGCATTACCATTAACATCCTGTCACCCCAAAGACCACACAGTATTCAAAGTGAGGAAGAATATTATCTATGCTCAGATCTGGTTACATAAGCACAACTTCAAACTTACTGGACATCACTCGGCCCTTAAACAATGTTGAGCAGGCTGGGCCAGCTTCAACCACAAAGCATGTTTTGTGCTACATAATGTAAGAAGTTGGACATGTTTTCTTCACCTGCTAGTTATTACAGAAGTAAGACTTGTAATAGAGCAATGTAAGAATAATGTGATGAAATAAATAAATAATCAAGACTTGTGATGGAATAACCCTATAACTGATCATGTGAATACATCTTATGCTTCTTACTCATTGATAAATATGTGAGAACACAACAAGAAAGTGCTAAAACACAAGCACATGAGATCTGGGTCACCAACCACTTCCAGCAATGCATGCCATCCCTTGACCAGTTCAAAGTAATACCAGAGAGAATTTTGCATGACTAGTTTGGCAGCACCTTGTTGCATATTATTTACTAGGGAGAAATTATGTTGTCTTGAGCAGCTTTTTCTGCTTAAAAATCAGCCAGGGTGTACTTTCCTACCTGACGTTGGAAAAAATCATTGAACACCATTTGTCGTGTTTAAGGCAGGACATATTGTAAATAATCACAAAACAGGTAGATTCATGCTCTAACCTCAAATTTTCTTATAATTACGATGGCGAGCTCCCGAGCGCCACACACACACACACAGCAGCCGTGACACTGGCGCCATTACTGCAGGCGGTCACAACATTCAAGCAGCATCAAGAACCATAAAACTGTATGGGGCCAAGGTAACAAGAATCCATGGAATTTGATCCTCGACGCCAACCGGACAATGGGTTGCAGGGGGATTGAGTGGGGAATGTAAAGCAAAATGAGAACATGCTGGCTAAATAAAAGCTCACTATACAGTGCCTATATATGGCATGAAACATGGATGCCAATGGGATGTTGGGTTTAAGGGGATATAGGGTGGGGAGGTTAGGTTAGGTTAGGTTAGGTTAGTTGGGTTGGGTTGGGTTGGGTTGGTTGGGTTAGGTTAGGTTAGGTTAGGTTAGGTTAGGTTAGGTTAGGTTAGGTTAGGTTAGGTTAGGTTAGGTTAGGTTAGGTAAGGTAAGGTTAGGTAGGTAAGGTTAGGTAGGTAGGTTAGGTTAGGTTAGGTTAGGTTAGGTTAGGTTAGGTTAGGTTAGGTTAGGTAAGGTAAGGTTAGGTTGCATTACATTAGGTTAGATTAGGTTAGGTTAGGTAAGGTAAGATAAGGTAAGGATAGGTTAGATTACATTAGGTTAGGTTAGGTTAGGTTAGGTTAGGCTAGTTTAGGATATGTTCTGGACCATTCTGGCCTGTGTGTTTCATAAACATACCTAAACGTGATAAACGATTTTCATTGCATTATTGTTGTGACCTTGGTCCCCTACATTTTTTTATGGCTCTTGATAAGCAGAAATATTGTAATTACACAACACAGAAACAGCGCTGGGGAGTCCTGGCGGGGCAGGGCTGTGCGGTGCTCGGGGGCTCGCTATCATATTTACTAAAAGTTGAAGATAGGGGCATGATTCTACCTGTTTTGAGATTATTTATGATATATTCCGCCTTAACCACAACAAATGGTATACAATTTTTTCTAGTGTTAGGTAGCAAAGTACACCTAAACCTAAAAATCTACCAGTAGTTATAAGTGAGCTTGTTTCATCACATCTCCCGCTTGCTTCAACAGCTCTGAATATTGCACATTTCCATCAAGCAGCACTGAGACCTGGGACATCCAGCATCCTTTATTTTACAGCAGCCAGAGTGAAGTTGTGGTGCAGAGTAGGAGGCTGACTTGTTCCTGATGGCCACTGCATACTGTTTAATTAAGCTGGGATTGCAAGCTAGAAGACATCCAAGATGACCATAATGCAGTAGACATTGGTGAAAGTGAATGCACCTATTACTAGTTTTGGCTAAATTAGATCTCATTTGGCCACCACTGAGCATCCTGGATCAATGCCTTTAGAGAAATAATGCACGCATATTGGTCACCTCAAATCAAGGTCCATGCTGCACCGGGGATCCAAAATATGACTGTGCTAAAATGCTGATACAGACAGGTACAAAGTAAGGGTGGCCCTGAGGCTAACTCATAGCTGACTGTTGCAGCATACTCCTGGTTTGATCCTCCAGGTTACTCTCGGTCAGTGGCGCACCCAGCTTTCTGTTAAGGAGGGAGCCCAGGGTCAGTCCTCTTTACCTTTCAGCCGACAGCGCCTCCGGAGAGCCGGCTTAGATCTGTAATGAGTGCTGTCTAATCAGCTGACGAAACGTCGTTGCCAGGCTGGGTAAATAATCCCAACGAGCGTTGTGCTCCTCATGACGTCACTAGCACACATGTGAAGATTGGACTTCTTTTACTTCACATGACATCACAAAGATTCGCAAGCTACTTATGATGACAGCATTGAAAACCAAGCAGGTATTCGTAATAACGCGGGTCTTGCTTCTTGCTGATGACGTCGCTGGGACGAATGAATCGGCCATCAGTTGAAAGCTTTCAGCGGGACAAGTTTTTCGGCTTTGTTTTCCCGCTGCTCACGACGTTCGGGGAGACTGTTGCGGTGTGCGTGCATGTGCCTGCGTACTCGTGGTTTACATTATTACGGTGATGCAATTTGAAAAAAATGAAGTGAAAACCGAGCCGCGTTTTACCTGCCGCTCATGACGTCACGTGACACGAGTTATGGTCTTCGTTTCGTACCACTAGGGAACCTGATCATGGCGGAAAACCACCTTCCCCAGCAGCCTTCCTCAAGAAACTACTGCAAGAAGGTCCAACTGATCCATGAAAAACCGCATTCAGCCATGTCCACACTGAGTTGGCAATGGGGCCGGAGAAAGGCATGAACTGGCTCAACGTTTTCGGCTACCAGCATTACCTGTCTTCAACAAACATTCCAGAGCAGTGTCCATCGGTGCAACCACTGCTGAACACCATTTTGACACGATTTAGATGGCAATGGTTTCTCCTAGACTTGAAGCATGGGTTCCGTGAGTGTTATGACACCCTCACCATTAGACACTTTCTGAGAATGTATGTAGAGTATTAGCGTTACGGCAGGGGATGGGAAGAATCGACTACAATAAGGGTATCAGCACCCTCACTTTCTGAGTCGTTCATCCGTCTATGTTTCGGGTGTCAACGCCAGGTCTTGCATTACATGTGCAGCCCAACTCTTCAATTTACCTTCCGGCCGTCTGCTATGAACTCTCCAGTTTCAATGCGTGATATTGCTTTGCTGCGTTTGGAAACGACTGCGGGGTGTTTAAAATCATTCCCGAACAAAAGGGCTTTTAGGTGAGTCCACTTCCGAGTCAATAATATGGCCGTTGGTGGGCATAATCGCACTTTTTACCTTTCGGCCGTCAGCCTTATCCACCCACTTCAAACATGTCAATATAGTTTCAACAATGCAACCACTAGCACCACCATTTTAAGAATGTGCAGATATTTTTCCTCATATCGTGGAAAAAGTGGCCTTACCATTCCTGAACAAGATGTCATTCGAGTAAGCCAATTCCAAATTACCAACAGAGTCGTTCATAGGCATAAGCGGACTCTTTGCATTGTGGCCGCCAGCATCATCTGATCATTTCAGATGTCAGTGCATTTTTCATCGGTGCAATCATCAGCGGATACTGTGCGAGCACCGAGTATAGCGCGCGAGTAGTAGTATCTAGACCGAACGGTATATGGCAGAGCGTCTCGCGGAGGACAGAAATAGTCTAGTTCCGACCGCCGACCCGTGTGCACATTCGCGGAGACAGAATCGAACAGATACCTTTTTAAAAGTGTTAATAAGCAATTGAAACGGGCAATCTTCAGCAGATTACTACTGCACACCACCACGGACTACGTGGCACATACACACAGCGTGCATTGAGGCCGACACAGTGAGCTAATCGCCTACAGGCGTGAACAAACGTTATTTTACAGCTATAGGTAAAGTGTGTTTATCTGACAAATGAAGGACAATGGCTGCACATGGTGAAGCAGAGGAAGATCCTATGGGAATGTGCCTATGGCTCCTATGCCGTCGGGCACTGATTTACAGGCGATATTTCGATCGACCCGCGCCTCACAAATTTACGTTTTTGGGAAGAACTTTTGCTATGCCGTGTACTTGTGGGCTCTTACACCAAAGAATTTCTTTGTCTCACTTGGTTTTGTTACTGATAACACATCCTAGTGCCTATAGCTGCAAAATAGCGGCTGTTCACGCTCACAGGGGACCAGGTCCTGCGTCGGCCTCAATGTACCCTGTACGTGCTTTGTAGGCCGTGGTGGTGTGTAGATCTGTTCAGATGATGCTGGTGGCGGAAACATAAAGAGTCCGCTTATGTCCATGAATGACTGTTGGTGATTTGGGATTGGCTATTCAAACGAAATCTTGTTCAGAAATGATAAGGTCATTTTCTCCACCATATGAGGGAAATTATCTGCATGTTCTTAAAAAGGTGTTGTTGGTCAGCGGCATCAATTCATATTCTTCCGTGAGGGCCTTGCCCCCCCCCCCCCCCCCAATACTGAAGTGCCCCCTTCCAATGTTGGGTCGGGCCCCCAGTAATTTTGCTTGAATTTTCAACAACTACACAGCAAATAAACTGTAACACAACCCCAATTTTAAACTGTGCATATCTCTATGGGGATTATACAATGAACAAACTACAATTTTGTTCCAATAAAGCATGCTAGCATTATAACCATACCAAAGCAACTCTGGTTTGAGTATTGGCAACCATATTACCATTGAGGTCAGATTAAATGCACACACACACACACGCACACGCACACACACCGCATCGCACGCGCACCGCACGCACACACACACACAGTGTAGGTGTACTTTCCTACCTAATGTTAGAAAAAATCATTGCACAACCATTCGTCGTGTTTAAGGCTGCACATATCGTAAATAATCTCAAAACAGGTAGAATCATGCTCCTACCTTCGAATTTCAATAACTACGATGGCGAGCTCCCGAGCGCCGCGCGCACCGCACCGCCTGGACTTCCAAGCGCCGTTTCTGCGTTGCCGTTGCGTAAATACAATATTTCTGCTTACCAAGAGCAATACAAAATGTACGGGACCAAGGTAAACCATTCGTCGTGTTTCAGGCGGAACATATCGTAAATAATCTCAAAACAGGTAGAATCATGCTCCTACTCTCGAATTTAAGTAAATACGATAGCGAGCTACCGAGCGCCGCACGCACCGCACCGCACCGCCTCGACTCCCAAGCGCCGTTTCTGCGTTGTTACGTAAGTACAATATTTCTGCCTATCAAGAACCATAAAAAATGTACGGGACCAAGGTAACAATAATAAAATAATCAAAATCGTTTCTTATCGCGTTTAGGTACGTTTATGAAACACACAGGCCAGAATAGTCCAGAACATATCCTAAACTAGCCTAGCCTAACCTAACCTAACCTAACCTAACTGAGAATAGACCAGAACCCAAGCTAAGCTAACATAACCTAACCTAACCTAACCTAACCTAACCTAACCTAACCTTACCTAACTGAGAACAGACCAGAACCTAACCTAACCCAACCCAACCAGAACCTAAGCTAAGCTAAGCTAAGCTAAGCTAAGCTAAGCTAAGCTAAGCTAAGCTAAGCTAACCTCCCCACCCTATATCTCTTTCAACCCAGCATCCCATTGGCATCCACGTTCCATGCCATATATAGTTGCCGTATAGTGGGCTTTTATTTAGCCACCAGGTTCTAATTTTGCGTTACATTCCCCACCCAATTCCCCTGCAACCCATCGTCCCGTTGGCGTCGAGGACCAAATTTCATGGATTCTTGTTATCTTGGCCTGGTACATTTTTATGGTTCTTGATGCTGCTTGATGCGCAGTAATGTTGTGACCACGCGCAGTAATAGCGCCGGTGTCACAGCTGCTGTGTGTGTGCAGTGCTCGGGAGGTCGCCATCGTAACTGTAAAAAATTTGAAGATAAGAGCATGAATCTACCTGTTGTGTGATTACTTACGATATGTCCTACCTTAAACACGACAAATGGTGTACAATGATTTTTTCTAATGTTAGGTAGGAAAGTACACCCTGACCAGTGTCTGTGTCTGACACAGACACAGACACAGACACAGACACAGACACACACACACATGCAAACACACCAAAACATAAAACTTCTTCCATCTCAGTGCAAAACCAATGCAATTTATTCCCATCTCGCATGGTGTCAGGGCACTGACCAGTTACAGTTATTTCTTTCTTGTGAAAGTCTTTAATACCAATGATAAATTGCTTTAAAAAATCAGAAAACAAACAATCAGCCTTGCCTGGCTCTCCTGGCTACCACTAAGTACTCTGCAAGCTCGACTCAGGCCCAAATATTTCAGCAATGCCACATGTAGCCTTTATTTTGACACATGACCACATCACTGATGACTCCAGCTGCTGCAAGCTTCAATAATGATTGCATCAATCAGTGCTCTGCCCTCCATTACTTTTCATGTTATTCACCACTTACCAGCCACTCATGCTCCTTAATCCGATAAGTGCAAAAGCGGGCAGCCACATACATGCCTGTTTTATTGTTCAAGCATCTCAGTAGACCGCTCAAGAGCGGAATGCTCAGCGCGCAGACCATATGAAGGACCAGCTACCACTGTTCCTTTGCTTTCAAAAACATCAAACGCCTGTAGCCAAGGTCAAAATCGGTCACAACACAACGGTTAAAAACAATAACAGGGCAGAAGAACCGTGGCTACCGCATGCCATGCCGCATGCTACGGCGGTGCGCCCGTCTGACACTGATGCGTCATGAATTGTCACGGTTGACTCGGAAAATACACTGCAACATTTGTATTTGCTCTTGATATCCATGATGGGCAGGGACAGAAAGCACTTAATCAGCCTTTCTAGCGGCAAAAACTCTTTAAAATGCAAAAATGTACAGAAAAACAGCTTTAAATCACAATTTCCTAAAAGTACATTAAATCATGGCACAGCCCCTGATGTGTAAGGCATAATATTCTCTACCAACGCAGAAAAAAGGATGCCAATCATAAACCGCGAAAAGAAGCGCGGGTGTTTCACTGCGCCCGGAGGCCCAGGCGGCCCGTGGCGTGTGTGGGTGGGGGGTCGGGCAGTCCAACTGGGTAAGTGGGCCAGTTTGGAGTTAAGCATAATTCATGAACCTAATGCTTAGTTGTAAAGGAAGTATTCACAACCACATATGCTGCATATTTACACACAAAACGTCGTCGACGGACTGGGAGGAGGGAAGAGGAGCAGGGATATATAAGATCATGTGGGCAAATGGCGGTTTACGTCTGAGACATTGTCAGATGTGCCCTCACGTTTTTCATCAAAATATCTTTAATGGATAAACTATTGTCTGGGTCTCTTAGCCATGTGCATACAAGTGTTGGTAAGTACGGTCAATTTTCTACTAGTTAAACATGGTTAAAGAAAACATGCTTGTCATGCCCAGTGGTGCTTAGTGTTGTGAAATCATCTCAGAACATTCTTGATGCATGAAATTGTATTTTAATAGACATATCAGAGATTGTTGGCAAGAGTAAAAGGATGTGAGATGTGAGAGAGTGATGATGAATCAAAACAGTCTAGCATCAGCTTGTTCTTTAAGAAATGGTAGGCTAAATTGCCAAAGATTTACATATCCCTACATATTTAAAGCCTACAGCCTTAATTTCTCACATCAGTGCATCATGCTCACTGAGGGTTATTGTTGCTGTGGCTGTTTCAGGCTTGTACAACAGTGAGAAACAAATTACTGAATTTGCCAGGTATTCCTGGCACTTAAAAAGACACATGCAAATTTTGGAGAAAGCATTACAGTTCATCTTGATCTTGAAACTTTGCTTTCCTGCAGTAATGCCTGGTTTTAGAATGTCTTGTGTCCTCAGAGATCTGCCACTACTGCATCTAGCCCACATTACTTTTCTATCATTCCTTTTCTGAGCAGCTTAATTTTTTATTATGCACATGTTGGGATTTCATGAGAAGCTGACATGCTCTGGACTATCATGACAAATGATGACCATTCTTGACTTCAGATCAAGGCTGTTCTGTTCTTACAATCAATCACATGTGCATTTGGCATGTCTATAGTCATTGTCAACATAACTCTAATGTGGATGGATGAAATTGCCTCTGATTTCATATTCCCCATGTCTTTGTCTTATGCCTATGATGTGCTCCCTATGCTCCCCTATGAGAATCATTTCAAGAAGTTCAAGTTCAAGAGATTTGTGGCATGTTTGGACTATGACTTGTGCATTATGGGATGAAGGGTATCCACTGCTATATTCTGGAAGGTGTCCTTGGCCCTGGTCATTGCCATGCACCCAACCTCTTTACAGTCTTGCTGCTTCCATTCTGAATCCTGACCAATGTGGAGATCCATTTACTTCCAGTGAAAGTGTAGCTGGCAGGTGTCGGTTTTAAAGGTATGTATCTCGTGCCATAGTGTATCATTTGTGTATAAGTGTTGTTATGTTTCAGGGAAACCAGCGGAACAGGGTTTGATTCCCTGCGCTCCCGGCCCGTTCTGTGAGAGGGAGAGCCAGGCGATGCCATAAAGTCTCAATAGCTGAGTGTGCATGTAGCTCTAATCACACTTCCTGCCATGAAGCTCATCATTCCTCACCAGTCAATTTAATTACGAAACTTGTAGTCATGATGTCAATGATGGCAATGTCGCGTTGTCAGGGACCTGACTTCGCGGCGGCAGGGTGACAGCTATTATTTCGCCCAAACAATCCAACACGGCAGGCTCAACGGGGGAATTATCAGTGGTCTATGTTGATGCCGTTATATATCAACCTGTTGCAGCTGTTGGCAACATTCCAACAGTCTGGGACCGTGCCGGGGTGTCCTAATACAGATACAGATATCGATGTGCAATCACCAAGGCCCCGTAGCAAAGATGATTTTCGCCTCACGCGTTCGTATCCAGGTAAATCACTGATTTAAAAGGCCTGGACATGACTACAGGTAACACACCGCATGCCAGTTGACTAAGAAGTAAGAAACGACACCAGTGTCACTAAGAAAGCATGATTATACTATAAGCAGAGCAGAGCAAAGTGAAGTATCATGCGGGTCGATATTGAAATAATTCAACAATGCGGCCTCCCTCGACTCAGTCGGCGCACGCTGACGCCGGCTCGGGCACGAGCTGCGCTCTGTGGTGTTTGTTTCGCATTTTGGGGTGGTGTAAGCTCTGAATGAGGTCCAGTGGAATCGCTAATGGCCGGGGTTTATCTGTCGTGTCATACGATGGACAGCGCACACGGAATAGTTTTCTTCAAGTGCTAACGCCCACATCCAGCCGAGTGGATCCATATCATCAGGGATGTAACGGTGACAGCTCCGACCGCTCGCAATTCTGGCGCAAAAGTCAATGATTTCTGTACTCGTTGGATCAAAAGAGACGCAACACTTCCAGCAAACCCCCATGCAATTTAGGACGACAGAAAGCAGCAGTTCTTGCGCGATGTTTCTGGCAGACAAAACGTGACGTGACGCACGTGGCGGAGAACGATCAAGATGCGGGTGCATATTAAACTGGCCAGATTAAGAGTGGCTGGTGTTTGAGATGGCGATCCCTTTGGTTTTTTCATTTTCTACCATCTTGGTATCTTTCATTACAATCCAAACAGGTTTTCGTGATAGCAGGAAGCCTTCTCAACATTGCTGGCATTGCAAGTATATACATTATAGTGTTTATGGTGTTGGTCTCCGTCTTGTGGAAAAACCATTGGTCTAGAGGTTTAAACTATTGACCTAAGGGTCTAGAGTTGCCCCAATGATAGATGATGTGTGTCAAATCCTGTTTGTTACATGTAACAAAAAAGCAAGCAGTCGTGACGCCGTCGGGCGCGCTGGCACTCTGTCGTTCGCAAACAGCATGTGTACTATACAGTCGAGGCTTCCCCTTGAATTATCTTAATTTTTTATCTTTCGGTGGAGGCAAAGTGTTGAAAGCCTCTTCACAACGTGCTGACACCAGTGTGTTCACCCGCCAGATAGTCAGAGAACCACTCGGTATCAATATCATGTGCTCGTGAGTTTGTAAGCGAAAAGCCTTGACGATGCGCGGCATCTAGACATTTTCAAAGATCCCGGAAAAGTAAAGTCAAAATATCACCGCTGCCCTTGGCATGGATGACCAGATCAGAGATGGCGCTGAAGACTGTCTCGGTGGAGCGCTGTTTTTGAGACCCATCTTGCGTAGAAGTCAATGGTCAATGTGTCTCCAAGTGGGGGATCAGCTCTCTCTGTACGTGTCGCTCAACAATATTCATGTTGAGTAAAATGGAAATGGTGCGCGCATCGGTAGGGCTGCTGTTGGCTGCCTTCCTCATTGGCGTGGATATGATAAGGGCGCGTTTCTACGCAGCTCGGACAAATCCGGTGGTCAGCCTATAATTTTCCTTGCTAAGGAGGGCGAGATCGAAGCCCGATAAGAATGCTTTGCCACACTGTCACACTAACGCTATCTTCTCCGGATGATTTCGATGGCTTTATGCTAAGCAGCTTCACAGATTGTAAATGTCTGCCGACTGGATGCTAGAAGCACTAGCAGTCGCTCGAGGCAAGTTCATCAGATTTTATTGAGGATGAATCAAACGCTCGGATTGTGTCTCGTGCTGCTCGAATTAATTT
>NW_023597034.1:10572719-10591964 GCF_011947565.3 Pollicipes pollicipes | reverse complement strand
CCAGTCGCCGCCGCTAGGTGGTGCGCCGCGCCGACCATCGCTTGAGCAGCGGTCTCGGGGCGAGGATGACTGGGCACAAGTTGAAACATCCAGAGTTCATGGCGTTCAGAGGTACAGCCAGAGTCTTGGCAAGGGAAAGGGGGACACGGTTGACAAAAGACCCCCTAAAGCGGAAGTGCCCCTGCCAAGAAACTTGCTGGGTATGGACCATTTGTTTAAAAGCTATAATATTGTGCAATGTATAAAAGCCATAATGTTCTTTGCATTTTGTTCATTTTGGTCTTTTTGAACTGAAACTATTGTTACGCTAACTAGTCCCGGGGTTTCACTTCAGAATGCTTTTGCAACATGTCACAAGGTCGGAGCATTCCCCTTAATGGAAGCCCTGGTAACTCGAAGGGAGACCAGCCCTACCTTGCGCGCCTGCCCTCAAAGCCGTTTGAGCAGTGGCGTGTCATGTGACCCATCCCCCCACATGAACAGCAGCGGATAAGGCCTGGCGGTCGTCCCTCAGCCCAGCCCCCCGGATCCGGCGAGGTGGCCCGCGCCGTGGCCCGTCCGCCGCTCGCCGAGTCCACCATGTTAGCGAGCAAACGGGCCGTCGCTGCCAGCGCGGCGGCGGCGTCTCCGCGACGGTGTGAGCGGCCCCTCTGCCGATTAGTCCCCACCATCTGGAGCCCATATGTGGGCCACGTAGGTTTATGGGACATGCGGGCGGGGACACACGGTCCCTGCCGAGCAGTCCACGTTCAGGCTCCGACGGCGCAGCTCGACGAGAGCCGCGTCAGCGTTTACGACGACGACGACGACGACGACCTCCGAGTGTGCGACGCCGCCCTTCCAACCCCTCTCTCACCTTTGCCTTGTAACTCTTTGGCTAATAGAGACTCTTCCCTTTCAACGTCTGTTTTCGAATCAAGTGGATGGCCCCCCGGAAAACTAACGAACTCTTTCGCACAAACATTCTGGTCCTCCGGGCCGGATGTAAGTGAACTGGTGAACGGATTACAGCGTTCAGTGACGACGAAACACAGTGTTATCAGTGATGTCTGACAACCGGTCAGGACAAGACGGTGATGAAAAATCAAAACGGAGCAGGACGTCCTACCGCACCCGGAGTGAGGCAGGTGCCAGCATAACCTCCTCTCGCCTCAGCGAAGCTCGTCGCCGATCTGCGCTGAGCAAGCCCCAGGCGGAACAGGGGCAGCGCGCGGTGGCAGTTAAGGCGGACCTGGCGCGGCAACAGGCGGAGGCGGAGGCGGAGCTGGCGCGGCAACAGGCGGAGGCAGAGGCGGAGCCGGTGCGGCAACGGGCGGAGCTGGCGCGGCGACAGGCAGAGGCAAAGGCAGCAGGAGCTGAAGGATGAAGCGGAGCGCCGCCAGCTGGAGCTGGAGCTGCCGGAGCAGGAGGAGCGTGGATCTCTGCACGCCGGCGACGCTGCGTCATTCGTCAGAGGCCCATTGGCAGCTGCAGCTAAGCCGCCCGTGCAGCTGCGTGAGCAACCGCAGTCGGACGTCTCAGCCGCACGCGTCAGGGATTGGCTCTCCCAGCTGTAACCGAACGTGCGACCAGCCAGTGCAGAGCCTGCCAATGTCTCGCCTACACCGGAACCTCTGCTGCAGCGCCCGACCGGTGCTGAGAGACAGGCGAATCCCCATCTGTCGCGGACAACGCTGGACAAGTTCAGCGGCTCCGCCCTCGAATGGCCGAGGTGGGTCGCCCTGTTCAAGGTGCTGGTGCACGACCGCGCCGACCTCACAGACGTTGAGAGGCTGACGTATCTGCAAGCACACCTGACCGGGCCGGCAAGAGAGGCGGTACGTGGAATGCTTTGTGACGCCAGCCTCTGCGGCGCAGCCCTGCGTGAGCTACAAGAGGAATTTGGCGACCCAGCGCGTGCGATACACGCGACTATGAAAAAGCTCCTCTCGGCACCACCGGTCAGAGATGGTGAACTTTCTGCTCTGACCAAGCTGTCACGAGACTTGCGCACTGCAGTGAGCGTCCTTCAGTGTCTGCAGTACGAACCAGACCTCGCCGCCGCCACAAACGTCACAGCTGTGGCCGGTAAACTTCCTGCCAGTCTGGCATGGAGATGGGGAGAGTACGTCGTGGAGAACGGCATCACTCGCCCCACTCTGATCGACCTCGACGGGTGGCTGCGTCGGCATGTCGCTGCTGGTCGTGTGGCCTGGACACAGGCGGGCCACGAGCCGTCATCTTAAGTCGAAGGCAACACCCCAGAAGGCTGACCGAGGCGAGTGTTCGCCACAGCGTCAGCTGTAACGGCCGTAAAATCGCGGAAGATTGCGACCATTAACCCGCCGGCGGTCGCGGGACGTGACGCGTGTGCCAAGGTACACACAACATACAGTGCTGTGACGCATTCCTGGCGCTGACGGTGAGCGAGAGGGCAGAGTTCGTCGGCAGAAGCGGACTCTGCTTTAACTGCCTGTCTTGCGGCCACATCAGCGCCAGCTGCCCGCGAGACAAGAGATGCGAAGCCGAACGCTGTGGGAGACGGCATCACACGCTGCTCCACAATGGCATGAGAGTGTTCCCACGGCGCAATAAGATTGACAGCTCGCCGCCGGCTACAGACGCTAAACACGTCGGCACAGCGGCGACTGAGCCACGCAGCCAGGTTCTACTTCAAGTAGTGCCCATCACCGTGCGCGGTCCCTCGGGGAGTCACACGACCACACCCTCCTGGATCTCGAGAGCCAGGTCACGCTGGTGACCGACGACCTCCGTGACCGGCTCGGTATCTCGGGGCCCTCGGACGGGCTGGTCCTGAGTACCCTAAACGGAAGTGGGCCGTTGCCATCATGACGCGTAAGTTTCTCAGTCCAGCCTGTGGGCAGCGGCGACAAAAGGCACGTTATCCGAGACGCTCAAACGACGCCGATTCTGAACGTATCGAATCATTCAATGGACTGGTCAGTCGAGAAAAACAGCTGGCCTCATCTCACCGAGCTCGACATTCCGATTACGACCCGCAGCCCAGTGCAAGTGCTGCTGGACACAGACATGCTCGAACTGATAGTGCCGCGGCAGGTAGTAGAAGGGCCGCCAGGGACGCCGAGCGCGGTGAGGACTCTGCTCGGCTGGACTGTGACCGGCTGCACGCCGTGGCGGTCGATGTACGCACCAGGCTATAAGCGTGTGCATCACATCCGAGTCAGTGACGAAAGGAGTGCTCTTCTGGACCTTCAAAACCAGGTCAAGCATTTCTGGACGACAGAGGCCTTCGGCACAAGGTACGAGAAGGCACAGCTGCACTCAGAAGCGGACCAAAGAGCGATGTCCATCCTGGACAGCACCACCAAACCGGCCGGCGATCGGTACGAAATCGGTCCCCTGTGGCGTGAAGACGGTGTGCAACTTCCAGACAACCGTGAGGCAGCCGCTACCCGTCTGAGGGCGGTTGAGAGACGTCTGGCTCGAGAACTCGAACTCCGTCAGTCGTACCGTGACACTGTGAACAGCTGTGTCACTCAAGGTCACGCGAGCAAGGTGAAAGAAACTGAGCCCGGTGCGCAAGGTCGAACGTGGTACCTGCCCCACCACGTCGCGCAGAACCCTAACAAACCGGGCAAGGTGCGGGTAGTGTTCGACGCCGCGGCAATATATGGTGGCACGTCACTGAATGACAACCTCATTAGTGGACCCGACAATCTGAACTCACTCACTGGCGTGCTCGTGAGGCTCCGCCAGGGCCGCGTGCCGATAGCGTCTGATGTGAAGCAGATGTTTCACCAGATAGCCATCCGCGCTGAAGACCGACGGTCGCAACGGTTCCTCTGGCGAGACATGAGCACGAGGATTCGGAAACGTATCAAATGAACGTTGTGATATTCGGTGCCAAGTCGTCACCACGCACGGCAACTTACGTGCTCCGGCGCTGTGCGAATGACGGAAAAATGCAGCACCCTCAGGCGGCGGACAGGGTAGTCAGCCGGTTCTACGCAGATGACTACTTGGACTCGGTCGACACCGAGAGCGAAGGACGAGAGTTGGTTAACTCTCTCAACTCTCTCCTGAGCGCTGGTGGATTCCATCTGACCAAGTGGACCAGCACGTCAGAGACGGTGCTGCAAGATATCGCACCTGAGGATAGGTGCGATGAGGCACGCGATCTGGACCTGGACGACGAGGCACAGTGGAAAAAGACGCTGGGAGTTCACTGGTGTGCTCAAGATGACCAGTTCAGGTTCAAGGTCAGGATCGTCAAGGGCGAGAACACGAAGCGCTCCATTCTGAGCAGCGCCTCGGCGGTGTTTAGCCCGCTCGGCATCCTGGCTTCGTTCACCATCCGAGCCAAGTGCATCATTCAGAAGATCTGGCTGGGAGGATGGGACTGGGACGAGGTCATCACCGACGCATAACTTCTCGCCCAGTGGCAGCACTGGCAGCAGGAACTGTGTGACATGGACTGTGTTCGAGTGAGCCGCTGTTATCGCCCCGATAACAGGGTGGTGGTAAAGTGTTCGCGTTCACGTGTTCGGCGACGTATCGGAAAATGCGTTCGGTAGCTTGAGCTGCAGGCTTCGGTCATGGCCGTCCGCGTCGTCGACGCAATCAAGGCCGAATACGACACGACAATCCACCAGACCGTCTTCTGGTCTGACTCACCTACTGTGCTACAGTAGATCAACAGCGAGGGCCGGCGGTACAACACGTTCGTCGCCAACCGCATCTCCGAGACCCAGGACTCGTCTGAGATGTCCCGGTGGCGTCATGTGCCCGGCTTACTGAACCCAGCTGACATCTGCAGCCGCGGCTGTGCCGTCACGAGCGTGGCGCCCGGCGGCGTATGGGTTCAAGGACCCGCCTTCCTGTGGCGCTGCCCTGATTACTGGCCAGCCGCGCCTGCCTGCCTGACAGCCCGCCCCGGAGACGAGGGGGCAGCCGAAATGAGGGTGACATCGTGCGTCACTATTCCGGCGGCGCCGGCCATAAACGCCAGCCGGTACTCATCGTGGCTGAGGCTGCTGCGTGTGACAGCATGGGTGCACCGCTTCGCCCACAACAGCCGTGCCGAGATGGATCGACGATCGGGGCCACTGACCGTTCACGAGCTGCGTGACGCTGAACACGTCTGGCTGCGCAACGCCCAGGCAGAGCAGTTCGGCCCCGAAATCGCCGCTCTGCAACAAGGAAGACGACTACCAACCGGCAGCCATCTCCACCAGCTAGCGCCCTTCATGGACTCGAGCGGCCTGCTGAGAGTCGGAGGGCGACTGTGTCATTCCCAGCTCGACTACGAAGCCAAGCATCAGGTAATACTACCTGCGAAGGAAGACACCACACGGCTGATCGTCACAGACCATCAAAAGAAGCTAGCACACGCGGGACGCCGAACACGTCCTGACTGACATCCAGCAGCAGTTCTGGGTCATCTGTGGCCGGGCGGCCGTAAAGCGATACACCCGCGCCTGCATGGTGTGTCGTAAACGGTCAGCTCGGCCAATGCCACCACTGATGGGCGACCTGCCAGCCTTCCGCGTGGGTGACCCGGCCCCAGCGTTCGCTAGAGTGGGCGTGGACTTCTTCGGACCCTTGGCGGTGAAGAGACAGCGTAAAAGGGAGAAGAGATACGGCTGTCTGTTCACCTGCCTGTCCACTCGAGCAGTCCACATCGAGCTGGCTCACTCGCTGGACACCGACTCATTCATCATGGCGATGAGACGCATGATGGCGAGACGCGGCAAGACCAAGCTGGTTTGCTCGGACAACGGGACAAATCTCCGAGCCGGTGAGCGCGAGCTGCGCCAGTCGCTGCAGCAGTGGAACCTGGCCAAGATCGCTGACACGCTGTCACAAGAAGGCGTGGAGTGGAAGTTCAACCCTCCGGCTGCGCCCCACTTCGGCGGCGTGTTCGAGCGTCTGGTGCGCTCAGCCAAACGTGCCCTGTCGACCGTGCTGCGTGACAGGACTGTGGATCACGAGACGCTTCGGACGGTGGTCACCGAAGTCGAGGCGCTCCCCAACGGCCGACCGCTGACGCACGTCAGAACCGATCCCGACGGCTATCAGCCACTGACGCCGAACCACTTCCTCACCGGAAGGGCTTCTCCTCAGCTGCCTCCTGGCGTGTTCGAGGATGGTGACCTGTGCCGCAGACGGCGCTGGAAGCACACACAGGTGCTGCTAGATCACTTCTGGCGGCGCTGACGACAGGAGTATCTTCCCACGCTGACTACGAGAGCGAAGTGGTGCAGAGGCACGGCCGACATCAAGGTAGGCGAACTAGTGCTGTTGGCGGACGATAACGTGCCCCGTGGGCACTGGCCAGTGGGACGAGTGGCCCGCACGCTCCCTGGCGCAGACGGCCGGGTTCGCGTTGTGAACGTGACGACACCCGCCTGGCAATACAGGCGGCCTGTCAGCCGCCTCTGCCGTCTCGAGCATGACGCAGACGAGCGCTGATGTGACGGGACGGTGACTGTGCGCGCCCCGCCTAATGAGTAGTTTATGGCAGTGCCGTGCGACACTGCCGCACTGTGACCATGTGCGCCGCGATACTGTAGTTAACAGTTTATGATGTCTGGGATACTGTCATTCTTCCCCGACGCGCGCCGCGAGCGTTCGCGTCGCAGAGTGAAGACGTAGTTACAGCCCGTTTATAACCTCTCATTAGCTCTAAATGTAGCTGGTGCAAAAATGCTCGCCTCCCGCGGACGAACAGTGCCCGTTAGTTAGCTGTTAATGTTTACAGAGTTGTAGGGGTAGTGTTTTATTTATTCGGCATGTGTAGCGTTCATGACCCATAGTTTGCTCGCTTGTAGTTAGGATTTTCCGCGAGTGGCGCGAAAAACCCGCTATGTTAGCCCGCTATGGCCGGCTATGTTAGCGAGCAAACGGGCCGTCGCTGCCGGCGCGGCGACGGTGTCTCCGCGACGGTGTGAGCGGCCCCCTCTGCCGATTGGTCCCCACCATCTGGAGCCCATATGTGAGCCACGTGGCTTTATGGGGACACGCGGGCGGGGACGCACGGTCCCTGCCGAGCAGTCCACGTTCAGGCTCCGACGGCGCGGCTCGACGCGAGCCGCGTCAGCGTTTACGACGACGACGACGACGACCTCGGAGTGTGCGACGTCGCCCTTCCAGCCCCTCTCTTACACTTGCCTTACAACTACTTGGCTAATAGAGACTCTTTCTTTTCATCGTAGAAACAACCGGTCAAATATTTCTATCAGCCTGGAAATGTTCAAAATTCAATCAGAATCGCTTAGTGATAAAGACGTGTGAGGTTGTTTTACAAAATGTGTGCTCGCAAAACTTAGCGACACAACCTCGACGCCAGACATTGTAGTCTTTGTAGGCCGTACAGCCCTGCCCCCGGTTAACATTAGAGGAAGTGTTTTACATTTGTAAGGAGTTTTGAGGCGAAATAGCTATCTTGAAGATAATTCGGTGCAGTTCACACGCAGCCCTTCTTCACGCCCAATCTCCTCTAGATTTTGAGCTATACACCCGCGAATATGTGCAGACTATGTAAGGGAGACTACTTAGACGTCATCAGGCATCCATGACGCCATAATCACGTCATTCAAATCCTGCCATTCCATCGGCCAGGCGGCGATCAAGGCCCAAAAATATGATTGTCGTGTTGTCCACGTCTGGCGTTTGTGAGCATGATTTCCAGATACAACGGCCGTCAATTGGCTCTCAATGTTGTGCAGGGTACGAGGACGCAATCTAACCATAATGTATTGTTGAGCATATCTAGTTAACAGAAAACTGCGTCGTATCGGGCAGCCTTTCTTACTGAAAGGCATGTTATTAGTTACAAAACGGTTATTTCATCAGCTCTTATGCCTTGCCTCAATATCTTTGAATGTGGAGCATTCTCTTAAGCTTGGCCGAATGAGCGAACAAAAAGTGACGCATCTAAAGAAACATCTTTGAACGCTTTGGGACTCGTACCTTTATGGGGTAGTCCGGATGGATATTTTAGCTTTGTGAATTTTAGACTGATGATTAGAACGATTAGCCTCTACAGCACCGCAGCGTGGTGATATAATTGTTGTTGAAACTGGAGGGCAAAGGCTGTCCAGAGGACAACTTCAAACTTGTGAAAAATATACCTCCAGCCTAACCTTCACACGGTATGAATTAATTTTGGAAGACATCCGGAAGCATTGATCACGACGGTCGTTCTCGCGCGCACGGCGCCCGTTCCCTGGTGTTACTTGCTGTGGCCAGCACCGTTTGGTTATACGGAAACTGCAACCCAGGTCATCGCCGGCCTTGCTCCCGAGATGGCAAGCGCGCAGGCTCCAGCCTTTTGTCGTAATTCGTTTCACTACTCGATTCTGCAAAAAATGAACGTTCTCAGGCAAGCAAGGAATGGCTTCATTCGTTTCTGAAATTATTTCGACTCACTCCCTTCAACATTAATGAGAACCCTTACTTTTCCGGCCAAGGAGCCTTTGAGCAGAGCCCTAAGGGGCACACCATTGTTACCGGTCAAGGGCTAAACGACCATTGCATCCCAGCACGGGGCGCCCTGCGGGCTGTCATTCTGGCGACGCGGGGCTGGAATCCCCTGGTCGATCCTGAGGCCCTTAGAGAGACATGCCATTTTTCATTGGTTCCCTCATTGACGCGGGAGGCCTTCTGACCCACGCAGCTGGCCTCGGATCGACGCAGGGACCCTCACTGACGCGACAGGATACCTGATCGCCAAAGGTAGTCCAATAGTTCGTGCATAGCCTCTAGTTATGATTAGCGAGCTCATGCTGGCATTGGGTTGGGAGACCCACCGTTCGGTGCTAGGGTCCCGCCTGACACAGGGCTCTTCCATTGTCTCAATGTGAACAATGGCCACAAGTTCTCATGTTTCCTTTCATTGACAGAGGGCCCCGACCAACGCAGGAGTCCGTCTGTCATTTGGGGTCCGTCCCCGTTCCTGTTGAGCAAATGTTTCCCTGGCCGGCTCGAGTCCCTTGTTGACACAGGACACCCTGTTAGGCACTATGTGTCCCTGGCCAATACAGGAGTCCCGCGTTGCTGCAGGGGCAGGAGCTGCCCAACCAATGCAAACTGCGGGCCCAGCCTGGTCACTGTTTGGTTGATGGGCCCACAGAGCTCAGATCGACAGGGACCCGACTGTTCGCTGCCGGTGATCTCTGGCAGAAATAGAGAAACGCACTGCCTCAGAGGTCCCCACTCGGTGCAAGAGACCTTCTAACCGACAGCTGAGATCACGGCCCTACGGGCGGGGTCCTTAATGTGACATGCATCGAGCCATTCGGGCATTTCGCCTTCCAATCGCGCAGTTGGTCTTTGGTCTCGAGGCACGCCCAGACTCTCTTCGGCCCTCTCAAACATGACCTCTGACTGACTCGGGGCCATTTTCCGCCACAGGACACTTAAAAGGCACTGTGGCCCCTGACCGACACAGGTGCCCCTCATTCTGTCAGGGACCTAGAACATAGGACATTGCGGGTTCCGGCCAAGTTCCTGGTAGGGGAATGGGTCCCAAGGGCTCCGACGGACATGAAGCCGACTGTTTGGCTCCGCGTCGAGGCCTTATAAAATAGGGATAGAGAATCCTATTCAGGGCCGTGCCAACAGCCCCCAGACTGCCATTTCAGGTCGCGACACTACGGGTGGGGCCGGACTCGAGTTCAATCAAACCCTCGATCTTTGGTCTTGAGGGGCCCTTCGGGTCCCCTCTTCAGACCTTCGCAAACACAGCTCTTGGGGACTCGGGTTACTTACTTACACAGAACACCCCGACAGGCACTTTGGGCCACTGAACGACGCTCTCGTGGCTTCAGCAAGCCAAGTAATGCAATTCGCGGCCCGGCCTTGCCCGGGCTTGCGAAATGGACCCCCAGGGCGCAGACCGACACGCATCCGACTGTTCGGTATTGGTAGTCTCTGGTCAAAACAGAGGTCCGCTCTGTCCTAGGGGTCCCCGATCGATGCAAGAGGCCCTCTCACCGACAGTTGAGGCCACGGCCTTACAGGTGTGTGGGGGGGGGGGACGTCTCTAAAGGGAGCGTTCCACGTCTTAAGGTCTTGAAGTATGCGTCAGGCTTACTTATGACTATTAGTGTACTCTAAGCGGAAAAGACTGCTTTAGGCAGGACAATTCCTCCATTGAGTAGGTATTCTCCTTCATACGTCATTGATTTATTACGTCATCGTACCTTGTACAACATTGATCGAGGGCCAAATAACTGCAGGTTTGTCTGGAAATCGTGCTTAAGAACGCCAGATATCAACGACTCAAGAACTTTATTTTTCTAGGCGTTCATCATCGCATGGCCACGGAATGGCAGGATTGGAGCGACGCTACAAAATGAAGTATGAAGAAAAACGGTGATGTAGAACTCCTTTGGATTTATTTGATTACACCGAAGGGCAACAAATTACGTGTTGAAACTTTCTATAAGCTTCCGAATAGTTATCAGGATGTCGACACCGATGTATGTGAAGAAATCGGCCGAGGTGCGATTGGAAAATGTGGGATGGTGGGATATTTCCACATCCCAGGCTGGGACGCAGATTTCGGCCGGTTGTCAAACAGTCAGAAAAATATTTTTGCTTGTTTTGAATAGTTTTCCAGCAGTTCGTGTGCAAACACAACTAGAGGAGGCCAAGTTTGGATCTTGCTATGAATGATGAGGAAGGGTTGGTAGATGCTTTGACAGTAGGTGAGACCCTGGAAAATAGGGACCATCAGATTGTAAGGTTTTCATTGTGTGTAGCTTATTTAGGTAAGGCTAATCATGCTCTTGTTCAAAATTTTGCTGCGATTAAATTTGAAAACTTACAGCCTTTTCTGTCAGCTACCAGTGACGAGATATTACAACTACTCTCACTGTGCATGAGGTGTGGGAAGCGTTTAAGGACATTTTAGAAGGACAGAAAAGGCTTATTTCCCTTAGGAAAATGCGAGAGAGTAGCCCAAGAAATCCCCATAGCTGACACAGACAGTGCGTAATTTGATGGCAGTGAAGAAGGCAGTACGTGGACAACCACTATGCACGGACAGGACAACGGCTTACTTACGCACGCAAACCTCGACATCTCACCACACCTTTGGTAGCAGGCGTGGTAAAGAATTCAGAACGGCTATCCAAACGATCCAACCACCCGCGGGTTCTTGCACCTATGGTTATGAACCCGCCGATGTCGCGTCGCTCCTGTGCTGTTAAGCACATACTGGGTGCTGTGCCCCGCCCCGGGCTGTCGAGGCCACCCCATCGAGCATGGCGCGCCGCAAACGTGGTGATCGCCTCAGCTGACCGCGGGCCCTCTCCACGGGTCAGCTGCGCGAGACATCCGTCGAATTTGTTTCCTTCAACCAAGAGAGAAGCCGTCTCTCTTCTGCTGTAAGCCAGGTCAGGAAGCGTCTATGCAGGGCTGCACCGTTTGATGTAACGCATATCGTCTTCGCCTGGCCGTTGTCATACGAAATTAGAGACGGGCTTGACGGACCAGGTTTCTGATTCCCAGTCTGCAGTTATAAGCTGAGAGGTCCTCTTTCATTAACGAAGCAAGAGCCTGTGCCGGTTCACAGACCCACTGACGCCACCTAAGTGAGCTGTCCGCTGTTCCTTAGTTGTCGACACTGACAGCCTGTCACCAGTCATCGATGCCGTGGATGACTGCTGAGGCCCGGCCCCGACACTTGGCCGCAACAGTCACGCGCAGCTGGCCATCTGTCAACTTGCTCGATGTCGCCAACCGTGAGCAATATTTCAGAAAATTGAAGCCTGCATCGATCCGTCATGGCTTAGAAAATAACTCGCCGAGACATCAACACCAGTCATTTTCCTGCGATAGGGCCCGCTGCACTTCACGTGGGTTCAGACCAACGCAACCGCTATGCCAGCGATGAAGACACCAGCACTACTCACATAGTAGCCGACCCGCGTTCCGTGCATTGACGTGGCGCTGCAGATACACGACAATGGAGAACGCCTTTAATCCCAAATATGCGCAAAAGCAGAATCAGCTGTTTCCACCCCATTGCGACACTTAGCGCGCGGGAATGGCACGCTTGTGGGCGTACAGCTAAATGGTTAGTGCATCGGACTCTCATGTGGGCAGCCCGGGTGCGAATCCCGGAGGCCCTATGGCCCCCGGCGCTAATAAAGCCAATGCAGTCGCTGGTGCTCTAAAGGGGACGTGACGACATGCGGCGTGTTCTCTTTTCAAAACAACAAACAGGAATGGCGTACTTGAATACCTTTCGACTGAACGGTTATTGTCAAGTTCTGTGGCTAAAGACATCATTATCGACCACACTACTCGCATGAGATCGAGACCTGCCTGTTTGTCTGACATACCAGACCGTCAACAGCGTATCGACCGTTGCTGGACGTTGCTATGCCAACACCAATGACTTATTTGTAAACAAACGCACTTACTTCGCCTCTCGGCCGAGTAGAAATGGGCTTGAGTTAGGGTGGCCCAAGGAAGGGGCTTGAGTCGTTACGTCATAGCTGAGCAATGGGCTTACCCCGAAGCACGGAAAAGGCTTCCATTGACCAATGAAGAATGAGGCTCAGGGGCGCGCTCAGCTTCACAACATCGGCGTCCAGGGGCGCGCTCAGCAATCACGGAGAGGGGGTGACACCTCTCTCTGGTGGTCCTGCGAATTTGTCCATGACGGCGTGATTTTTACTTGCATTTACATCCTCGGTTTCAGCCCTTTTCCTGAGTTGTTCGATTCCCAGGCATGTCATTGCTAACTAGGTGAAATGCCCAAATGTCTGTATTATGTATCACAAAGGGTAATTCGTATCCGCATCATCAGCCACTTCATCTTCATTCTTGCTGAATCCTGCATCCTCGCGGCACCCTGCTTGCCCTGGGCGGGCTGCATGCGCCAGCCATGAGTAGGCAGAAGTGCACCCTTGGCCGCCTTCCTCATTGCTAAACATCATCCACAAGTGGCAACTAATGACGTCAGAGGTACGCACCAAAAACCGGTTCTTACTGGTCGGAAGCTTGTCGCTTGTGCATGACGTAGGCACTTGCGACTTTATAGATAGCAATTCAAGTAGGTACTCTGCCAATGGGGAGCGCGGTCGTGGTGCGAGGCTTCGTCCGAGCGCCGAGCACACACCCCGCAGAGCGTCTACAAGGTTTTTACGGCTATGCAAGCTTGCCATCGCTGCATCGCATCGCCCAGAAAATTTCCTGAAAACTTTAGATAAACACCCTCAGAGGCTATCTCAGAGGCCGCAGCCTTGTGGTCAAGTATGGTAACCACGCCCTCCGGCATACCGCTCACGGTAATCCGCGAAGATTAATCACATAGGGTCGTTGTCATCCGGTTTGCTGACGAAACCCTTGCCGCGTCGCCATAACAACATTCGAGCAATTGCATATGCAGACGACACCCAGAGACTGATACAAGCGACTGCGGAAGACATTATGACCCTTCGCCCTCGAGCCCAGAATGAACCGGCTAGTCTAGGGGCACGCGCCTAGCCGAACATGCCCCTTGGGTACAATGATGATATGATCTGACTGGTGCTCGATTCAGCCCCATGCACATGAAATGGGCGCTGCTTCAACGCAGCTGAAAGCCAAACAAGGTCAAATCAAACTTGTTTTCGAACTAATTATTTAATCCGTCGTTGATTCGGACAATCGGATGTCCAGTTCTGACTCTGACCCGGAATCATGCGAAGTGTAGTCAGAATAAAGATTCGAATAGAACAAATGTAATTCCAATACAAATTTGCATGTCCAATGAAAGAACACGTAAAAACACCGCCACCGTTTCAAACACTGGTGACATGTTATCGAAGAGAATGATCCGCATCCGAAAATGCTGAAGCAGTCGTTAGATGTGATGGAGTTAGCTCACTTATCACTATTCCTAACTTTTAACTGGAAAATCCTTTTTTAGACAACACGATCTCCCTGTTTAGTTAATAAGCTCCTCAATGCATCATCATTTGATTGCGTTATGGTACCTTGCACGACATTGTTTGAGAGCTAATTGCCTGCCGTTGCATCAGGAAATCGTGCTCACGAATACCAGATATAAGCCACTCGACAACTTTATTTCCATTTGCCTTGAGCGCCACATGGCCAATGTAATGACAATCAAAATGACGTAATGATAGGGTTATGTACGCCTGGGTGACCTTGAAATAGTCTGCACGAAAAATCTGCACATATTCGCGAGCGTGTAGCTTAGAAACTAGAGAGGATTAAGTCTTAAGAAGGGCAGGGATGTGATCTGCACCGAACGATCTTCAAGATGGCTATTTCAGTTCAAAACACAGCGCAAATATGGAGCACTCCCTTGAAGGTTTCAGACTTTTGTAAGTTGTCTGCACCGTAGTGCCGGTTGCAAACTATTCTGAGGCTCTGCCCGCGTGTGTCAAGCAAATTTTTTATGCCTTTGAAAAACCAAGCGCACGAACAAAAAATGGATTATTTGAGTCAGTTTCAGTATGGTCTGTGAAATCTTTGGATGCTTCTCTTTTCCTTCTTCTCCTTGCACATCTAAAAACGATGATAATCAACCTTTGTGCTCATATTTTACGTTGATGTCATGCTTGGGCCATTTGTTTCCACCAGACTGCCAAACCTTCCCCTTCAGATCTTGAACAGCACTTATGGCTTGTTAGTAATTCAAGTTCATTCAATGTTGGTTCGATGTTGCCAGATTTAAGCACCAAAAACTAATTGAAATCTGATTCAGCGTCACTTCAGAGCCTGGAGATTTAAATCAAGACTGGCTCACCGGGAGCTAAGGTGATCGTTGATATGGTCGCAGAGTAAGAGCGTCACAATGCAGCCATGGAAAATGCTGACTTGGCATGATCACAAAACGTCACGCTGCGACCATGAGAAAATGCTGACTTGGTATGATCAGAAAGTGTCACACTGCGGCCATGGGCCATGCTGTCCGGACATGATCGGAGTGTCACACTGCGGCCATGTGCAATGCTGTCCGGACATGATCAGAGAGTGTCCACACTGCGGCCATGGAAAAATGCTAAGCTGGATATTGTGATGTCTTTGCGCAGCGGTTCGGCTCAGCTCGGTCCGAGAGAGACGTGTAGCGACGAGTGATCTGTATTTGACCGAATCCAGTGGCCGTCCCGCCCCTGCTATCTCAGGCAGGCGCGACATAGCATTTAGTTCGGGTGAACCACTCATAATACCACTCTCAATACCACTCATGAGTTAGCTGCACACACGCACCTATCACGCGTCCCGTACGGTCCGCAACGGGGACGGCGGTCAGCGTCCGCTGCGATAGGTCGCCACATCCACCGCGCGGCCGAGGCCGCGCCGCGACACGGCAGGACGGGCAATGCGGCGCTGCGCGGCCAGCTGGGCGTGCTCATATCCCATCACACCGCGACCATGGGGAAAATGCCAACTGGACACGATCGGAGAAAGCGTCAGACAGCGACCATTGCAAAAATGCTGACTAGACATCATCAGAGAGCGTCACACTGCGATCATGAAAACTGCTGTTTGTGACTGGATACGCCTTGAGGCGCTGATACCGACTTGCTGTGTCACGCCGCGGCGTCCGTGCGCTCTAAGCGACCGCAGGCGGTTTCGCCACATTAGTGCTACACCACAAACTTCCGCCGACAGGAGTGCTACACCAAAACTCCCGCCGACAGGAGTGCTACACCACAAACTCCCGCCGACAGGAGTGCTACACCACAAACTCCCGCCGACAGGAGTGCTACGGCATGGCTTCTGCTGCCAATCCTTATATGCGGCATATGTGCTACCCGATATAACGCACGCTTCAAAAACTTGCATCCGTCATTATCTCTACTCCGAAAACGTATGCAACCATTGCTTATGCACGGCATGACTTCTACTGCAAAGACTTGCACCCGACACTAGTGTATCATCAAATACTTGTGGTCAAGTCGCTGCTGTAGAAGAAGTGACTGGCATGTGTTATTCCAGTATAATTATTGTCGTACAGCACTCGTGTCATGTATGAGTTTTTACGATGGAAGTAGTGTCGCGTATTACTGAAGAATGCATAAATCCGTGCTGCATGAGTAAAGACGAGTATAAGATTTCGCAGCGTAATTCTGGTAGTGTAGTATTCATGTCGTGTATGATTTTTTGCAGGAGAAAAAAATGCCACGCATCTTGTTTTGTTTACCTGAGTTTGCATACGATTTCCCTGTAAATGTGATGATGTGCATAAATTTATGAAGCACAATCCCGTGCCGAGTAGCAGTTCAGGTCGTGTTAAGTTTTCGCAGTAGAAACAATGCCGCGTAACAGGTAAATGAAGCCTCTGTAGGCCTTTGCAGCAGAAGTGACGTTGCGTGTAGCTGATGTCGTAGCACTCCTATCGGTAGTTTTGCCGTGGCACTAATATCGTGGCACGGGCCGCGGCCGACAGCCAGGTGCAGGTGCTGCGCGTGGGAACCGACCTACCGCGGCGGTGCCCTCGTGTTCCGCTTGGCGCATGCGTGGAACGCTCTGTCGTCAGCTGTCCGCTTACCGGCGCCGGAAAGGTTTGAGTTAGATGTCTTCGGGGCCATCATGAACTTACCCAGAATCAGCCCACATGTAACGTCGACGACTCATTTGCTTGCAAAAACGTTTATGGATGGTTGCGCGCGGGGTTGCCCTAACGCTAGCTCAGTCTGGTTTACTTGCATTTACAGTACTTCATCGAACTCGGGTATCGTCCGTTGTTTGCACGGAAATGTTGACAACACCGCATTGCTATGATAACGGCTGAGCATACGACCGTCGCGTAGGTGACGGACTGTCTTTCCTGTGTATGATGACTCATCCACTCACAGGTGACTTCAGCTTACTTTTGAAGAAGTGTTCCTGTAAATGGCACCTCGGATCCAGGCCCGGTATGGGAAGGATCACTGGCAAAAGCACCAGCCAGCCAGCTTTCTCCGAATCGCCTTGCGATCCTCTTTCTCGACTGTTTGGCTCTGTGAGAATTGCCCCATCATACTGAAATTTCTGTTCGCACGTCGAAATTGGCATTCGCGAAATGCGTACATTCACCGCAAGCTTGTAGCTCATCTCCCAGGTCTGCATTCTGAAACGCGCGCTGCCATTGTGTGAAAATGGCGAGGTCCGAATCCAGCAGCTTATCTTAACCCCCTCCCCGCCCTCAGTCAGCGTGACTCTGTCGCAAGGATGACGAAGCACGTTATGGCCGGTGACGTTATGGCGTTGGCTTAATGGGTTAAGATTAATGACGTTAACCGGCATCGAGGCGCCTCCAACAGGCGTTGGCTTGTCTTGAGCGGAAAAGGTTCGTTCGGGGGAGTATACATCATTGTAAACCCGCGGCGGGACGGGTGCTCTTAAGATCAGGTGACCTTGGAAGGCAGGATAGAACCGAGCCGAGCATTGCGGCAGTAAACTTGCGCCACAACATAATGTCATTGACCAGGAATTTTCACTGGCGAGTGGTATGATTACGAGAAATCATTTGCAAAAGAGCTCCGCCTAGTATGAGCCCCTATCCAGAAATTCATTCGTTCCGAAGTTTCGGACCAAATATTTAGAAATTCAAGCTTCAAGCTCAAGCTTGCACGTCCGCTGAGGGCCGGGCGCGACTCAAATCGTGACATGTTCACCCTTTCCCCAGCGAGCCTCACGAGCCGCCGCCCCAGCCCGTCCTCGGTTGGGGCGCTCCGTTGCCCGGCCGGGCTGGGTTGAGCCAGGGCCAGCCCACCCTCGGTCAGGGCACTCCGCTGGCTGGGCTGGATTGAGCCGCCGCCAGCCCGCCCTCGGTCGGGACGCTCCGCTGCCCGGCTGGGCTGGGTTGAGCTGGGGCCAGCCCGCCCTCGGTCGGGACACTTCGCTGGCGGGGCTGGGGTGAGCCGGGGCCAGCCCACCCTCGGCCGGGACGCTCCGCTGCCCGTCTGGGCCAGGTTGAGCCGGGGCCGGCCGTTCGGGTGATGAACGGCTCCGGTCCGGTCCGGGCCGCCGTCCGCCACCACAAGTCACCGTCTTGGGCCGAGTGCCAGGCACCCGCCAGCGAGCAGTGTTGCCAGAGCCATCTCAAGGAATCTCTTAATTTCTGATGACAGAAGCCTCTAGAAACTTCTCAGCTATAAGAAACACAGCGACCTGTAGAAGTCTGCAGACCTGTCCGCGGTACTGTGAAAGATGCGGCACTACGAAAGGCACGGCACATTTTGCTTCGGAATAATGACAAAGACGTCGCAGTTATGCAATGCTACATATGTTTTAGATCGTAAAAATAAAACGTAATAATGAATGACGAAAATCACTAAATGCTGCCACCTTTCTAAACTAAGACCCTACACAAGTGTCAAGTTTTCAAATGTTCTAAAAGACTTTCAAATTTCGAAGAATCGCGCCTAGCCCTATTTTGCTACATGTTCGCCTTATGGCCAAGCCTGAACCAAAGCCTACAGAGTTTATAAGTGTTCATCTTCCTGAGAGATCTCTGGATTGGCCGCGAGTGGCCGCAAGTACAGCCGCAGCGCTTTCCCAGCTCTGAGCTGCATGAAGCGGAAGCTTGTTTTGCATGAGGTTTACGTCGTCCACGACAGTTGCTGGTGCCTGCGCTGAAGCGCTGTTGGAGATTGCTCTACGAGAGTCAGGCAGACGCCTGTGTTGGGAGGGGTGTTCCTGCGTATGTGCTTGGGGGGTGTCGTTTGTTTTTACGTGTTTGCCAAGCCTCTTATCTATTTACCTTTTTAACCCTTTTTGTGCCGGATGTTATATTTTCCATTACCTCTGTTGTTAGCCTTATTCTTCGTGGAAAAGCCAGGGGAAAGGAGAAGTCAATGCGTTGATATTTTGGCGACATGCCTTTATTGAAACCAATATCAGTAGCGATAGCAGTGATAACGATCACTGGTGATCTACTGATATTTGTCTTTATAAAGGCATGTCGCCGAAATATCAACGCATCGGTCTATCCATTCTCCTAGTTTTTCTACGAGGAATAAGGAATATTGCTGTCTTGTTCTATTACTTCTGTTCAGGAGAAATCCAAAAAGATACATTGCGACACATTGAAAGCAAATTCCAATGATACTGACTGCTCCAAGATTTCATTCCGTGGTAGGAATGCTCAGCAATAGGCATTGCTTAGAACTGGAGATTTTAAAGACTTTTCTATTGCCTCTGTCTCATTTATCGCTCATGCACTACCATGTTCATCAGCAGTGCTACTTACAGACCAGACTTTGTTAATTTGCAAATTTCTGTTGAGCCCTGACTTAGATGCGTAGGAATGCACCACACCATGCTGCT
>NW_023597034.1:10540019-10571719 GCF_011947565.3 Pollicipes pollicipes | reverse complement strand
CTTCCCATCCCCTGCCGTAACGCTAATACTCTACATGCATTCTCAGAAAGTGTCTAATGGTGAGGGTGTCATAACACTCACGGAACCCTGCTTCAAGTCTAGGAGAACCATTGCCATCTAAATCGTGTCAAATGGCGTTCAGCAGTGGTTGCACCGATGGACACTGCTCTGGAATGTTTTGTTGAAGACAGGTAATGCTGGTAGCCGAAACGTTGAGCCAGTTCATGCCTTCTTCTCCCGGCCCCTTGCCAACTCAGTGGGACATGGCTGAATGCGGTTTTTCATGGATCAGTTGGACCTTCTTGGCAGTAGTTTCTTGAGGAAGGCTGCTGGGGAAGGTGGTTTTTCCTTCCGCCATGATCAGGTTCCCTAGTGGTACGAACGAAGACCATAACTCGTGTCACGTGACGTCATGAGCGGCAGGTAAAACGTGGCTCGGTTTTCACTTCATTTTTTTCAATTGCATCACCGTAATAATGTAAACCACGAGTACGCAGGCACTGCACGCACACCGCAACAGTCTCCCCGAACGTCGTGAGCAGCGGGAAAACAAAGCCGAAAAACTTGTCCCGCTGAAAGCTTTCAACTGATGGCCGATTCATTCGTCCCAGCGACGTCATCAGCAAGAAGCAAGACCCGCGTTATTACGAATACCTGCTTGGTTTTCAATGCTGTCATCAAATAGCTTGCGAATCTTTGTGATGTCATGTGAAGTAAAAGAAGTCCAATCTTCACATGTGTGCTAGTGACGTCATGAGGAGCACAACGCTCGTTGGGATTTTTACCCAGCCTGGCAACGACGTTTCGTCAGCTGATTAGACAGCACTCATTACAGATCTAAGCCGGCTCTCCGGAGGCGCTGTCGGCTGAAAGGTAAAGAGGACTGACCCTGGGCTCCCTCCTTAACAGAAGCTGGTGCGCGCCACTGACCGAGAGTAACCTGGAGGATCAAACCAGGAGTATGCTGCAACATCAGCTATGAGTTAGCCTCAGGCCACCCTTACTTTGTACCTGTCTGTATCAGCATTCTAGCACGTCATATTTTGGATCCCCGGTGCAGCATGGACCTTGATTTGAGGTGACCAATATGCGTGCATTATTTCTCTAAAGGCATTGATCCAGATGCTCAGTGGTGGCCAAATGAGATCTAATTTAGCCAAAACTAGTAATAGTGCATTCACTTTCACCAATGTATACTGCATTATGGTCATCTTGATGTTCTTCTAGCTTGCAATCCCAGCTTAATTAAACAGTATGCAGTGGCCATCAGGAACAAGTCAGCCTCCTACTCTGCACCACAACTTCACTCTGGCTGCTGTAAAATAAAGGATGCTGGATGTCCCAGGTCTCAGTGCTGCTTGATGGAAATGTGCAATATTCAGAGCTGTTGAAGCAAGCGGGAGATGTGATGAAACAAGCTCACTTATAACTACTGGTAGATTTTTAGGTTTAGGTGTACTTTGCTACCTAACACTAGAAAAAATTGTATACCATTTGTTGTGGTTAAGGCGGAATATATCATAAATAATCTCAAAACAGGTAGAATCATGCCCCTATCTTCAACTTTTAGTAAATATGATAGCGAGCCCCCGAGCACCGCACAGCCCTGCCCCGCCAGGACTCCCCAGCGCTGTTTCTGTTTGTGTAATTACATGTTGTGTAATTACACAACAATTGTGTAATTACACTGTGTTGGTGTTTGTAATTTCTGCTTATCAAGAGCCATAAAAAATGTAGGGGACCAAGGTCACACAATAATGCAATGAAAATCATTTATCACGTTTAGGTATGTTTATGAAACACACAGGCCAGAATGGTCCAGAACATATCCTAAACTAGCCTAACCTAACCTAACCTAACCTAACCTAACCTAACCTAATGTAATCTAACCTATCCTTACCTTATCTTACCTTCCTAACCTAACTTAAACGAATGTGACAATTGTATCCCTTTTTGTGCGATTGTATCCTCCTCGCCGAGGGCAATTGTGACAATTATATCCCTCTCTTACATGGTCTTTTTAGGTCACTTCCGGTTGACCTAGGGTCATGAACCCAATTAGTAAAATGTAGCCCCGGTCATTCTCTACCATGTACCCTAGACTCAACCCCTAACTCAAAACTTTTTCGGGGGACCTGTTCGCGCAAAGGCATTTTTTGGAAAAATCGTTTTTTAAGTTTTTTTCAACTTTCCATATATGCTAGAGTTTTGATTTTTTGACACGTTTAAGAACGTCCTAGGTTAGGCCTTATGTCAATTCGTAACCTTCGTAACCTAGACAGAAAAAAGTTTTTTTTTTAATGCCGAAATCGGCAAGCCTATACGACCCCATTTCCCCGTTGACCGCATATGAGCTGATGTTTTGAACACCTTCCGAGACGTTAGGTTATGTTAGTGTATAGAAATACTACTCAACAGATTTACTTGATTCAAAAAAAGAACGATGTCCCCGTCAAGACGCATCTTTCCTTTTTTGAAATTTTGAAATCGGTCATCATTTGGCCGAGATAACTCAAAAAACCAAACACATGTAACGCTATGGGAAAAAGTTTTTCCAAATTTCTCAACTTTTTATACATCTGATGCGAAAACATTCAACAGCAAAAGATAGCTCTTGTGCTCAGCAACACGTTGCAAAAAAACAAATCGAATATCGGTTGGTAACTTTGGCAAATATTTGGATTTTCATGGTTCCCGAATAAACTAATGTGACAATTTTTATCCTCGTTTAAGGGGGTCTTCTACAGCTAATAAAACATACTAAATCGTAACAGAAAAACCTCCCTCTTGGTGCACGCACTAGGGGGACACAGCTTTCATTTCCCACCCAAAAAAAAATTTTGAAAAATTTGACATTTTTTGAAAAAAGTTAGTTGTAGTTCAAAATTTTCCATTACCAGGTATAGAACATATGACGTCAAAACTTTCAAATTTAATTCTGCGTCGATTGCAATCAAAATCAAATTTATCTCATTTGGTTAGAGAGATATACGTGTTGCAATTTGATATAGACCAAAATTGGCCGATTTTCAAAATTATTGGATTTTGTTGTAACGCACGTCATTTTACGCGGAATGTTATGGCGCATCTGGTGATGTATCTTTTAACATGATAAAAATAAAAAGTTTTGAGTTATTTTGAAAAACTCGAAAAATTGCCAAAAATTTGAAATTTTTTTAGAATGTGCGGGAACTTTTAAAACATTGTTTCTAATGCATCGTAACACGCTGAGTTTGAATCTGCAATTAGATTGATATAACTTGATAACTTTTATTTTAAAACAACAAAAAAACCTAAAAAAACATATAATATCGATAATTTTTTTTGGATTTCATGAATTTCAAAAATTTGACCAATGCACTAGATGCAACTTGTGATCTAAATCAAATGGTCTCTTGACTATTTTTGTCCGACGCTTAGTTTTCTGAGAAAACACGTTTAAACTATTCGTAAAATGCAGCAAAATATAGGCAAGATTCCTTATCTGTTTTGACAACTTTATTTAGTGTTCAGGAAGCTAATACTTTGACAGAGGCTAGAATCAGTCATTCCCTTTCTAGCGCCGTTTCAGAACATCGTTTGGTTACGTGATCATGGAGATACAGCTCATTAAGTAAAGACCGTTTTAAACCCCATTCATCCCCAGTGTTAAACTCTCCTATTCAGTCTGATTCTGAATTGTTTGACATGTTACCCCTAAATAGCGATGAAAAAACTTTGCGAACATAAAAGTTTGCGAGCGTTAAAGATGCGCTAATTCATTGTCTACAAGATGATGTTTTCGGTATTAAGATATCTTGATTTCAAAGACACCATAACGATTATATGGAGGTAGTTTTTTATGGGGTAGTTTTCCCCATAGCGTTACGTTTGGACGACGACGGCGCAAAACAGGTGGTGTTTGACATGCTCTAACTTCAAAACCAACAAAGCCATAGACAAATCTTGGCACCGTGTAATAGCCCGTTTCTTGCTCTATCAGATCAGAAGAAATCAAAACAATAAAATGAAATTTTTTAAAAAAATATATGAAAAATTTTGGGTCAATATTTGACATATGTATGCAAAAATTAAAAGCCATCAGCCATGTTTTTCTGCACCACAATAGAAGTGAAATTGTCATGATGTAGACAGATTTTGCTGAGATGAAATTTACGTCCATGATATAGACTTAACTCAAAAAATATATTTTGACATATTTTGCACCAAATCTGGAAATTTTTTGGGAACATAAAAGATGCGCTAGTCAGTGTCTACAAGATGCCGTTCACACATTAAGATATCTTGGTTTCAAAGACAGCATCAACGATTGTGTCTAGGTAGTTTTCCCCATAGCGTTACGCGTGGCACTTAGAAAAAATCCGGTGAAAACAGGTGGTTTTTCCTGGTGCATGTCAAGAGTTTGACATGCTCTAACTTCAAAATCGATCAAGCCATGGACTAATCCTTGGTACCATGTAATAGCCTGTTCCTTACTCTATGATGTGAGAAGAAATCAAAACAAAAAAATAAAAATTTTAAGAAAAAATTTTTAGAAATTTTTTGGTCAAATTTTGACATATGTATACAAAAATTAAAAACAATTCAGGCATGTTTTTCTGCACACAATAGAACTGAAATATCATGATGTAGACAGAGTTTGCTCAGATATAACCCACCTCCAATGATATAGACTTAAACTCAAAAAACACATTTTTGACATATTTTGCACCAAATCTGGAAAATTTTTTGAGAACATAAAAGATGCGCTAGTTTATTGTCTACAAGACACCGTTCTCAGCGTTAAGATATCTTGGTTTTCAAAGACAGCATCAATGAATGTAACTAGGTAGTTTTCCCCATAGCGTTACGCGTGGCACTATAGAAATCCGGTGAAAACAGGCGTTTTTGGTGGTGCATGTCAAGAGTTTGAAGCGCTCTAACTTAAAAACCAAGCAAGCCATAGACTAATTCTTAGTACCATGTAATAGCCCGTTCATTTCTCTATAATGACAGAAGAAATTAAAACATTTCAGTGAAAAAATAAAAAAATATATATACAAATTTTTGGAACAATTTTTCACATATGTATGTCAAAATTCAAAAACATTCAGGTATGTTTTACTGCACACAATTGAACTCCAATTGACATGCTGTAGTTTGGTTCTGCTCAAATAAAACTCAACCTCAATGATATAGACTTAAACTCAAAAAATATATTTTTGACATATTTTGCACCAAATCTGGGAAAATTTTTGAGAACATAAAAGATGCGCTAGTTTGTTGTCAACAACATACTGTTCTCAGCGTTAAGATATGTTGATTTTTAAAGACAGCATCAACGATTGTAACGAGGTAGTTTTCCCCATAGCGTTACGCGTGGCACTTAGAAAAATTCCGGTCAAGATGACGGTAATAAATGGATGTGTTTGATGGCGTCTGGAACAACCATCGTCAAACCTACATCAACCAAATTTCTGCGGTGTCCTTACAGAACCCATATTAAGCGGTAATCAAAATTTCAAAACTTTTTTTCGAAACATGACATCACCACAGAAGTTTGAAATTTACACTTTACTACGTGATTTAACATGGGAAAAATTTACCAAATTTTATATGTCATATTTTTGTAAAATTTTTCTTCTCAGTAGATGGCCAGCGTCACAAGCTTTCTGCCAATACCATATTCATGCACATGACTAGCATGATAAGGTGTCCAGTAAAGATAAAAGACATGAAACCCTATACATATGAATATATAACCACTTTTGGAAGCGTACAATATTTAAAGAGAAACAAAAAAAGACCATAGACAGAAGCAACAATATCACATCCAATGTGGAAACGTAGTCTGGGCATGATACAAACAAGTTTGATGTAGGGCCGTTCAAAAAAAAAAAAAAAATTTAGACAATGAAAAAGTTTTTTGCTTATAAAAAAAAAACTAAATATAATTTTGGAACAAATCCAAAACCAAAAGAAGCAATGCGCTACGATGTATAAGCAAGCAAAAAAAATCCTAGGTTACGGCCTTATTTCCGGATCGGGACCAAATTGTACAATTTGTGCTTTTTTTCAAAACCATGTATATCGTTAAATTTTTGGGTTACATCAAATTTTTTGCACCGTTCGATCGATTTGTCTTTACAATGCGCATCTTTTACTAATACACTTGCATCACAAATTCCCTACCGAAAATTTTTTGTACCCCACTCGGTACAATTTGTGCAAACGAGGATATAATTGTCGCATTAGTTTATTGGAACTTGGAGGAATCGGGCGTTGAAGTTTCTTGAACACGAAAATCGGCCAACTTTGCCATCTAATAACTTCTACAATTTTTGGATTTTCGAAAAAATAAAAGAGGAAAAAATAGAGCCGTTAATTCTGATCAAAACGCACTCCTCCGATTTTCGATAGCCCCCCTAGTAAGGTCACAGCAGCCATACCGCAAGGCAAATCGGGATAAAAATGTCACATTCGTTTATTTCGAGGATACAAATGTCACATTAGTTTCTGAAAGGGATACAATCGTCACATTAGTTTATCCTAATCTAATCTAACCTAATGTAATGCAACCTAACCTTACCTTACCTAACCTAACCTAACCTAACCTAACCTAACCTAACCTAACCTAACCTAACCTAACCTAAACCTAACCTAAACCTAGTAACCTAACCTTAACCTTCCTTACCTTACCTTACCTAACCTAACCAACCTAACCTAACCTAACCTAACCTAACAACCTAACCTAACCTAACCCTAACCTAACCTAACCCAACCCAACCCAACCCAACCCAACCCAACTAACCTAACCTAACCTAACCTAACCTCCCCACCCTATATCCCCTTAAACCCAACATCCCATTGGCATCCGTTTCATGCCATATATAGGCACTGTATAGTGAGCTTTTATTTAGCCAGCATGTTCTCATTTTGCTTTACATTCCCCACTCAATCCCCCTGCAACCCATTGTCCGGTTGGCATCGAGGATCAAATTTCATGGATTCTTGTTACCTTGGCCCCATACAGTTTTATGGTTCTTGATGCTGCTTGAATGTTGTGACCGCCCGCAGTAATGGCGCCAGTGTCACGGCTGCTGTGTGCGTGTGTGTGGCGCTCGGGCTCGCCATCGTAATTATAAGAAAATTTGAGGTTAGAGCATGAATCTACCTGTTTTGTGATTATTTACAATATGTCCTGCCTTAACACGACAAATGGTGTTCAATGATTTTTTCCAACGTCAGGTAGGAAAGTACACCCTGGCTGATTTTTAAGCAGAAAAAGCTGCTCAAGACAACATAATTTCTCCCTAGTAAATAATATGCAACAAGGTGCTGCCAACTACTAGTCATGCAAAATTCTCTCTGGTATTACTTTGAACTGGTCAAGGGATGGCATGCATTGCTGGAAGTGGTTGGTGACCCAGATCTCATGTGCTTGTGTTTTAGCACTTTCTTGTTGTGTTCTCACATATTTATCAATGAGTAAGAAGCATAAGATGTATTCACATGATCAGTTATAGGGTTATTCCATCACAAGTCTTGATTATTTATTTATTTCATCACATTATTCTTACATTGCTCTATTACAAGTCTTACTCTTCTGTAATAACTAGCAGGTGAAGAAAACATGTCCAACTTCTTACATTATGTAGCACAAAACTGCTTTGTGGTTGAAGCTGGCCCAGCCTGCTCAACATTGTTTAAGGGCCGAGTGATGTCCAGTAAGTTTGAAGTTGTGCTTATGTAACCAGATCTGAGCATAGATAATATTCTTCCTCACTTTGAATACTGTGTGGTCTTTGGGGTGACAGGATGTTAATGGTAATGCTATGACATCATGTATTCCTGAATGTCCTTGAAATAGTTTTATGAATAGCATGCACATCTTCAGGATGTGCAGCCCAGAAGTTAAAGGGTTTTTACCTGTGAAGGAGGGCAGGGTTGTGAACTCACCAAATGACCATCAAAATGACCAGTTTATTTCAAAACCCATACAAGTGGGAAGCATGACCTGTAAAGCCAGCTCATTTTGGCTTGTTAAGTTGTTACATGTGTGTATTTGTTCAAGGGAGTGTTTCCCCAGTTCTATGGGGTTTTGAACCAAACAATCCATTCTGAAGGTCATTGGGTGGAGCTCATAGCCCACCCCTTCTTGAGACCTAAACCCCTCTAGTTTTTTAGTCATACACATGCGAAGATGGGGAGACATTTTTGGGTTGAGTACTTCAAGGTCACCTTGGCATTCATGACATCGTAATACTATTTATATCCTGTCATTCCATAAACCATGCAACAATTAAGGCCAAGAAAAATATTATGTTTGGGTCATGAACATGTGGCATTCATGAGCACAGTTTCCTGGCATAATGGCTATCAATAAGCTGATGTTGTGCAAGGTACGATGACATACTCGAGTAATGACATATCAGGCAGCATATTTGCTCAACATAGATATTGCATCATCTAGAGCAGTATTTTCTACTAAGTTTACAAATAGTTATATGTGAACTTGTTTCATCATATCTGGTGCTTATTTCAGTATCTCCAAATGTGAAACATTCCCTTTAAGCAAGGATATGAGTGTGTTACATCGGTCATTATGTGTGTAAGTTAGCCTGTGACAATCACGAATATGTGTGTTGCAGGTATGTCATGGTCTTAATTGCAGGATCCCTGTTGCATTACCATAGAACCGTCTTCTGAGGCTTGCAGATGTTCTAGCCCCCTATTTGATTGCCCTCAGTGATTACCCGATCCCCGATTGCAGGCCATGTCACACGCGGGTCTGAGCGTATATTAACTCGCGCTTGGCTTCCGCCGTGCCATCATAGACTGGTGCTCAGGCGTCACGCCTCTGGATTTAATGACGTCACGTTTTCCTCGGTAAAAGACCAGCCAGCTGCCGTCGCCTGGCGCCACCTGGACGCGTACTAACCTGCTTGTGGGGTCACGCCACCGTGCAAGATAAACCGCGATTTGGTGCCGAACGCTTCAAAATACCTCACGTTGGTTGCTTCGCTGTGGGGGGATCGCCGGGCCCGCATGACCCCGCGTCCGTCGGTGCAGCGGCGCGCCCTCCTGACCCGCTCGTCCCCGGTCAGCCGTCCGGCCGGCTTCTGGCGTAAGGGGCGCAGGGGTGCCGCGCTGCATGTGTAGTGGGGCGCGCCTCTCCGGCGGCTGGCTGACGTGAGGCGGCCGCTTTCCGCCGTGTCGGGCAGCTCGCGCAGATGGCTGGGGTCATACAGTTGCTCGATGCCACCTTGGTCGTTATGAGCCGCTCGGCGCTTGCGAGCTGCACCGCGCTTCCAAATGCGGGGACTTCCGCGCGGTCAGCGGGATGGCAGCATGCTGCGGGTCACGATATAGTGGGTAGGTGACCCGCCTTGAGCCGTGAGTGGTGTAACTCTTGCTGTCGGGTGCCCCCGAAAACTGGCCGCCGGGGTAATAGCGGCCGGTTTTGGGGGGCTCTGCCCGGGGCCGCCGTTTGTGAACGGCGGCTGGTGGAAACACGTGATGTGAAACTTTTGCTTGCTGGATGCCCTTCATTAGAAGGCGATGTGCCGTGGGGTAGTTGCGGATATTTGTGGTAGTATTCTGTGTAGCCGTGGTGACGCGTAGGGTAGCGGGCGGCACTAATTACTAACTACGCATCAAAACCATCCTATCAGGTGTAATTAATGTACTAGGTGAACACCATGCCACTTGGTTGTGGGTTTGTATGGCATGTTACCCACCGTGCGCAAATCTAAAATCAATCGTAGCTATCTCGTTATTTTTTGTGGATCCTTATCAAACAGATAACGCCCCATATTGGAACCGCCGGGTCCAGCCAGAGGTGCTAATTGCGCTGCTGATGGTTTTTATCAGGTGTCGGAAATTACGGCTCGTTGCTTTATATTAGGGACGTAGCGAGGAGGATGGGATAAGGGAATCATCCCCGTACCCCTGAGTCAAGAGGCATACATACTGAGTAGTTTCGTAGACACTGTCCAACTTGGCAAGAGTTTGAACGCAACGCAACATTTGGCTTTTTGAGAAAAATTATGGTTGCGTAACCAGGTAGCTGGTGTGCCATGTGATGGGCGATTATTTGTGCACTTTCGCCTAAGTCGTAAAGTACCTGTCCTCGTTCATTCCAGCCCAATCTTTGAATATGCCGATGTAAAAAATAAGCAACTTAACGCCGACGGTCAAAGCCACGCTGCCCGACTTCAGTGAGCGTTCTGATGAGAGGCACGGGACGCTTGCCTCGAGAAAATCTGAACATTTAGCGAACTTGGTCTTGCTTGAAAGACGTTGACACCAATGATCGACTGGATTTGTGATACGATAACCCAGCTCCCGTTGACGACACCCAAGCGCAGATGGGAAAGGTAGCTGAGGGGCAAATCTGCCGACTTGCCTTCGCGGCACGACCGCCAGGTTCGACTATTTGTGCAGTCATTTCGTCGTATTGCCTGTCGATGCCCGCATCGACCCCGGTCCCGAACACCGCCACTGGAGCCGATGGCCGCGGGCCGGGTGAGATCGGCTGGTGTTCGGTCGATTGGTGACGCCTCGGGAGTTGGCCGCTGGCGACAGCGATTTGTGACGCCTCGGGAGCAGGCCGCGGTTGACAGCGATTGGTGACGCCTCGGGAGCAGGCCGCGGGTGACAGCGATTGGTGACGCCTCGGGAGTTGGCCGCTGGCGACAGCGATTGGTGACGCCTCGGGAGCAGGCCGCGGGTGACAAGCGAATGATGGCACCTCGGGAGCAGGCCGCGGGTGACAGCGATTGATGACGCCTCGGGAGTTGGCCGCTGGCGACAGCGATTGGTGACGCCTCGGGAGCAGGCCGCTGGTGACAGCGCTTGGTGACGCCTCGGCAGCAGGCCGCGGGTGACAGCGAGCACTGACCTGCCTCATCAGCGGACCGTTGAGAGGACGCCGCCTCCGCTGACCAATCTCCGGTATCGGACGTCAGTGACAGCCGCTCGCCGCGCCCGCGCGATAGCTCAGATAGATCAGGGCTCGTCGGCGGTCCACTCGAGCGACGGCCCTCGCGGGAGCGGTTGCGGTGACCCCCGTGCCATGGTCAGGTCAGGTCGGGGATGGGTCATGCTGAATCGCTGGTACCGTCAAGTGGCCGCCCGGTAGGCCTGAGTGTGACCTGACTGGGGTTCTGCTCCGATTGCACCGTCCGCCACAGCTGACATGGTACGGTACTCTGGTGGGGTGCGTGACTGCTGCGTCCCTTCTTGGCTTGGGTGTTGACTGGGGCCGTTTGCCGCCCGTTGGCATGGACGCATGGCGCGGCGTCCGGGGCTGTGCTTCAGCCGGTGGGCTTCTGGCTCGGTGCCTGCTGGACGCGGTGTTGTCGGCTGGACCGGTGTGGGAACCCGGTACGGTGTAGCCTGCCAAAGGTCTATGAGTCGACGTTAGCGGTGTTGTGTAAATGGGAGCGGGCTTCGTCAAACGCTCGATCCATAGGCCTTTTGTTTTCCTTTAGTGACGTCAGAGTGCATGACGTCACTCAGTAAACTCATCAACTTGCCCTTACTGAGTTTAGACCTCTCCCCCGTTGTCCACCAATCCTTACATTCCCCGAGTTTTGTGGTTCTTCAGGCTTCACGGCTGGCAGCTTGCTCGGTGCGCCCTGGCTGCGACCCTGGAGTTCTGGCTGAACGCGTGACTCCGCCCTCTGGCCAGTCTCGTGTTCACATACCCAAGTCTCCGTCGCTGTTCGTGGGCTCGCATAGGCGCACGCCCCTCGTCATCACCTGGCGGAGGCTGTCGCGCTCCCCGACTGGTGCGGTCCCTTGGTGGCCGCTGACCCATGATTTGAGGTCAGAGGTCAGCTCCCGCGACGGCGGCGGTCCGCCCGCGGACCAGGCTGATCCGTGACCTGAGGTCAGAGATCAGCTCTCGCCACGGCGGCCGCCCGCCCGCAGACCTGGTGTGGTTCCTCGGTGGCCATTGACTTCTGATCTGTGGTCAGAGGGTGGCTCCCATGACAGCGGCGGCCCGCCCGCAGACCTGGCACGGCTCCTCGATGGCCGATGACCCGTGACCTGAGGTCAGATCAGCTCCCGTTACAGCGATGGCCTGCCCACAGACCTGGTACGGCGGCTCCGGCACCCAGATGAAGTCGCCTCCGCGGCTCGCTGAGAAAACGTACGTCGCGGAGAACGAGCGCACGTTCCAGTACGATGACCAGCTACCCCAGCCTGCCGATCCCGCCGCTAAAAGCAGACGCTGCAAAAGTGAGTGGGCGGTGCGCGGTCCCGCGTCGGCGCTGGTGGCAAGCGTTGCCCTTTACCTCTGGTACCCTCCACATCTGTTCCCTGCGATGCGTCTGGTGCTAGTGGTGTGGATGTAAGAATCAATATGGTAATGTGGCTGTCAGTTGCGGGTTTGGTGGCATATGCTGTGCCCCCTAAAAGAGGGCTCCAAGCACTGCATTGATCATGTTCCTACTTCCACGTTAGTGGCTTGTCGAGAGCTACGCCCTTGCGATCCCCTTGCAGTGACCCGGTTGTTGTTTCTAACAATGTTTCTGTGGGTAACAACCTTGGGCCAACAAAGCTCGTTCGCCCTATGGCCCAGCCAGCGGTGGATAAATGCAGCCATCCTGGACTGTTCAGTCGATGCAAAAGGCTCGGTTGAGTTCCATGCACCGTGGGTCCCGAGTCGGACGACGAAACCAGCTACGTTTCTCAAGCCCCAATCTTCACACGCAGAGTACGCATGCCGTCTCATGCACGACGTCTCTGTTGTCACCGTTCACTGTCGCTGTCTGCGTGTGCCACGAGCGGACCTCGAGCCGCGTGCTGCCAGGTACCTGGAGTCGGTGTACCCGGTGGCCAGCAGCCGCGAGTATGAGAACACGCGGCGCATCGTGGAGGAGTTCGAGCGCGGCGTCGGCCGCCGGCTCCACGATGGCCTGCTGGAGAGGAACAAACACACGCGCAACTGGGTGGGTGCGGCGCGTCAGGCATCCGTCGGTGCGTTGGTTGTGCACTGACCCTGTGGCCTTGTCTTCGCTGGGAGGCTGTGCCATGCTCTACTAGCAAGCGCGTGCATCGGTGTGCAATAAGGTTCACGAGGTGAGGAGCAAGTGACGCTGTGCCTTCTGTGGACTGAAACGTACCTGACAATTGGGTTTGGCTACTGTGTAACATTTTAGTAATGTGTCAGGGATTGACAGTTTGTTCATTTGAGTACGGTCGGCGCGCCACTCGTACACTCGAGTTTTCCCAGACCCGTACGTACAATGGGTTGGGTAGGGGCGGTAACCAGGCCACTGCGCGCACCGGCTGTAGTTTGTGACGAGCTTGCGCCTCTCGTATCCCAGTCGACGTGGCCCGTTGGGGTACAGTGCTGGGCGCAGCTGGTGACCTACCCGCTCGTGCGCGGCCACAGATGCTCCACTGGTGGAACGACTATGCGTACCTGTACCAACGCGAGCCCATCACGCCGTCGCTGGCGTTCGCTGGTCCGTTCACGCTGACCGACAGCCTGTGGCCGCCTGGGCCCGGCACACAGTGCAAGGTACGCCCGGCCGACACGTCGGGGGAGTGGTGCAGCCGGAGCGAATGCCTCTATGGGGGAGTGGTGAATTTGGGCGTGAGGCTGCTCGTTATGGGCTGACGATGGCACGGGAGGCGAGCATTTGGTGAGGGTGTGAATGGTAAGTGCAAGGTGTTTTATGTTCTTTACTAATAGCATCATAGTACTTGCCGTACTGATACATTGTCGGATGGCGTCGTTGTTCGCTTTCCATTGCACATGAAACGTTTCCAATCTTCCCCTAGTCATCGCCTTCCGATTTGCCACTTGTCGTCCATTCCTTTGCTTCGTCCAGTGTCGGCTCCCCTTCACCGGATGGCCGCACCGCCGCCGTGACTGACGACCGGCACCTCCTGCGCGCAGTACCTGGCCCACTACCTGTACGGTGTGGCGTCGTTCTGGTGTCTGCTGCGCCGGGAGCGCCTGGTGCCGCAGCGGACGCGCGACGGCGTGCCGCTGAGCATGCACCAGTGGCGCCGCCTGCTGAGCACCACCCGACTGCCCGGCCGGCACAAGGACACCGTGCGCGCCATGTTCCAGACCGGTCAGCGGCGGCGGCGGCGGCGGCGGCGGCGGGTCAGGGGCTGGGCCACAGCCGCGGGCAGGACCGCCAGGCCGATGAGTGTGGGCAGCGCGCCCGGGCCCGGCTGACCTGGCTGCCGGCGGTCTGACAGCCGCGTCGTGGGACGCTGAGCGGTCGGGGTGGAAGGGGCGGCGTGCGACGGGGGTCTCCCTGCCCAAGTGAACACACGCCGACAGTTGTGGATCATGTGACGCTTGTGGAGATGGAGGACGGCTTAGCCGGATGTGGCATGCGGTTCCGCTCGTGATACGACACCAGCTGTACTTTGGCGGTCACCAGACCTGCACTGTATGGCACGTGGAAGGCAAGGGGTGTTGCATGTCCACCCAGCCGATGCTGTGTGAAGCTTCGTTTCCTCTAAATCAACTCCGTAAAGTATCAGTCATGAAGGCCACTGCCGGGCTGATCCCATCTTCGCCGACGAAGTGGTGCAGTCCACAGCGGTTCTCGCGTGCCGCCCGGCGCCCGCGAGCTCGAGCGTTCAGTCCGCGACAGTCCCGCCTCTCGCCGCAGAGTCGGAGGGCTGCACGCCCACCCACTTCGTGATCCTGTGCAACGGCCATCTGTACTCGAGCGCGCTGCTGGAGCCGGATACGGAGCAGCCGCTGACGATCGAGGAGTACCAGCTGGTGCTGGAGCGGGTGTGGGAGCGGTGCAGGCACGTCGCCGGGCCCGGCCTGGCGTCGCTCACCGCAGATGAGCGGCCGCGCTGGGCAGAGGTGGGTCGGCCGGAGGCGGCGGTGGGCCAGTGAGGAAGGGGGGGGGGGGGGGGCGCTGTGTCCGGCTCTGAGTGGGGCCGGTGTCACTCGGTCTGGCTGAGAGAAAAGGACCGGGGGCTGGGTGTTGGGTCGGTCGGGCAGGAAAGGTCCGCGGACAAGGTAGCACCGGTGATATGGTGTGACAGTGTTCGATGATGCGCGTACCTCGCCTGATGAGTGCCATGTGACCATTGTTGTCGGTGCGCCCCAAAGCCCAAAATCATCATCATACCTCGCCTGGTCTGCTGTCACGCTGGCTGACGGTGAGCCAGGGTGGATACACCGGGATGGGCGGGTGGGTAGGCGGGCCCTGCCGGCTTGGCGCGTACCAGAGGGAGGCAGATCGGCACGTTATTGCTCGGCGCGACGCAAAGCTGCACCGCACAAGGTCCCGACGCGCCGCCGCCTCTCCAGAACCGGACGTACCTGCGCGAGCTGAGCGCAACGAACGCGGCCGCGCTGGAGGTGGTCGAGTCGGCCGTCTGCCACGCCGTGCTCGAGACGCAGCCAGGCGTCGACCGCGACAACTGCCTGCGTCTCAACCTGTGCGGCGACGGGCGCCAGCCGCTGGGCCGACAAGAGCATGACGGCTGTGGCCTACACGGACGGCTACGGCGGTAACTACTGCGACGTGAGTGGGGCGCTGGCGCGGCGCGAATGCTGGCAGGCTGGCGGCGGCGGTAGCGGCGGCTGGTGGCATGCAGTAGCTTTTTGTGCGTCCAATGTAGGATGGTTGAGCCGCGAAGTGAGGCCGGTCTGCTGCGGCTCGTCCCAGCTGCAAACCATATGCAAGTCAAGGGCTCACTTACCACCAGTTTCCTGCGCTAGATAACAGATAACAGCCTTCATAGAGCAGCTTGCGGATAACAGCATCTGTATCGCCGACGCTTGCGGCGTTCGAGGATGAAATACTGGCACTATTAACTGATTGGTGTGTTTGGCTAGGGAGACTCGTGCCTAAGTACTTAGTGCCTGGCGTTTCCGATGTCTGACCTTGCCTCCGTTCTCCGCTGCCGCTGGAATCGCTCACCAGGCCTGACAGCCGCCGGCCGCTCCAGCCGGTGTGACTCACGCCCTCCTGACAGCCGCCGGCTGCTCCAGCCGGTGCGGCACACGCCCTCCTGACAGCCTCCGGCTGCTCCAGCCGGTGCGGCACACGCCCTCCTGACAGCCGCCGGCTGCTCCAGCCGGTGCGGCACGCGCCCTCCTGACAGCGCCGGCCGCTCCAGCTGGTGCGGCACACGCCCCTCTGACGACCCCGACCGTCCTCGCGCCATCACGGGCCCACCCCTGCCGGCAGCACTCGCCCATGGACGCCATGACGCTGGTGACGCAGGGCTGGTTCAGCCACCTGCAGGAGCTGGATTTCAACCGACACGGTCGGCTGGTGCGGCCCGCCGCGCGATTACCTCTGCCGACCGCGCGAGCTCGTCTTCACCGTGGACGAGCGCGTGCGCCGCGACGTTGCAGGCGGCCCGCGAGGTCACCCTGCCGCTGGTACGTGCGGGGTACAGCTGTGTTGGGGGAGCACTCTCGGGCGGCGTTGTGTGTGTTTCATACGTTGAGCTTAGTTTGTGGCATAGGGTAGAATGATGAGAGAAGAAAGGCGGTGTATGACAAAATGCATTCGGACCATGCCGGCTTGTCCAGCACTGACAGCTCCTCCATGCGGGTGCTCTGCCGGACTTTGTTGTTGGTTTTTTTGCGTGGTTTATTAGTTGAAAAGGTCCTCGAGCTGAATCCATGGCTATCTGGTATATGTTGTATTAGTGTCTTCCCATGGCAGGTGACGCTCACCTCTTGTCGATCAGTTTTTCTCTCTGGCTCCCCACTTTTTGACCTGGTTCCCAGCCCGCGATTTCTCCCGTTGAAATACTGACAACCGTTTGCCATCCGTCATCCGCTTGAGTTCGCTTGCGTCTCTCGGCCAGCAGTGCTGCGCCCTTTGCTTTATCGTCTGGTGTCATTCATGGTCGCTAACTGCCCACTCATCTGGTCGATGAACTCTTCCCTGTGCATTTGGTGAGTGCGGGGCGGAATGCCACCCCTCCCTATGTTATATCCCATGTCCCCATATCCCCAACCCGATGTCCCATCGCCCCGTCACGTACTTGCCCTTCGCCCTCCTGAGTTCATGTGCCTTTGGGACTGAGTCGATGTTCGCCCCACCGCTAGCTGCGCGACTTCATCATCAGTCACCGCTGCACCTGCTCCGTGTCTCCTCCCATCTGGCCTGACCTGGCCCGGCCTCCGCCCTGCCAGTAGCTGCATAATGTCACGATCATCAGTCACCGCTGGACCCTGCTCCGTGTCTCCTCCCATCTGACCTGACCGCGCCCGACCTCTGCCCTACTAGTAGCTGCATAATGTCACGATCATCAGTGGCCGCTGCACCTGTCTCGTGTATCTTGCCCGTGTGACCTGACCTGACCTCTGTCCAGCCGGCAGTTGCATGACGTCATCATCGGTCCCCGCCACACCTGATCCGTGTCTCCTCCCCATGTGAACTGGCCGGGCCGGACCTGACCTGACCTGACCTGACCTGACCTGACCCGGCCTGGCCTGGCCTGGCCTGGCCTGGCTGGCCTCTGCCGGCAGCTGCGTGACGTTGCCACCATCAGCTGGCGCTACGCCTGTTACGGCAAGCTGTGGATCCAGTCGTGTCTCCTCCCCATGTGAACTGACCTGACCTGACCGAACCTGACCTGGCCCCCACCGGCAGCTGCGTGACGTAACCATCATCAGCCGGCGCTACGCCTGTTACGGCAAGCTGTGGATCCAGTCGCAGGGCTTCCACCCGGACGCCTTCGTGCAGATGGCGCTCCAGCTGGCCTACTACCAGCACCACGGACGGTCGGTAGCAGGCGCGGGTCACGGTGGGGTCAAGGGATGACTGCGAGCTGGCCTACTACCAGCGCCACGGACGGTCGGTGGCAGGCCGGGGTCGCCGTGGGGTCAAGGGATGGCTGCGAGCTGGCCGGGCTGTTTTATGGGGCGTCACTTTGCACAGAAGACGGCAAACAAATGGAAAGGGAAGGGTAACTGAAAACAAGTTACACTGCAAAGTCTTGAATATGTGCAACTGTGAATATTAATATGAAGCTATAAGAGGTACTTAGAATATAACCTATTCCAGCTAACCAACACGCCAGTTCCTTGTTTCTGTCGCGTGATAAAAATGGGAGCAAAAAGGCACCTGAACGATCTGCGCCGCTCAAGTCCACCACAGCCTCCAACCTCATCCGAAAATCACTTCATTTCGGAACAGGTTGGAGGAGGTAACGGCGAGCTCCGAGGAATTTGGAGGGAGGTTATCACCGGTGGTCAGAGGAGCGGCAGGACCAGGTCCATCGCCTCGGTTTGTTGGTCTGTTCCTCGCAGTGTCCTCTCTCCTCTCCTCCTTTGTGACGTTCCGTTGTGCCTCTCCGCTTGACGTCTCCCACCGGGGTGCCACTCACCAGCTCGGCGTCCCGAGCGCTTGCAACGGCTCACTCCCTCCACCAGGGCGGCGCCCACGTACGAGACGGCCACCACGCGCCGCTTCTACAAGGCGCGCACGGAGACGGTGCGCTCGTGCACGCCCCAGGCGCTGGCCTGGTGCCAGGCCATGACCTCCGACTCGGCCCTGGTGAGACATGGTTGGGTGGCACCCCGCCCGCCTGGGCCGTGCGCAGAGCGGGAGATTGCAGAGGCATAGTATCTCGATCGCCTTCCCGTACTGCTTTCAGCCATCCGTGTGCGTTTTATGTCTTTGAGTGGAGTTTTGCGGCCCATTAGAAGCGTTTACTCTGTTGATGTTGAGTATATCAGGATCATGAGTTGCACGCTCATCAGGCCTCGGTTTTAAGGTTCCCTGGATGTTGCACGTGGACCCATTTCTAGTTGTATTCTGCTGCGAACTGTAACCACCACTGCCCTTTGACTACCGCCTTCCAGCATTGGGTAGCACTCCAGCCATCCAACCGTTCTCTTTGGCGATGGTCGGCGGCCGGCGGCTCCCGCAGGCGGCCTCTGACCCTTCTGGACTCCCTGACCCCTCTGACTCCTCCTCAGGCGGACGACCGTCGCCGGCTGCTGCGGGTGGCGGTGGACCTGTCTCTGACTACTGACCTCTCCCCTCAGGCGGACGACCGTCGCCGGCTGCTGCGGGTGGCGGTGGACCTGTCTCTGACTACTGACCTCTCCCCTCAGGCGGACGACCGTCGCCGGCTGCTGCGGGTGGCGGTGGACCTGTCTCTGACTACTGACCTCTCCCCTCAGGCGGACGACCGTCGCCGGCTGCTGCGGGTGGCGGTGGACCTGTCTCTGACTACTGACCTCTCCCCAGGCGGACGACCGTCGCCGGCTGCTGCGGGTGGCGGTGGACCTGTCTCTGACTACTGACCTCTCCCCTCAGGCGGACGACCGTCGCCGGCTGCTGCGGGCGGCGGTGGACCTGTCTCTGACTACTGACCTCTCCCCTCAGGCGGACGACCGTCGCCGGCTGCTGCGGGTGGCGGTGGACCTGTCTCTGACTACTCTGACCTCTCCCCTCAGGCGGAACGACCGTCGCCGGCTGCTGCGGGCGGCGGTGGACCTGTCTCTGACTACTGACCTCTCCCCTCAGGCGGACGAACCGTCGCCGGCTGCTGCGGGCGGCGGTGGACCTGTCTCTGACTACTGACCTCTCCCCTCAGGCGGACGACCGTCGCCGGCTGCTGCGGGTGGCGGTGGACCTGTCTCTGACTACTGACCTCTCCCCTCAGGCGGACGACCGTCGCCGGCTGCTGCGGGCGGCGGTGGACCTGTCTCTGACTACTGACCTCTCCCCCTCAGGCGGACGACCGTCGCCGGCTGCTGCGGGCGGCGGTGGACCTGTCTCTGACTACTTGACCCTCTCCCCTCAGGCGGACGAACCCGTCGCCGGCTGCTGCGGGCGGCGGTGGACCTGTCTCTGACTACTGACCTCTCCCCTCAGGCGGACGACCGTCGCCGGCTGCTGCGGGTGGCGGTGGACCTGTCTCTGACTACTGACCTCTCCCCTCAGGCGGACGACCGTCGCCGGCTGCTGCGGGTGGCGGTGGACCTGTCTCTGACTACTGACCTCTCCCCTCAGGCGGACGACCGTCGCCGGCTGCTGCGGGCGGCGGTGGACCTGTCTCTGACTACTGACCTCTCCCCTCAGGCGGACGACCGTCGCCGGCTGCTGCGGGCGGCGGTGGACCTGTCTCTGACTACTGACCTCTCCCCTCAGGCGGACGACCGTCGCCGGCTGCTGCGGGTGGCGGTGGACCTGTCTCTGACTACTGACCTCTCCCCTCAGGCGGACGACCGTCGCCGGCTGCTGCGGGTGGCGGTGGACCTGTCTCTGACTACTGACCTCTCCCCTCAGGCGGACGACCGTCGCCGGCTGCTGCGGGTGGCGGTGGACCTGTCTCTGACTACTGACCTCTCCCCTCAGGCGGACGACCGTCGCCGGCTGCTGCGGGCGGCGGTGGACCGTCACGCGGACCTGGCGCGCCAGGCGGCCGAAGGTCACGGCTGCGACCGTCACCTGCTGGGCCTGCAGATCCAGGCGGCTGAGGCCGGTCTGCCCACACCGGAGATCTTCACCGACCCCATGTGGAAGCGCAGGTGGGCTCCCCCGGCGAGTCTGGGAGCGCGACGAGCCGTCAGGCGGCGACGGACGAGGTGGAGTGTGCTCGGTGGGAGGGGTGGGGCTGTTGATCTTATGATCATTGCGCTGTGTGGTGGCTACATGGGAGTCGACATACAATACGAGCGCTAAGTTTATTAACAATGTACGCACTGTTTCTTGATGTCCATGAACACGGGAGTCTTCACTGCAAAATAGTTCTTGGAAAAAGGCGAAACCAAATAACCTGAAAAGTATCGGTACGTATCGAGGATATCCGCCATCCGGTTGTGTGTAAAGGTGTGCATGTTAACGTGTGGGAGGGCCGACACGGGTCAGATCGCTGTCCTTCTCGGTCCCTGGGGCGCCGGTCCCGGCCCTCACCGGTGCCGGCCGCCCTTCAGCGGCGGCAGCGGCAACTTCGTGCTGTCCACCAGCACCACCGGCTACACGCCCTGCTTCGGCGTGACGGCGGCCATGGTGCGCGACGGCTACGGCTGCTTCTACTCGATCGAGCCGGACCGGTGGGTGCTCGCCGTCGGATCGGCGCCGCCGTGCGCGCCAGGAGAGGGCTCGGGCGTCGCGCCGGTACCCTGCGCCTCGGCGGCCGGTGCTCGACTGCCGGGGCACCGCGCGGTACCCCGGCAGCTTGCTCGGTACCCGACGCGGTACCCGGGTGACAGCTAGGCGGTCGACGGGGAGCCGCTCGCACTTGCTCAGCAGGCGTTGCGCAGTTGAGGCTCGCATGAGGAGTGTTCGTTTTGACGGCTTATGTTTGTCAAGTCTTGCTGAATGCCTGGTGAACGGAGGCAGTATGCCATGACGTCTGCTAAATTCCTCGTTCTACCCACATTCACTTGCGTTGGGGAAATTCGTGATTATCCAGCTGACTGGCACCAATCTGACTGATCTCATCCAGCACCGTGATGTTACTTCCAGCCATGCTGAATTTGGGAAATTAGATGTGCCCTTTGAACGCTTGCTTGAAAAGAGCACTTCATCGCCGCGTGGCAAAAGCTGACGTATGTCAGCCGCGAGCACTTGAAATGTCACCAGGCGGGCGCGACAGACCCACCCATCGCCCGTCATGATGCGCCCTGGAAGCTGGGTCGATGTCGGTCTGGCGAGCCATCGGCGCAAGCGGGCGTGCCACGACGGAGCCCGGCTGGCGGCGGTGCCGTCCAGCCCCCTACTGCGCTCCGTGGCCGCGCTGGTGTCGGGATGGTCTCACGTGGCGCTCCGCTCTTCGGCAGGCTCAACATCAACATCGCCGGCTTCGTCAGCAGCCAGGAGTGCGACGTCAACAAGTTCTACGGCTGGGTGGAGGCGAGCCTGAACGCCATGCAGCAGCTGATGCTTTCCAAGTCCAACCTCTGATGTGCTCGGGGTTCTGTCCCCGGGTACCGCAGCCGTGCCTGTGGCCCCGTGGAGAGCGGGCCTCGCGTCCGGCTCCGACGCGCGAGCGGTGCGGGTGTCGGGCCGGGCCGCAGCCGCGCCTGTGACCCCGTGGAGAGCGGGCCTCGTGCCCGGCTCCGGAGCGGTGCGGGTGTCGGGACCGGGCCGCAGCCGCGCCTGTGGCCCCGTAGAGAGCGGGCCTCGCGTCCGGCTCCGGAGCGGTGCGGGTGTCGGGCCGGGCCGCAGCCGCGCCTGTGACCCCGTGGAGAGCGGGCCTCGTGCCCGGCTCCGGAGCGGTGCGGGTGTCGGGACCGGGCCGCAGTCGCGCCTGTGACCCTGTGGAGATCGGGCCTCGTGCCCGGCTCCGGAGCGGTGCGGGTGTCGGGACCGGGCCACAGCCGCGCCTGTGACCCTGTGGAGAGCGGGCCTCGTGCCCGGCTCCGGAGCGGTGCGGGTGTCTGGCCGGGCAGCTCCGACCGCAGACGCCGTGGCCACTCGGGTCGATCCATGGGCGGGCGGCGCGCGTCGCAGGGGTCTGTGAGCGCGCTCGGCGGTGCCGTGGTGTTGAGGGTCGCCTGAGGGCCCGGCAGGCGTTACGTTACGCGTCTACGGTTGTGCATGCCTGGGCTGGTATGGTGATTGATGGGGCAAGCAATCGGCCGGGAGGTTTTGTGCCCTGCTTTTGGTAGAGGTACGTGACTGGAGAAGACGGTCCGATATTCTGCTTTTTGCATTCCACGCTGGTACATTGTCGGTGCGGTTTTCAAACGGCGATCAGATAACAGGGACACAGTATACATTAGTTTGTCAGTCAGTGATAGTTGTGTTTATTGATCAGTGATGTTTATGGCGGATGAAAGGTGCCCAACGCGTCCATCGTTCCATGGTTCTATACGGCCTGACTCCATGGACAATGTGATGAAAATCACGGCATATTTTAGTAGCATGGTTGTAGCTGTTAGCTATTTCGTTGCTGGACAGATTACAATCCAGAACTGCACAGGATGAGAAGTGATTATCATTGTTCCGAGTTGTTGAGTTGATTGTGGCTATGTAGATTACTCCCCACACAACCATTTAGGCGTTTGCCAAAACATGTTTTGTCGCCATATTCTCCACATTGGAACCTCTCTGCACGCACCTTCCAGCACAGCCCAGTGCTGCAGCGCACGTTCGGCAGCCACGTTCGCGCTCAGCCCAGGGGGCCCCGAGCCGGTGGGCGGGGCCCGGCAGGGCGCCGGCCACGGGCGCCTCCGGTCATCCGCTTGCCGTGCAGATTCGGCTGTGTTGGAGATTGGCGACGGGTGCCACGCCCACCTGCCTGCCGCATGACCGGCTGTGAAGGTGGATGATGTCGCAGGTGCTCGCTGCCCGTCAGGTCCAGCTGGGTGTGCAGTACGGGGGGGGGGCGAAGGTCCGCCGGACGCGGGGTGGGGGTCGCCCTGGCACCCGCGAGAGGTCGGCTTCTGACCTACCGCCAGGTCCGTAGCATGCTGGGCACGTGTGATTTACAGTCGATTTGCTGGCGGAGAGCTGCGGCGACGTGCCGGAGCCTCCCTGCTGGAGCGAGCGACACGACGCACGTAACCGAGATGGTATGCGCGTACATCATCTCTCCGCGATGCGCTCAAATGTGTTCAGTAATCCCGTCAACTGAGGGATTGTGTAATCCTGAGACATTTGTTTTTGAATGCTCCCATTTTAGCAATTGCCGGGCGGTTGTAGTCTTAATGAGCCCTAGAGCACATCTATCAATGCAATTATCGCTGTGGCAACATCGGCCCAATATACCGTGGTATGCCGGGTGGCTGGACCGGACTGGGACTGAACAGGTGGTGTGATAACCGTACTGGAGGAACTCTTCATGGTTATGGATATGGAACTGTATATGTTGTAACTGGGGAAGCGTGGCGCTGAGTGATACCAGAGACGAGTTTCAGTTGGGCTCAGCGCGGAAGCCACTGCCAATAAAATAAACCTGTCAGCACGAAAATACTTGTATTTCTTTGCCGCAGGAAAATGATAACACGGAGGTAACTGACTCACACCGACCAATGCTTGGACTAGACCGGCGCTGGCGCGCTGGTGCGCCCAGCACGGAGGTACATCACACCAACTCGGCGCAGGCAGGGGCGGTCGGGCCCCCATGGTCCTCGCGCCGGCCGTTCCGGGGCGCCCAGGTACCGCGGCGGTGAGAACACGACACCAAGGAAACGCTGCCGCCGCCACGCCCCGGCGAGGCGCCTGCTGTACTGTAGCACACGGACTATATAGCCGAACTGACCTGCGTTTGTCATGGGAAGACTGCAACCTGTCGAGACGAATGGCCGTGCTGTTCGGGACTTGCGGACCGCCCGCAATTTCAAAATAACGGCTGGCCGGACCAGCCAACACCTATAGCTACGCGCACGTCTAGAAAGCAACACAAACACTGATCCGACAAGGTGGGGACGGTGCCGAATGATATATCGTGACGGTTTGGGATTGGCTGCCCGGGCGCCGCGGCTCACTCTGATTGGTCAGACACCGGCCGCGCCTCTCCGGACAGCCAGTGCCCGCTCCACACTGAATGGCGAGATCACGAACACATCTCGCTGGCAGTGGGCACACTGCCCACGCCGCGAGCACCGGCGGGCTTCGCGCCAAGCGCTGCGAAGCGCTTCACATCTCGCCTCGAACGTCTCCCAGGTCGGGTTGAGACCGATCAGCCGTGAACGCCGCCTCCACCTGTCGCGGCTGCTCGCCAGCCGCGAGAGATGACCTGAGCGCAATTGTTTCAAGCTCGTCGACCCGAGGCAAAGCGGCCGTGCCGCCGCCTAGTGGCCAGACTGCTGAATGAGCAGTTCCAGCTCGTCCGCCGAGCGGCGCAGGAAATTGGCCGACTCCCGGTAGCCGTTGATCATCTGGCGGACGGCGGCCACCTCGGCCGCGCTGAGCTGCGGCCGGGGCGGCGGCTTCTTGGCGAACAGATCACTGACTGGAAACGACGGCGGCGCTTCAGGCCCCGCCCAGGGGGAGGGGGGGGGGGGGCAGGTCACGCGCGGGGCGTCATCAAACGGCGCGGTGAGTTGCACTAAGCCTCGTCTGAGTGCAATGCAAGCCGGGCATATATTGTCGTCGGCATAATGTTGAATTTTCTTTTTCTTAAACCGTTCTTGGCGATGACCACCCTTAATTGCTTGACTTGCTTTTCAATTTCCTCGGACTCATCGGCCTGCTTAACGCAATGTAAGTCAATCACGAACGTGTCATTTTTTCTCTTTTCATATAATGCACATAATTATCACGCACATTTGGAACGATCCATAATGCACATTTGGAACGATCCATTCCAGGATTGGAATGGCCCCAACGGGCAGAAACGCCTCCAAAAATAGTAAAAAATACGGCCAAGTTGTGTCATCCCACCCTCTCATCCCGTATCATGCTTCACCCTGCATCTTTTCAACACCCCACTTGTCCCGCGCATGCTGCGTGCGTCAGCCACGAGCGGGTAGAGCCTCATGGGAAGGGAGCCCCGACCCGGTGTCCAGCGCACATACGCGGGTTGACGCCCCAGACGCATGCGGGCCTGCCCCGCCGTTAACCATTTTCCTTCATCCCATGGTCCTGAAATGGTCATCTCGGGTCGAAAGGGCGCTTATTCAAACAACCAAACAAGCAAGATGTGGGAACTGCCATCAACGTCCCCCCCCCCCCCCCGAGTCCTGTGTGCCGACACTTCGCCGGGGTCACGAAAGCGCGCTTCGACTTGGGTGGCGGCTCTCACCCGGCTCATTAGGATAAACTACCGGCTCATTTTGAAGGTCGCCTGCCCGAGCTCTGTCCACGTTATCACGTGATATCACGTGACATATGACAGTGATAAGGATATGGTTATGCCGGCAAACTTAGTCACGCGCCTGAAAAGGGCCAACAAATTTGCGCGTCAAAACAGAAGGCTTTTATAGAAGATTACGGACACCCGAAAACTGCACCAAAGCAGGGCAGCCAGGTTTAATGGTTCGCGGAGCGGTGCAGAAGGCGGTTCCAAAGGCAACATGGGTGAAGTAAATTGCATTGTAAATCATGGCCAGGGGACGTAAAAGACAGGGACTATATCCAAGACCCATCCCTTGCAACAATACAGGCGCCACCACCACAGGCACATCTCGCCGGCACCACGTGATCGCAACGACAGGAACATCAGAACCTCCGTCCAACGCTCCCAGTATCATGCCACTCACCCCCCCCCCCCCCCCCACCCCCAAACTCCGCTGATGAGAGCTTCACACAGCGGCTGGAGCGGCGCGCGTCCAAACGGCTAACTTCAACACCGCCCACGCCGCTGAGCCCACCACCTCGTGAGCACAGCCTCGTCCACTGACCTTTCCCGTTCGGCGGCAGCTGGAAGCCAGGCGCGGGCAGCATGCCGGCGAACATCTGGCCGAACGCCTGTGTGAAGTTGGGCGGGTAGAGGGCGCTGGCGACGGGCCAGCTGTTCGGCCGAGGTGGCCACCGGCCGGTCGGGCACCAGCGCGTGGCAGTCTACCGTCGGAGCGCGCCGCCCCGCTCACCCGCCGGCGCGAGGCCGGCTGGCCACCTCGTACGTGCTGCGCTCGCTCGAGGCCGTCGTCGTCAGCTGGCGACACGCGGTGGGGTCAGCAGCGGTTAGAGCGGAGGTGAGAGCGGAGGGGGGAGCGGCGGTGAGAGCGGAGGGGGAGCGGCGGTGGGAGCGGTGGTGGGAGCGGTGGTGGGAGCGGTGGTGGGAGCGGCGGCGGGAGCGGCGGTGAGAGCAGCGGTGGGAGCGGCGGTGAGAGCGGAGGGAGGAGCGGCGGTGGCAGCGGCGGTGGGAGCAGGCGGTGGGAGCGGCTGGTGGGAGCGGCGGCGGAGCAGCGGCGGCGAGAGCAGCGGGGGCGGGGGGGGGAGCGGCGGTGGGAGCAGGCGGTGAGAGCAGCGGTGGGAGCGGAGGGGGGGGGAGCGGCGGGTTGAGAGCAGCGGTGGGAGCGGCGGCGAGAGCAGCGGGGGGGGGGGGGGGCGGCGGTGAGAGCGGCGGGTGAGAGCGGCGGTGGGAGCAGTAGGTGGGAGCGGTATGTGGGGAGCCGCGGTGAGGAGCAGCGGTGGGAGCGGAGGGGGAGCGGCGGTGAGAGCAGCGGTTAGAGCGGTGGTGAGAGCTGACAGCTGACGGTGAGGCGACTGTCGACAGGGCGGCTGGGTGGTGACCCAGCGGTCTGGTGGTGTATACGGCGGAGGGTGCGAAGCTGGGGTAGTGAGGAGGGGGCGCCGCGTCCTCCGGACGCCGTGAAGCTCGCGTCGAAGGATACGAGGTGCCGGCCGAAAACGGCAAACGGAAATGAGTCACCGCACATTATCAGCCGACTTATCTGCGCGAACCGACGCTCACTCCTGCAAAGCCCTTCACATCGAGGGGTGCCCGGCATCCGTGCACCCCTCGAGCCATCACGCGCTGCCATCAGCCAGTGCGGCCAGGCGGGGATCCGTTACCCTGTTGACCTCTATCGCCCGGAACGGGTCAATGTGTGTAATTGGGGGCTGATCGACCAGAGCGTCAGGGCGGGCCTCGCCGAGCACAACACGCTGGCTGGCTCGGGCTCCACCGTCCCGCCCCTCCCCCCCCCCCCCTGTTGACACCAGGTCAATACCCGACGGCAGCAAGTCACACGCCCCGAATGAGTCGCCGCGCTGGCAAATGACCTGCTGCGGGTGTCAGCCTGTGCCCGTTTGTCACCGTTGCTTGGGTGTGCGCGGGCCCAGTTCAAGAGTCTGGCCACCCTAAACGACGCCTGTGGTGGGGCTCACCCTGCCGGGTTGCAGCATGGCAGCCGGCGGCGACTGGTCTGGACAAACGTCAGCCGGTGCCCCGGTCTCCACCTGAGAGACCGTTGCATCACAGGCAACTGCCGTCACCTGTCGGCTCATGTGACCGGTTGTGCCCCAGTTGTACTCGCCATTCGCCTGCCAGCTGCTGATCGACTGAGGAGTAGCTGACCCGGCCTGCGAGCTGCTGACTGACTGGAGCCCAGCTGTCCCGCCTGCGAGCTGCTGACTGACTGGAGCACAGCTGTCCCCCGCCTGCGAGCTGCTGACTGACTGGAGCACAGCTGTACCGGCCTGCGAGCTGCTGACTGACTGGAGCACAGCTGTCCCCGCCTGCGAGCTGCTGACTGACTGGAGCACAGCTGTCCCGGCCTGCGAGCTGCTGACTGACTGGAGCACAGCTGTCCCGGCCTGCGAGCTGCTGACTGACTGGAGCACAGCTGTCCCGGCCTCCGAGCTGCTGACTGACTGGAGCACAGCTGTCCCGGCCTGCGAGCTGCTGACTGACTGAAGCACAGCTGTCCCCGCCTGTGAGCTGCTGAATGACTGGAGCACAGCTGTCCCGGCCTGCGAGCTGCTGACTGACTGGAGCACAGCTGTCCCCGCCTGTGAGCTGCTGACTGACTGGAGCACAGCTGTCCCGGCCTGCGAGCTGCTGACTGACTGGAGCACAGCTGTCATGCCTGCGAGCTGTTCACTGGCTGGACCAATGCCTATCAAACTGTCACCACCTATGGAATGCCCACCGGTTGCATCACGCCTATCATCGGCGGCCCTGCTGACCAGCTGTACCTCAGCTGACTCATTCACCAACTCCTAAGACACCTGTACTGCCATCATCAGTGGCGTGCTAACCGGCTGTACCTCAACTGACTCATTCGCCAACTCCTAAGACATCTCAACTGCCACCATCAGTAGCCTGCTAACTGGCTGTACCTCAGCCGTATTCACCGGCTGAATGCTGATCAGCAGACGGCTTCATCTGCTGGTCATGAGCCGGCGGGTCCTCCGGCCGTGCTCACCTGCGGACTGCTGGCCGGCTGGATCAGCGGCTGGCTGATGGGCTCCAGGCCGAGCCGCATCCTCTTGGCGTTCTGGCTCTCGTTCTCGCAGGCCTGCGCCAGTATCTGCTCGGCCTGTACCGAGGTCAAGTGCGGCGGCGTGGGCCGACTAGCGCGCGCCGCGCCCGCGTCCAGCCCCGCCAGCTCCCGGCTCCGCTTGTTCCGACGACACGACTGAGGACGGAGCACGCCGTGAGCGCCACGAACGCGCTCTGGACGGGGAGGGGGAGGGGCAGCGAAGGCCAGAGTGGAGCGGGGGGGGGGGGGGGGGAGGGGGAGGGGCACGTCATTTGGGTCGGAAGGATGCGAGTTGTTAACTAAACGCATTGTGAGATTGTAAACATGCGCACGGTGGGGGAGGGGGGGTAATTCGACCTGAAAAGTGTCTCAGAATAACTTCCCGGCGGTGTGGCGTAACTGTGTCCAACTTGCGATTCGACACTGGCTGTCATAACAACTGACGAAGTCATACAACTTTGGTATGGTCTCTAAGACAACTATGCAACCGAAAGTTGGATTGCCACTAACTGCTGGCCGTCGGTAATACATGAAGCTTAGATCATGGTTAAACCAAAACGCTTTTAATAGAAAACTGGTAATTTTGACCATAGGCGTAGGAACGTTCAAAAAGTGTGTGGGGGAGGCAAGCTCAGGGCATTCAGGAACTTTTCTGGAAAACAAGCCCGATAACCGGGAGGGGGGGGGGGGGGGGTTAGAGATGCAGGTTATCGCTCCTTATTCAAATGCAATGAATGCTATTCTAGATATGCATCTAGAGCTGTTTCTCACTGGTGCTCACTCTTGCCTATCCGGCTCATCTATGTCATTCAGGTAATAAGGCTATCCAGCTTCCCATTTCAACGTTGCCTTTCCTGGGGAGCCGAAATTCCACGAGCGGTTAGACATTTTGGGTTATTGAGGAGGCAACCTGTCTCCACAGGGTAGATGTCAAAATATGACTTGAGCACAGGATGGCGAAAATTTTGAAAGTGAATCAATGGTTCACAGTACAGATTTTACGTGCCCCTCTATTTCGCTGGCTGTTTTTCAAGAGATAAGACTTGTCGCGGCATTTAGGTGGAAACAAAGTCGGAAGCTTGAAACTGCCAAAAGCCACGTACAAAAGTCATAGAACTGGAGATTCTCCCTTGAAAATCAAGCCACAGAATGAAGGCCCTTCTGTCATACATTCCTTGTCTGAGCCCTGCTCCCGTCCGCCGTCGGTGACCACTGTCCTGGTCCGGCTGTCTCCGAATGACTGACCGCGAACCGATGGATGGCTGTTCTGTTGCACATTTCTGTATCAGCATTGCTACGAATTGGGATGTAAAACATGCGTTAGACATCTGCAACAGTACCTTTTTCCCAATTAGCTTCCCTAACACCACACCGCCCGCAGAAACGCCGCCGGGAAGCCTGTCTACTTTAGGTTTGAATTGACCCAGCGGACATTTAATTGCCCGCCATTCAACGTAGATGTCTTGATCTGGTCTTGTGTGTAGGCGGGGGGGGGGGGGGGGGCAGAGCATTGCTAATAGAAACACATGGTTGACAAAAGCTCCGTTTGTGGCAATCCCCCACAAAAAAATATCCCCGGATATTTTTACGTTGGTTTAATACGCGCCCGGGGGGATCGCTAGATAACCTTTGCTCGGGGGGGGGGGGGGTTAATTTGACCCAGCTGAGGTCTCGGGAACTAAAAGAACTAGAGCCACTTAATTCACAGGGTGTGCTGACCTGTACGTGAACTCACTTATGTCAAGGTTTAAGGTTCCTAGGTCGTGAATTTTGGGCCCAATGAGGTCAAATTCCAGGTTGGTCTCTTAAGTGCCCCCAGAACCTAGATAACTGTTTCTAAGCAAAAGGTCACATATTCAGCTAAGGTCAGCGACCTTGTTTGATCTTTTGGGGGTCATGGTGACCACAATCATACAGGACTGCTCTAAGTGTTGCATTTGAATAAGAGAAAAAGGTTACGCTAGGCAGTATGTTTCTAAAAACAAAAATGCTGACCTAGGTCATTTTAGGTCAATAACCTATTCCGACCACTAAGAAATCCACGGAAGATGTATCATGCGATTCCTGCTATTAATAAATTATAAATCAGTACCAGAAACTATCCCAAAAAGCAAGCGCTTACGTACTAAAACAAGATCGATTTTGACCTTGGTTCTGACATTTATATCTGACCTTTGGTCAACGCGATTCTCATTCAATATTGTGTTGCCTAAGAAAGCATCTCAAAGATGTGTGGCTTTGTCTAACACTTCATTGGTGCATCAGATTGAACGATTCCCTAGAACCTGACTTCTCTAAAACCATGGCCTGATTTTGGCCTGCTATAGGTCAGCGACCTTACAAAGTACATCTAAATTTTTGATACCAAACGATTCGCTATTCAGTTGTTTACAGCTTTGCGAAGCATGACGCGGAGGCGCCGCGCCGCTCGGAAACCATTCTGGAAAAACCTTTGGGGGTCAATCTGACCCCCACCCGAGCCCGTGTAAGGTCAATAAACTGCAGGAATCAGGCGTTTAACGACCATATGGAATAAATCACCCCTGTCCTTCATTTTCAATGGCTTAGTGGACTCTTTCTAAACCGATAGAATGCAGAAGCTTTTTCATAATGTTTTATCTGCGTTCTACAGACGTTGAGGACATCGCGAAGGCAGATCGTAGATCGATATGTTTGATCGAAATTCTAATTGTAGATCGAGTAGTCGACAATGTGTATTACATCGCCAAGCCATGTTTGTCCGTAAATGTTTAACATTCAGGTAGAATCGATCAGTGATACAATTTATATAACAAGGTTTTCAACATGCGCGCTCGCACATCTCAGCAACAAAAACCTCGACACCAGGCGTTGCAGTCTCCATGGTCCGCGGAGTGTTCCAGTTGTTAATTTTTCGTCGTGGTCCACCGGTGGACGAAAA
>NW_023597034.1:10520102-10539400 GCF_011947565.3 Pollicipes pollicipes | reverse complement strand
CGCGTATTTAACTGATTATCACTCCTGTCGTAAGAGTTCAGCCGCTGCGCCGCGCTCCAGCAAACTGGACGGCTTAGAGGTGTAGAATTTACAACGACGAGACCGGGATGGGTGTTTAGAGGGTGGGAATTACAAAAATCCAGTCTGCCCCTGGGCGATGGGGAACGGATCAAGCCCGCCGCGAGGTAGCCGGGGAAAAGGATGACGTCGATTTGAGTTACCTTACACGTATCGCTTCTTATTAGGAAGAAAGGGGTGGGGAATATCATGATTGCTGAATGTGAGCCTTTAACTATAACGTGTGTCCCTGTAGCGCAGTGGATAGCGCGTTGGACTTCTAATCCAAAGGTCCCGGGTTCGAATCCCGGCAGGGATGGGTTTTGACAAGCAGCATACTTGAATTGTCTGTGGTTCGAAGTATGCACATGTAACAGATCAATACACGCGCACACAGCGCTACCAGTGGCGTGGTCCGGGAGCCTGGGCAATAATCGTGGTGCAACCATGTGCACAGACGCCGTGACGTTGTTCGTAAAATGAGTGGTGTCGCCACAGGCCAGTTTCGAAGTTTGCTTAGGAATGTCTTGGGCCGTTCAAAGCTGCTTTACCGGAAAATGGTTAAAAATTAAACTACCTGGAAAATAGCCCCTATTCAGCTTCGAACACACCGATGATTTAGGCGAGTCAACGCAGCGGTGTGATGCTGCCGTTCCATCACCGTCAATACCACCCATATACCGATGCACTGCGATGATTTCACTGCCTCACCGACTACGTCCCTAAAAGTGCTGGAATTGCTAAGGATAGTCCGCTACGTTAGTCCTCACTCCAGCAAACGGGCCGCGAACCATGGTCGATTCAAGCACACCGCTTGTCAGAACCCCATTCCTGCCGGGATGGGAACCCGGAACGCTTTGCCTTCATGGCTTGATCACATATGCAATAAATCTGGCAACCGACAGTTGATACCTTTGAAGTGGAGCTACGGCACCCCTTTCCTTTCCATTTTGACGACACGTCTAATCCCGGCGGTAAGGTACGATGGGGACCTGGGACATTTACGAGGCACTTGTGAAGCGCCATGTATGAAGTTCTGCAGCAAGCACATTATGAGAGACGGAAAGGTATACATACGTGCGGAGGCGTAGTTTCGCGAAACAAGATAGGGTTGAGCAATAAGAAATGGCTGAACCTACCATGGCAATACAGAAAAGCGCGTTTCCTCCCGGATTAGGCACAAGTTATTATCAAATTTAGGCGGGAAGGCTCCAGCCGCCCCATTCCCTAGCCCAATAGGATAAAATATTGGAGTTATTATTGTGTAGGTATTTAACTTTGTAAAAACTCACTGCTTTCACTGCCCGTGAAGATTCAAATTGCATAGCTTTATAACTACTGCATGCTAAGGCAGCAACTTGTCAGCGACGCGCATGGAAGCAGTAAAAATGCGCGCATGCTATGGAATCCGAATGCCAGCACAGAACAGAACTGCTGGCAATGTCTGCAGACAATCGATACTGCGCTCTCAAGTCCCGGAACAGGGCCTTAAAGCTAAGTAGGGTGTTCAGTTGATATTTTCTGCGAGAAAAACTGAAAACACATTTCAGCAGCAAACATTAATCACGGCGGCCCATGCCACATGCAGGTAAGTCTCCTCGTCTTACTCAACCTAGTGGCAGACGGACGAGGCACGTGTCCACATCAGTCCGCCTCTTCCCGCCTGACCCTCTTACTGAGCAGACGAAAACTGGTCGACCATTTGGGTCTAACCGCTTACCGGGTTGTTTGAGCCGTTGGATATTTGCGCATATGTGCGCCGGTTCACATATCCTGTTCGGAAACTGATTCCAAGTTCAGCTGACCGGCCAGGCATAGCGTGCAGGATATGATGCATCTGTTTGCAGGTCTCACATCTACTGTCATTTTGCGTTATAGGATTCTGGATGGCGAACCCAACCTAAGGAACACCAAAATTACTTATATGGTCATGGTTTCATGCAGCGCAACCGCTTCGGTTATTCCCGCCCGCCATATCTTAGTCTATGGTACCACTTTGATTTAAATGCCTTAACTTCAAAACCACATGACTTTTGGAATTACTCTCAATCTCCGACGGTGGTCCCCGCAAAGATGTAGCGGGACGTCTAAAGCATCCAACATATCCCCATACTATTTGTCATAGCCATAATCACTATGTACAAAACTACGACAGGTCTGTATCACTGCCCAAAATGCGTTGTCACTGGCGCAGTCGGCGGCCAACAGCCCCGGTCACACAGCAAGCATTCTCCCTGATCACGCATGACTGCACAAAACACGGCACATCGGCCGACCGCCCAGATCGGCAACGGCACGGTAACGCGGGGCAAATGTACGTGCGTCTGATCGCCTGGCAAAACAGAGCCGCCACGCAGAACGTTACTCTCATTTCACCTCTCCCACCGCAATCTTTCTCATCATGCCACCGAACGTTCCACTCTGAACATCTGGCCCACCGAGGGACTGGCACACCCCTCTCCCCGGGGTGCCCAGTAGGTGTGCTGGCGCACCTCTTAGCACAGTGTTGGCGCCACTGTAGCCTTACGAGGCGGTACGAGTTTATGTGCAGCGCGGACCACCCAGTTCTGAAGATTCGAAACTCGAAAGTCCTTCGCTCGCGAAATGGGGCATGCTACAGAGGTTTTAACGACAGTGCCCTGTTATGCCCTGGAGAGCGTGTATTTCACATCTCACACTCCACGGACGAGGAAACGTCAAGTTTCAATTGCACTTGCATTTCAATATATTTCGTCAATATTGTTACATCTGATGGCGCAGAAGACGAGACTGGAACGTATTTCCTCCTACAGGCATTGACACAGCTGCAGCACCCACATGTAACATGAAACGACCTGCTGGCATGTAAATGTAAACACTAAACACCAGAGATAATAAATCGCATGCTGAACTGATTGTTGGCGCGAACACGGCAGTCATTTCAAAAGAATGAATACTTGTGGTCTGCATGGCAGGTCACATAGCATTTTCAAGCACAAGACCAGCGTAAAAACTGGAGATAAAAGCAACAATAAACAAAATACTAGGATGTCAAAAATATTCAAACTTGGCTAGTAAAAGTTTGGTCAAGTTGAGAAACAATTCAGGAAAATACAAACTATTTGCTTTGAAGCAAAGATTGCTTTCACTCCATACAATGCTCACACTTCCTTTGAACCATTACAATGCAATGGGTACATGATGAAAATAAAAACTCCAGCCAGAGTTGCAATTTGTACATAAGATGCCATCCAGCTCTACAGATGCTCTCAAATCTAGTCTACTCAGCCCACTATTACAGCTCCATTTCACAGCAATAATGCAGACATCTACTCACCTTAATGAAGATAGCCTGAGTAATGTTGTAAATTAGCAGCATGTCTGACAGCTAAGACATTGTATCACATCACACTTCTATAGAGTCACTGTTCTGAGAAGAGTCAGTCATGAACACATTGCTCCCAATGGTTGCCACAGGGACAGTATTGATGAACATGGGCCCTTGAAACACTGGATGTTGCATGTGAATGACATGATGAACTGGTGGCAATGTAGCCGCCTGATGGGGTGAGTCTATTCTCATGGGCTGGTACACTGGCTGCTGCTGCAGGTTCTGTGCAGCTTCTGGTGCTGCTGGTGGCTGCAGCACAGGTTGCAGCTCATGTATTTTGATGTTTTCTTGGTTTGGTATGTGAGGCCTCACCTTCTTCCCTCCAGGTCTGTGAGGATTTCTGCAGCCTCTGCACTTGCAGTCCATGCAAGCCCTGGACTCAACATAACAGGGGCATCTTTGGCCACAACAGGTGAGTTTTCCAGGTGTTGGTGTTGCATTTCCACATCTGCAACCTTTCTGAAGCTTTTTTCTTCCCCCGCTCCTTGATGCTGTGATACTGCCATTCTGCATCACCCTGCTGTTGGTATACTCTGGGCCCAACCTGGCCAAATGAAGTAACTGCTGGATACTTGTGGTAGTTGGCTGCTTCCACTGGTGTCACTTTCATCTTTGCAGCTTGTCACCATCACTTGAAAAGAACATTGAATATAGTGGAGGATGGGCAGGAGCAGATGATGATGGTGGGGGTGGTTGAGATAGTGGTGAGGACATGTGGGACATGGCAGGCTGCTGGGAAAAGTGAACTTCAGGACTAGGTGTGAGATGGCTGTGAATAGACTCCTGATGTAGACACTGGAATGATCTGTTGAGAAGTGATGACAGGTGGGTTCACTGGGCTTGATATATGAATATTGGCATGGTACATGACACCCTCATTGGAGGAATGCTCTGAATCAACCATCTCACTTTTCACAACAGGAACATCTTCAAAACTGTCTTCATCCTCCTTCACAGTCCACTCACTGGGCCCTTGACAGTTAGCTCCCTCCTGTATCAGTTCAAACAGACTGGACTTGCTCCCATTCAGTGAAAAAGAGTTCAGCTTCTGATAGATTTCAGTTTGTTGCAAATACTGACAAGTCTTGCGGAATGCTTCAACAATCAACTGAAGCTGTTGGTTTGAGATGTATGCAGAATAATCTTTGCAGTTAACTGCAAGATGGTTTCAGCCTCTTCTTGCCACCATTGCAGGAAAAACAAACACTGTGCTGGCACTGACTATCAGATGGGCTTATGGGGTTTTCTATAATACACCCACAAACTGTGCACGCTAACGCCTGGCGCAGCTGCGGCAATAGCTTGTACAGATCTCCCCAGCTTGTGCTTCTTCCACGGACGCCTCCACAACCAGCTTGCACAATTTCAGGTGCAGAGATAATGCATGACTAGAGGACATCATGCACTTTTTCGTTCACACTAGTCCACGACTCTACGGGTGCACATTGCCAACGTCGCCATGCCACAATCGCTCGCACGCCGCCCTGTCCAAATTTGCGTTCACGAACACTAACGTGCGCCACATTCAGAAGTTTGGTAGCAAAGGTAATGCAGCCACATTTATCTAAAAACGCAGGAAAACTGTGGACTGTTAAGTTTGCTTTCATTAGGCTTTCCGGCCGCCCGATGTCTGGTTGCCCACGCGGATTGTGCGATGCCCACGCGGGGCGGCTTCGAACGGGTGAGTGCGGTCGGAAGGGTGCCGCGCAGCGTCGCCGACGTCAGGTTCACATTCCCTGCCAGGGTCCTGCCAATTGCCAGGTCCGTAAAACATGACGTGTCACACACAGGATCTGGTTGGGATAGGGATGGAGCAAAACAACTTGAGGCAGGCGTCTGTTGCAATGGGTAGCCTTAATACCATGGACGTTGGAAGCTGGATCGATGAGCTTGGGGCGGCTTGATGCTTCTGGTGACTGAATAATGAGAGCTCTGAGTAGCGTTTGTCCCTCTGGTGGAGGGTGTAGGCTACCTCAAAAATGTCAAAAGTCCTTGCCTTGGATTGCAGCTTTTTACATCACTGGAGTAAGTCTTCCGCAAAGTCCTTACAGACAGCACAACGATTTGATCGCTGGTATTTATATTTTCCTTGCACCTGGCTTGACTTAAAATTTGCTTGTGAGGAGCTCTACCCACATATGTGATGCATGTCAACATTGAAAGTGCATTTGTCCATTGTTTGTTGGTTCTCTTATTCATGATTGCTCTGGATGAATGCTCCATTTTGTGTTTTCAGCACTCTGTGTTTTGTCTGACTGCCTGATGGACAGCTGAGTGTATTATGGGAACAGAATCTTAGAAATATTTCCCATTGATCACAAACATGTTAATGTGTAAAACTAGGCCATTGGGAGGTTTGTCACCCCCAGTGCCAGCTCAGCACTTTGGGGACCCTGATCATGAACTGATCTGTAAATTGTGGCTGAGGTAATGCTAGGTATTTTGCATATTGCTAAATTGTCATTACTTGTACGCAATTATCAAATGAGCACTTCCGAAGCTGCCTGGTAGTAGAGTCTGTCATCCAAGTCTGACAATTGAGACCATGCCTTGAGGCTGCATATAATTTTGTGTTTTTCTAAGCTATAGCCTAATACATTTATAACCATTTTGCATGTTTTGCACTGTGTGGGCAGGATAATCTGCTGTGTGCATCTGGAATTTAATAATGTTTTGACCTTGGGTTTTGCAGGTAAATAATCAAGAAAAGCCTTTTTGGCAATATGCCATCCTCCACAGGAGAAATTACCCAAAAGACAGAATGCTTACCAGCTATTGTGAAGAGAGCAAGAAATGGCAGGAAAAACTTGCCATCGTGGAAAACAAGGTAGGATACCTGACATATCAAGTACCAAGTATCTAGTCATCCTGGGTGTTGGTGGCACATACATGCTGAGCATGTCTGGGAGTTATGATTGGCTGGAAATTACCACCAGATCAAAATGCCTGGGGTTATATATATATATATATATATATATATATATATATTGTGTATGTATGTATGTGTGTACCAGATAAGCTAATTTAGTGTGGTGGCCCTTTCATTTCTAGGCAGCTGAAAGAACATGGTGTTGGTGCATTCCTTCAACAGCTGCTAGGTGTGGGAGGTACTTCTGAAGAGCAGAGTCCATCTACTCCACTCAGCTTGACCAGCAGTAATAAGCCAGCTCCAAACAAGGACCAAGTTCATGGGAAACCATCAGCCAGTGGAGAAGGGTAATATAAGCTAAAAGAAAAACCTTACTTTGTTCCCCAGTTTTGACTTTGACTTTGACTTGACTTCTCTTAAAATCTAAAATAACTTAATGCTAACAGGAAAATGTCAACTTCGCAGCTGTTAAGTGAAGCATTTGTTCCAGCATAAGTGCCCATTGGTATTTCCCACAAATGATCTCAAGCATCCACTTATTTCAGAGATGGCCCTGAGGCTGTCAATGTGCCCTACCCCCAAACGCTGGTGCCGGTGGCATCCCTGCCAGATCACCCCAGCGAGGGGCGCAGGGGCGGCGTCCGGAAGCGGAAGGCGTCGTCGATCAGCATACCGGCCGAGATCCGGCAGTCACCTGAGCTTCGCAAGTACTGGCACCAGCGCTACCGGCTCTTCTCCAGGTCAGCCGCTGGCCGGATGGGGGCGCATTGGGAGAGGCAGTGGTCACACAGCCTCCTTGGGTTCCAGGCGTGGCTGGTCTGTGGTGAATCAGCACTGCGGTCAACACCTGGATGGCGGATGGGTGCAGGTTTACTGTAACAGTGGGCGTGGAGCATTTCTTACTTGAGCATTCTGAGATTAAGTTCAACCACCAGTATTCATCCATATTGCAACCAAAAATGTGTTGTGATTTGATGAGCACTTGATTGATTGCTTTCATACTGATCTGCCTGATGTACGTGGCTGTGCATCCAAGCATGGAGAGTGACGTCTATGCCGTATCAGCCCGTACTTTGGCGTTGACATGTAAGGGCCTTACCAGTGGGTTCGCGCGTGTCGCACCTGACCCGCGCCCCGGCCTTGACCCAGGTTTGACGAGGGTGTGCAGCTGGACCGGGACGGCTGGTTCTCGGTGACGCCCGAGCACATCGCGCGCCACCTGGCCGACCGCTGCCGCGCCGACGTCATCGTGGACGCCTTCTGCGGCGTTGGCGGCAACGCCATTCAGTTCGCGGCCACTTGCCGTCTGGGTGAGGAGGAGCGATACAAGGCGCCCGGGGAGACCTGATATGGGTAGATGGGTCAGATGGCTGTGAGGGGCCCTCTGCAGGAACGCGCGCACCAACTGACGAGGGGCATGCTCATCAGCACCCACCAGCGCTGCGTGCGGAGTGCGGGTGCACCCGTGTTTGACAGCTTATGTCTTGCCTTACGGCGGTGGTCGGAATGGCTGCTACGTGACCTAGGATATTATAAAGTCGCGCTATCTATGTTATAGAGTCGTGCTGTCTTAATTCCTCAGTGCGTTGTCCCCTGGCATGGTCCACACATTGGATCCGTAGTCGCTTGCATAGTGACCTGGGTGTGAGTATAGCATCTTTGTTTCTCTCTGCGCATTCCCTTGCTTTTCCCTATACTTGTGATGCCTGTGTACGACGAACCGGACTCGCTATCCCCACATTTTCTCTGCGTCCCTGCACCAGCCGATCATCAGGCGATGTGCGCGCCTGTCCTAAGCCACCACCTAGCCCCACACGTTCGATTGCCGGTCGGCAGTCATCGCCGGCAGCTGGCGCCGCCAGAGGTCGGCCGGGTCCTGACGCGGCGTCTCCCCTGCACCAGTGATCGCCGTCGACATCTGCCCGGAGCGGGTGCGCTTGGCGCGCCACAACGCCGCCGTCTACGGCGTCCAGCACAACATCCAGTTCGTGGTGGGCGACTTTCTTTCGGCTGGCGCCGCGGCTGCACGCGGACGCCGTCTTCCTCTCGCCGCCCTGGGGCGGTAAGGGCCGAACCGTCCCCGCTCTGAGCGGCCTCGCGGGAAACGTTTGTGGTTTTTCAGTCTTGCGTCAGAGTCATGAATGGCAGGTGTCGCGTGGTTGCCCCCTTGGTTTTCTGTCATGCAGCACGACAACGGAAATGTGTCGTTACAATATGTTCCGTCCTTCTCTTACCCTCCCCGCCCCGCCGCAGGGCCGGGGTTCAGGGGCGCCGCGGCGTACATGTTCCGTCCCTCCCTGACCCTCCCCTCCCCGCCGCATGGCCGGAGTACAGCGGCGCCGCGGTGTACGTGTTCTGTCCGTCCCTGACCCTGTCCTCCCCGCCGCAGAGCCGGAGTACAGCGGCGCCCCAGTGTATGACGTGTTCCTCCCTCCCTAACCCTGCCCTCCCCCGCCGCAGGGCCGGAGTACAGCGGCGCCGCGGTGTATGACATGTTCCGTCTGGACGGCTCCATGGACGGTCGCCGTATGATGCGGGCCGCCCGCCGTATCTCGCCGAACGTGGCTCTACTGGCACCGCGCACTGCCAACCTCGACCAGGTGCGGACCGAGCCGCCGAGGGGCCGCACTCGGATCATGCGCGTGCTCTGGAGGCGCTTCTTGTGTAGGAGGCACACGATATACGGAACCACCGGCTCGTCGGTCAGCATGGTGTGCGTGTAAATTTGAAGTTTGCGTGATGTTCTTTAAGAATGTGTTCTATGATTAATTTCGTAACGCCCCGATATCGACTGCTGGCCACTCGGGATGTGCGCTGGCGATCCTCCGCTCGCAATGCTACTGACAGTTGTATGTGTCTGGGACCCAATTTCTAGTCGATTTGCCCCGTTGCATGCCCGTGGCCCAATACCCAGCATAGCCAACACCATGCAGCTGCACGCCCCATTCGATCTGACTCCTCCCTGACGCTCCGTCCGTTATGTGGTCAGTTAGCGGCGCTGGCCGGCCCCGGCGGACGGGTGGAGGTGGAGCAGAACCTTCTGAACGGCCGCGCCAAGACCATCACGGCGTACTACGGCGGTCTGGTCCGGCCCGCGCCCGCCACCTGAGTCGGGGCCAGTCCCCCCGGCCCGCGCCCGCCTCCTGAGTCGGGGCCAGTCCCCCCGGCCCGCGCCCGCCTCCTGAGTCGGGGCCAGTCCCCCCGGCCCGCGCCCGCCTCCTGAGTCGGGGCCAGTCCCCCCGGCCCGCGCGGACGTTCATCGTGGTGTCGCTTGGCTCCGGTGGTGATTTTTTATTCATTTGCCACCGAAGAGTTTCGCTGCGTGTGTTAAGTGTGCGTATGAAGGGCGGGTGGGCTGAGCTTTCGCCGAGCTAGCTGGGAGCTGCGTTTGTGGGCTGAAATCAGGCGGCGTGTCGGCCGTTTCAGAGCGGATTGCGCATCGTGGCGGACGTGCAGCGGGTTTTGACGCGCTCAACCACGGCATTTGACGTGTTCGCTTAATGATAATTGTCGGCCTGACAACCGGATGACAGCGACGGCAGTGGTGGACAACGTTTTTGGACCAATCGAAAACCGCAACTGTCTTTTTATAGCCATCCCATAAGCAACGTTACGCGTGCCAGCAATGCGTGAGTTAGCCTCGGTCCTCGTCGACACACGTGTGGTGGGCGACTCTGGGCGCCCAGATCTGACGCTCGCTGAGCGCCGGTTGCCTCAGAAGTCCAAGGTCCGATTTCACGTCTGTCTGCAGCACTGGAGCTCCCTCGGTGGGCGGAGGATCGAGCGGGTCCCGGCCCACTGCCGCCGCGTGGAGCTATCCGGGACAGGCTTTGCCCATTGATGCACAGCTCGTTGATGCAGCATGCCAAGGCAATATGTCCATTGATGCAACACGCCTGTTGGGCATGTTGCATCAACAAAAGGCCCAACAGACATTGATGTAACACGCCCATTAATGCACAGCTTGAGGTGCAAACGGGCAACACTCACGCTCTGGGGCCGCTTTGGCTGCGTTTTACCTGAAGTTTTTTAATGGGCTGGGTCGAGGAGCCTCTCTGTGATTTACGAGCCGATCTCTCAGCCGGACTTGTAGATCTCAGAGCAGATCTCTCAGCCGGACTTGCGGATCTCGGAGCAGATCTCTCAGCGTGACTTGCGGATTTCAGAGCCGATCTCTCAGCCGGACTTGTAGATCTCAGAGCAGATCTCTCAGCCGGACTTGTAGATCTCAGAGCAGATCTCTCAGTCTGACTTGTGGATCTCGGAGCCGGTCCCTCAGTCTGACTTGTGGATCTCGGAGCAGATCTCTCAGTCTGACCTGTGGATCTCGGAGCCGATCTATCAGTCTGACTTGTAGATCTCGGAGCCGATCTCTCAGTCTGACTCGTGGATCTCGGGGCCTATCTCTCAGTCTGACTTGTGGATCTCAGAGCCGATCTCTCACTCTGACTCGTAGATCTCGGAGCCGGCCGCCACCGGCATTTGCGGAGCAGGGCTGTCACCAGTCCTCGATGCGAGGTCCGGGTCAGTCTGACTGGTTGTCCTCCAAGCGCCCAATGCTGGTGACGCCCCTTCTTCAGAGGTCTGGGTCATACGTGGTGAAAATCCACTGTGGATATGCGACGCAATAGCCACGTGTCATGGCTGACGCTGAGTTATCTGCGGGTGATAGTCGACGTCCTGATCGGCATTGCGTTTAAGCTGTGTTGTGGTCGTGTGCGCCCATTATGACCTTACTATCAAATAGTAACGCAGGCAGGGGCCACATGGGGCACATGCCCCCCACCCCGTTAGGCTCCGAGGGGCCCCTCCGAACCTACGATAAGGGTCCGAAGGGCCGGCTAGGGGTCTTTCGGGGGCCCGGCCCGTATGGCCGGGCACTCAAATGCCAGCAGAAGGGCCTTGCGCGACGATCAGGGGCCTCTGAGTCAATAAGGACCCATATTGCGGTCAGACGCCACCAGTAGCGCACGTTGGCCCCGTGGCGGAATGAGCTTAAGGGGTCATTTCCCAAGCAGGGACGAAGCCGGAGCCAACGATTTACATTGCTTGGGACGCCACAGCGCCTGACAGGGGTCATGTGTTTTCAAGGGGCCCCGAGTTGGCCAGGGGCAGTGTTCGAGGAGGCCCGAAGAGCCTGGGGGGGCCCACCCGGTTTGTCGACCAAGGGCCTGGTTGGAGGGTTGTTGGAGGGTTTAAGGGCATAAAAGGCTGGTCGGAGTCTTGCTCAGGGGCCAGACCTGCGAAGACGGACCCTCAAATGACGGTCAGAGGGCCCTTTGCGCGGATCGAGGACCCCTGGGTCGATATGGGACTATATGCCGGTCAGGTACCACCGTACCACAAAGTGGGCTCGGTATCGGTATGGGCTTGAAGACTTGCTTTCCAATCAGATTTGAAGCCAGGGCCACCGATTTACGCTGGTCTTGGGCCTTGTATCTGTCAGGGGCCTACAGCGCCTAACAGAGAGCCCGTGCTCGCGAGAGCCCGAGCCGACCAAGGAAAGTATTTGATGAGGCCCGATGAGGAGCCGAGGCAAGCCACAGGAAACGATTGTCAAAGGTTCGGTTGGGGGGTCATAAGAGCCCCAAGGACAGGCTGTAGGTTACATAAAGAATCGAGGCCCTTACGGTTGGGACCTGAAATGTCAGCCAGATGTCCTCTTGCACCGTTTTAAGAACCTCTGAGACAATGCGGGCGTCTAACTCGGTTGGATACCCCGAGCACCGAACAGTCGGCTCCATGCCCGTCTGAGCCCTTGAGACCCATTTATCAAGCAGAAAGGAGGCCGGGGCCCGCAGTTTGCAATGTTCGGGATCCCTGATGCAACGAGGGGCTCCTGTGTCGGTTAGCATCTTTATTATTTATTCAAATGTCATGGCTGCTATGCTGGCGATGCATCTAGAACTGTTTATCACTGGTGCACAATCTTGCCTGTTCGACTGGTCTGTCATTTGGCAAATAAGGCTTTCCAGCTTCCCTAGGTTATTCGTTCATTTCAACATTGTTTTTCCTGGGAGACAAAATTCCACGAGCCGGTAGGTATTTTGGGTTATTAAGGAAGCATTCGCCTCCACAGTGTAGATGCCAGATTACGGCGTGAATGCAGGCCGGTGAGAATTTTGAAAGTGGACCGATGGCTCACGGTGCGCCAGGTTTTTCATGTGCCTTCATTTCGCTGGCTGCTTTTCAAGAAATAAGATTTGTCACAGCATTTTAGGCGGAAACAAATTCGGAAGCTTGAAGCTGATAGAAACAATGTGACAAAATCCATAAAACTGGAGATTCTCTTTTAAGAATCAAGCCACATAATAAGGCCCTCCAGTCACATGTTCCTCATCTGGGCCCTGCTCCTGTCCGCCGTCGGTGGTCACTGCCCTGGCCTGGATGCCTCCCGCATGACTGACTGCGAGCTGATCGTGAGGCTTCTTTGTTGCACACTTTTGGATCAGCGTTACTTTTACATGGTGTATGAAACATGTGTTGGACACCTCATAGTATTTTCCCGAATTATCGTCCCTTATACCACGCCATCGCAGAAAAGTAGTCTCCGGGAAGCTGTCTGCCTTATGTATGGATTGGCCCAACGGGCACTTCATTGCCCATCATGCAACGTACGCGACTTGATCTGTTTTTGAGTGTAGGCGAGGGCGTAGCCAGAGCCTTGCCAGGAGGAAACACAGGGTTGACAAAAGCCCATCTTATGGCGCCCCCCCCCCCCCCCCCACAAAAGAATCCCCGGATATGGCTTACTTGTTAACAAGTGACACGATTTTCTTCGTTGAAATTGCTATTTTCACCTTGTAACCAGAACAGAAACCAGGAGCTGCCGCGAGCTCGATTCTGTTTGCATTTTGAGGTCAATAAGCTGCAGAAATCAGGCGTTGAACGACTGCATGGAAGAAATCACCGGCGCTTTTAATTTACAATGGTTAGCTGACTTGTTCTAAACCGATAGAATTCAGAAGCTTTATCAATTTTTTATCTGGGTTCTATAGACATTGAGGACACCGCGAAAGTAGATTGTAGGTCGATATGCTTTATCCAAATTTGAAGATGAAAATTTGATTGTAAATCGAGTGGTCCACAATGTGTATTAACATGGCCAGGCCTTGTTTGCCTGAAAATGTTCACCATTCAGTCAGAATGGATTAGTGATACAATTCACGGAACGTGTTTTTTTAACATTCTCGCTCGCGAATCTTAGCAACAAAAGCCTCCACACCAGGCGTTGCAGTCTTCATAGTCCGCGGAGCGTTAGCCCAGTAGCTAACATATAGCCGTGGCCCGCCGGTGGACGAAAATGATGACGCTTCTGAAATGATTACCTTCAAACACTTTAATCAACTAGTTGCACAAGTTGTGTGGCGTAATTTTGAGCATGCACACTCAAAAGTTGTACAAACACAAGCCTCGACTCGAGGCGTTGCAGTCTCCGTAGGCTGTGCAGCGTCGGTCTGGCAGCTAATATTAAGTTGTGGCGAACGGGTGAACGAAAATTACGATGTTTTGAGAAAGTATCTCTGGACACTTCATGACATCAGGTCTTGTATTTAGAAGGCAGGCTGATGGCATATTTCACGCGTGCAATTTTTAGATTGATGAAAAGAACGGATTGGCCCCTAGAGCACTGCGAAGTGGGACTGGAATCTGGTGGTTGAACTGGAAGGGTTAAGGTAAAATCTCTATTTTTCGTGTTTCCGCAGCTACTTATCTGTCCAGAAGACAGATTGACACGGCGCCCGCCGTCTAGTGGCACTTGCAGTGGCCGGAACTTATCCGTTTTCCGAAGTTCCAACCCAGACCATCCTTGTCCTTGCTCTCGAGGTTGCGGGCGGGCATGTTCAAGCCTTTTGATGTAATTTGCTTCAATAACACATTCTGAAAGAAATGAACATTCTCAGGGAAACATGGCATGACCCTGCTCGTTTTTTTAATTCATTTCGACTCGTGCTTTTCAACAAGAATGAGAGCCCCACTCTACTCAACAATAATGAGATTTTTCAGGTTCAGAATGGTCTAATGGCCCCTTTACCGGAAATAAGAGTCTCATTAGTGTTGAATGGACTTGGTTGAAATTAGTTTCAAACGCGCAGGGCCATCCCATGTTTCCCTGAGAATGTTCGGTGTTTTGCAGAATCGACTAGTGAAACAAATACCATCAAAATGTTTGAGCCTGCGTGCCGGGTGTCCCAGGTGTAGGAGTTTGCGCGCCTGCGTTAACCAGTGTGCGTCTGGGAAACCGCAGGTACGGGGTTCGAATCCCTGCGGTGCCTGCCCTTTCTGCCAGGGTGAGAGGCCGGCGGCGCCATGTAGCTCCGGCAGTTGAATGCGTCATAAAGCCTCAATGACACGGCCGTAATCTCAGGGAGAAAGGACAGCGCTGGTCGTTGACGATGGCGTGGGTCGCAGTTTTCGTAAGACCGAACGGCGTTGGCCACTGCAAGAAACGTGAGAGGGCGGGCGCCAAGCGCGCAACAATGGCTATAGTAGAACCATGTCCCTGCATGCCATTCAAAATCAATTCAGCAAAATGGCAAATATAAATTTTGTCTTTCATCTTCCAGTTCAACAACCGGATTCCAGCCACACTTCGCGGTGCTGTAAAGACCAATGCGTTATTGGCACCAATCTAAAACAACACAAGTGAAAGATACACCCGGAATATCTCACAATGCACGATCTAATGTAAAAAAGCGTTCAGATGTGCTTCTTTCAGGTGTGTTGCTATTTTCGTCCACCTATTGGCCACAGCCTAGTGTCAGCCACAAGGCCGATGCTGCGAGGCTACGGAGACTGCAACGCTTGGCGTCGAGTTCTTTGGTTTCAACCCATGCGAACGCGCGATCAAAACTACGTTACATAATTTGCATCTAGCATCAATTCTGACCGAAGGTTGAAGATTTCCAGACAAACATGGCCCGGCCATGTTGATACATGTTGACTCATTTCGATCTTCAATCTACATTCGCGGAATCCTTGCTATTTCTGCACAACCCAGCTAAAAATTATGGCAAAGTTTCTGAGTTCTATATTAAAAGAGTGAACGAAACCCTTGTAAAAGGAAGAGCGCCGGCGGTTTTTTTCATGCAGTCCTTCAACGCATGATTCCGTCAGTTTATTTACAACAAACTTAAGACGGAATCTACCTCGCGGTAGCACCCGGCTTGTATTCCAGTCATAGAAGGTAAAGATGTGTAGTATGTATATACCTATACATATATATATATATATATATATATATATATATATATATATATATATATATATATATATATATATATATATATATACATATATCCCCCTTACTAAAGCTCTGGCTACGCCTGTCACCAAACGGGATCAAGGTGGTAAAGTTCACCTCGGCACGTGCCTGCCAGCCTTCAATCTAATCCGGGCCGCTTGACAATGGAATTAGACTGTCGCGTATTATCTGATACCCACCTGCCGCTGTGGACACTGCGTGCAGGGCTGTTGGTCGTTGATGGGCACTTGAAAGGTGCAACGGCAGTTTTTGTCGTTTTTGAACGCTGGGGGCATTGCGAAATGTTCTGGTACTAGGATGTTTATCAAGTTGCATGGTAAAGATGGAATGTATTGTTCTTGGCTTAAGCCGAGCTGGTAGTATCCTCCGAGACAGGGGCGCAGTCAGGGCCTTGGCAAGGGGGGACACAGGGTTTACAAAGGCCCCCATGACAGTAAAAGACCCCCCTAAAAAATTGCCGGATATGGCCCATTTGTTATTGAGAACATATTTTCCTGAGAGAGAGAGAGAGAGAGAGAGAGAGAAGAGAGAGAGAGAGAGAGAGAGAGAGAGAGAGAGAGAGAGAGAGAGAGAGAGAGAGCAGAGAGAGAGAGAGAGGAGAGAAGAGAGAGAGAGAGAGAGAGAGAGAGAGAGAGAGAGAGAGAGAGAGGAGAGAGAGAGAGAGAGAGATAGAGAGAGAGAGCAGAGAGAGAGAGAGGAGATAGGAGAGAGAGAGAGAGAGAGAGGAGAGAGAGAGAGAGAGAGAGAGAGAGAGAGAGAGAGAGAGAGAGAGAGAGAGAGATAGAGAGAGAGAGAGAGAGAGAGAGAGAGAGAGAGAGAGAGAGAGAGAGAGAGAGGCGAGAGAGAGAGAGAGAGAGAGAGAGAGAGAGAGAGAGAGAGAGAGAAGAGAGAGAGAGAGAGAGAGAGAGAGAGAGAGAGAGAGAGAGAGAGAGAGAAGAGAGAGAGAGAGAGAGAGAGAGAGAGAGAGAGAGAGAGAGAGAGAGAGAGAGAGAGAGAGAGAGAGAAGAGATAGAGAGAGAGAGAGAGAGAGAGAGAGAGAGAGAGAGAGACTATAGACTAGAGACGTAACTCTCCTCTCTCTCTCTCTCTCTCTCTCTCTCTCTCTCTCTCTCTCTCTCTCTCTCTCTCTCTCTCTCTCTCTCTCTCTCTCTCTCTCTCTCTCTCTCTCTCTCTCTCTCTCTCCCTCTCTCTCTCTCTCTCTCTCTCTCTCCTCTCTCTCTCTCTCTCTCTCTCTCTCTCTCTATATATATATATCATGCATGCTAGCCCTCTATGACTGGAATATACACCAAACACTACCGCGAGGTCAATTTTGTCTTAAGTTTATAGTAAATAAACTGACAACATCATGCGTTCAAGTGACTGCGTTGAATAAATCGCCGGTGCTCTTCATTTTGCAATGGCCCAGTAAACTTTTTTTAACTGACAGAACTTAGAAAATTTAGCAGAATTTTTATCTTTGTTGTACAGGGATAACAAGGATTCCCCGAATGTAGATTAAAGATCAAAATGGGTCACCAATTTGCATTAACACCACCAAGCCATGTTTGTCTGAATATGTTCAACATTCATCCAGAATTGATTAGTGGCACAAATTATGTATCTTAGTATCGATCATGCACGCTCACATATCTTGGAAACAAGGGGTTCGGCGCTAGCCGTTGCAGTCTCCTGAGGTCGCGCAGTGTTGGCCCGTGGCTAACATTAGGCCGTGGTCAACAGGTGAGCGCAAATGGCGACGCATCATGGGGAAGTACCTTTGAGCGCTTTTGAAGGAACATCGTACGTTTAGAGATATTCTGGGCGTACATTTTACCTGTGCGATCCTTAGATCGCACAGGTTATCGGCTACCAGCGTTACCAGCGTAACTAGCGTTATCGGTCTCTACAGCACCGCGAAGTGGTGCTGGAATCTGGTGGTGGAACTGGAAGAGTGGAGGTCAAATCTCTTTTTTCCGTGTTGCTGTAACTGCTAATATGTCCAGAGAGCATCATTAAAGTTGTCAAAAAAGATGCGCCCAGTGTAATCTTTGAACTGTACGAATTTACTTGAGACATTGAGAAATATTATCTTGCGATGACTATCGTTGCGCGCTCGGCGCCCGCCCCTTGGCGTTGCTTGCGGCGGTCAGCGCCGTCCGGTTTTACGAAAGCTGCGAACCAGGCCAGCGCTATCCTTGCTCCCCGAGATTACGAGCGTGTCATTGGGACTTTATGACGTTCTCAGCTGCTGGGGCCATGCGTTATATATATATATATATATATATATATATATATATATATATAGTAAATATATCATTTTACATGCATGTGTATATTATTATAAGTAAAGCCATTTTAAGAACATATAGTATCATATCTTACAGCGGTTGGCGCAAACGCGTTAACCACTACACTATCGACATCCGGCGGGCAGTCTCAAACATTTTTGATGCCATTTGTTTCACTGATCGATTCCGTAAAATAAGGAACTCACTTAGGGAAAAATGAGATGCCTTGCTCGTTTCGAACTCATTTCGACCCACACCATTCAGCACCAATGAGACCCCTTATTTACTTCCTGTAAAGGGGCCCCGTGAGCACAACACTACGGGGCACCTCGTTGTTCCCGGTCGACGGAAATTCTGTCCCACCGTCATATTTTTCTGGCCGTGATTCTGGCGACACGGGGCAGCATCCCCTGGCCGATCCGGAGGTCCCTAGATAGATACATCAGGTCATATTGGTCTGCCCCCTGACGCAGGGGGCCTTCTGACCCGCGCAGTTGACTCCGGATCAACGTAGGAACCCTTCTTGACGCAACAACATCCCTGATCGCCGCAGGTGGTCAAATAATTGTCACATATACTCCAGTTGGGCTTAACTGGCCCATCCTGGAATAGGGTTGGAGGGTCCATCATCGGCACTGGGGGCCCTGACTGACACAGGAGTCTTCTGTCACCTCAATGTGAGCACTCATAAGTTCTTGTTTCCTTCAACTGTAAGAGTGCCCAGACTAACGCAAGAAGCCCTGTGCCGCTCGGGCTCCCGTCCCCGTGCCTGTTGAGCAAATCTTACCCAGACCGATTCAAGACCCCTTTTTGACACAGAATGACCACAGTGCCCTGTTCGGAGGTCCACGCTGTGGGCCCCTGAACGATTTAGGAGCCCGACCAATGTAAATCGTGGGCCCGGCCTTGTCTGTGCTTGGGAAATGGGCCCCCATAACTCAGACCAACATGAAGCCAATTGTTCGTTGTTCATGGACTCTGGCCGAAATGGAGGAACGCTCTGCCTCGGGGATCCCTACCGGTGCAAGAGATCATCTGACTGACATTTGTGATCACAGTCCAATGGGCGGGGCTCCTTAATGTGACCTACAGCCGGCCCTTCGGACCCTTCAGCCATCCCATCGGAACCTTGATCTTTGGTTTCGAGGTTTGATCGTTCGGCCCCTCTTCGGGCTCCCTCAACCACCGCTCCGACTCGGGGTCACTTGACTTGACTAATACTAAAATTTCAGGTCACGATCACACGGACCCCGATTCTTTATGTGGCCTACAGCCAGTCCTTCGGGCCCTTATGCCCTCCAACCGGGCCTTTGATCGTCGGTTCCGGTGGGCCGCCCGGGCCCCTATTCGGGCCTCATGAAACACTTTCCTTGATCGGCTCAGGGCCCTCGTGAGCACAGGGTCCTCTGTTAGGCGTTGTGGGCACCTGACAGATACAAGACCCCAGACCAGGATAAATCGCTGGCC
>NW_023597034.1:10337322-10519378 GCF_011947565.3 Pollicipes pollicipes | reverse complement strand
AACACGGAGCAGCATCCTTGGCCAATCCGGAGGCCCTGAGAGGGATGCTTCATGTCACATTGGTCCGCTATCTGACGCCGGGGGCCCCCTGACCCGCGCGGTTGACCCCGGATCGACGCATGAACATGGGCGTATGAACAGGGGTGGGGGGGGGGGGGCAGGGGAGACATGGCCCTGTACTTTTCAAGGTGCGGGGGGGGGGCAGCAATGTTAACTGTTAACTCCCCCCCCCCCCCACTTTTCAGATTAAGGTTGCATTAGGCTTACTTTTGCACTGCATTAAACATGCATGCCGATTTATCTAGTTCACCAGCTATCTCCCTTAAGATGCATCATCTTTTCCGTTTGCGCATTGGCCATCACTTAGTAGTACAGCCGCAAGACCGACGCCGCACGGCCTGGAGACTGCAACGCCGGGCGCCGAGGCTTTTATTATGACTTGCGAGCACGCATGTTCAACGGTATATTACGTAGTTTTTTATCACTCATCAGCTCTGACAGGATCTTGAGCATTATAAGAAGAATATGGGCTAGCCATGCTAATAAAAATCATGAATCCCATTTCATCTGCAATCTACAATCAGGGAGAACTCAATATATCTGAAGAACACAGAAAAAAATGGAACTGGAGTCTATGTGAAAAGTATCGGACTGCCTGCGGTGATCAGGGATATTGTTGCGTCAATGAGGGTCCCTGTGCTGATCTGGAGCTAACTGCGCGGATCAGAAGGCCTCCCGTGTCAGGGATGGGAACAATGTGATATAATATATCCTTCTAATGACCGCGGAATCGACCAGGAGATCCCGCCCCGTGCCACCACAATGATAGCCAGAAGACACTTCACGATAGGACGGAATAGCCCTTCAGCCCTGGACCGGAAATGGTAATGTACCCCTGGTGTGCTACTCAAGAGGCCCCTTACCCGGAAGGAAATAAGGGGTCTCATTATTGTTGAGTAGAGTGGGGCTCTCATTCTTGTTGAAAAGCACGAGTCGAAATGAATTAAAAAAACGAGCAGGGTCATGCCATGTTTCCCTGAGAATGTTCATTTCTTTCAGAATGTGTTATTGAAGCAAATTACATCAAAAGGCTTGAACATGCCCGCCCGCAACCTCGAGAGCAAGGACAAGGATGGTCTGGGTTGGAACTTCGGTAAAACGGATAAGTTCCGGCCACTGCAAGTGCCACTAGACGGCGGGCGCCGTGTCAATCTGTCTTCTGGACAGATAAGTAGCTGCGGAAACACGAAAAATAGAGATTTTACCTTAACCCTTCCAGTTCAACCACCAGATTCCAGTCCCACTTCGCAGTGCTCTAGGGGCCAATCCGTTCTTTTCATCAATCTAAAAATTGCACGCGTGAAATATGCCATCAGCCTGCCTTCTAAATACAAGACCTGATGTCATGAAGTGTCCAGAGATACTTTCTCAAAACATCGTAATTTTCGTTCACCCGTTCGCCACAACTTAATATTAGCTGCCAGACCGACGCTGCACAGCCTACGGAGACTGCAACGCCTCGAGTCGAGGCTTGTGTTTGTACAACTTTTGAGTGTGCATGCTCAAAATTACGCCACACAACTTGTGCAACTAGTTGATTAAAGTGTTTGAAGGTAATCATTTCAGAAGCGTCATCATTTTCGTCCACCGGCGGGCCACGGCTATATGTTAGCTACTGGGCTAACGCTCCGCGGACTATGAAGACTGCAACGCCTGGTGTGGAGGCTTTTGTTGCTAAGATTCGCGAGCGAGAATGATAAAAAACACGTTCCGTGAATTGTATCACTAATCCATTCTGACTGAATGGTGAACATTTTCAGGCAAACAAGGCCTGGCCATGTTAATACACATTGTGGACCACTCGATTTACAATCAAATTTTCATCTTCAAATTTGGATAAAGCATATCGACCTACAATCTACTTTCGCGATGTCCTCAATGTCTATAGAACCCAGATAAAAAATTGACAAAGCTTCTGAATTCTATCGGTTTAGAACAAGTCAGCTAACCATTGTAAATTAAAAGCGCCGGTGATTTCTTCCATGCGGTCGTTCAACGTCTGATTTCTGCAGCTTATTGACCTCAAAATGCAAACAGAATCGAGCTCGCGGCAGCTCCTGGTTTCTGTTCTGGTTACAAGGTGAAAATAGCAATTTCAACGAAGAAAATCGTGTCACTTGTTAACAAGTAAGCCATATCCGGGGATTCTTTGTGGGGGGGGGGGGGCGCCATAAGATGGGCTTTTGTCAACCCTGTGTTTCCTCCTGGCAAGGCTCTGGCTACGCCCTCGCCTACACTCAAAAACAGATCAAGTCGCGTACGTTGCATGATGGGCAATGAAGTGCCCGTTGGGCCAATCCATACATAAGGCAGACAGCTTCCCGGAGACTACTTTTCTGCGATGGCGTGGTATAAGGGACGATAATTCGGGAAAATACTATGAGGTGTCCAACACATGTTTCATACACCATGTAAAAGTAACGCTGATCCAAAAGTGTGCAACAAAGAAGCCTCACGATCAGCTCGCAGTCAGTCATGCGGGAGGCATCCAGGCCAGGGCAGTGACCACCGACGGCGGACAGGAGCAGGGCCCAGATGAGGAACATGTGACTGGAGGGCCTTATTATGTGGCTTGATTCTTAAAAGAGAATCTCCAGTTTTATGGATTTTGTCACATTGTTTCTATCAGCTTCAAGCTTCCGAATTTGTTTCCGCCTAAAATGCTGTGACAAATCTTATTTCTTGAAAAGCAGCCAGCGAAATGAAGGCACATGAAAAACCTGGCGCACCGTGAGCCATCGGTCCACTTTCAAAATTCTCACCGGCCTGCATTCACGCCGTAATCTGGCATCTACACTGTGGAGGCGAATGCTTCCTTAATAACCCAAAATACCTACCGGCTCGTGGAATTTTGTCTCCCAGGAAAAACAATGTTGAAATGAACGAATAACCTAGGGAAGCTGGAAAGCCTTATTTGCCAAATGACAGACCAGTCGAACAGGCAAGATTGTGCACCAGTGATAAACAGCTCTGGATGCATCGCCAGCATAGCAGCCATGACATTTGAATAAATAATAAAGATGCTAACCGACACAGGAGCCCCTCGTTGCGTCAGGGATCCCGAACATTGCAAACTGCGGGCCCCGGCCTCCTTTCTGCTTGATAAATGGGTCTCAAGGGCTCAGACGGGCATGGAGCCGACTGTTCGGTGCTCGGGGTATCCAACCGAGTTAGACGCCCGCATTGTCTCAGAGGTTCTTAAAACGGTGCAAGAGGACATCTGGCTGACATTTCAGGTCCCAACCGTAAGGGCCTCGATTCTTTATGTAACCTACAGCCTGTCCTTGGGGCTCTTATGACCCCCCAACCGAACCTTTGACAATCGTTTCCTGTGGCTTGCCTCGGCTCCTCATCGGGCCTCATCAAATACTTTCCTTGGTCGGCTCGGGCTCTCGCGAGCACGGGCTCTCTGTTAGGCGCTGTAGGCCCCTGACAGATACAAGGCCCAAGACCAGCGTAAATCGGTGGCCCTGGCTTCAGATCTGATTGGAAAGCAAGTCTTCAAGCCCATACCGATACCGAGCCCACTTTGTGGTACGGTGGTACCTGACCGGCATATAGTCCCATATCGACCCAGGGGTCCTCGATCGGCGCAAAGGGCCCTCTGACCGTCATTTGAGGGTCCGTCTTCGCAGGTCTGGCCCCTGAGCAAGACTCCGACCAGCCTTTTATGCCCTTAAACCCTCCAACAACCCTCCAACCAGGCCCTTGGTCGACAAACCGGGTGGGCCCCCCAGGCTCTTCGGGCCTCCTCGAACACTGCCCCTGGCCAACTCGGGGCCCCTTGAAAACACATGACCCCTGTCAGGCGCTGTGGCGTCCCAAGCAATGTAAATCGTTGGCTCCGGCTTCGTCCCTGCTTGGGAAATGACCCCTTAAGCTCATTCCGCCACGGGGCCAACTGTGCGCTACTGGTGGCGTCTGACCGCAATATGGGTCCTTATTGACTCAGAGGCCCCTGATCGTCGCGCAAGGCCCTTCTGCTGGCATTTGAGTGCCCGGCCATACGGGCCGGGCCCCCGAAAGACCCCTAGCCGGCCCTTCGGACCCTTATCGTAGGTTCGGAGGGGCCCCTCGGAGCCTAACGGGGTGGGGGGCATGTGCCCCATGTGGCCCCTGCCTGCGTTACTATTTGATAGTAAGGTCATAATGGGCGCACACGACCACAACACAGCTTAAACGCAATGCCGATCAGGACGTCGACTATCACCCGCAGATAACTCAGCGTCAGCCATGACACGTGGCTATTGCGTCGCATATCCACAGTGGATTTTCACCACGTATGACCCAGACCTCTGAAGAAGGGGCGTCACCAGCATTGGGCGCTTGGAGGACAACCAGTCAGACTGACCCGGACCTCGCATCGAGGGCGTGACTGGTGACAGCCCTGCTCCGCAAATGCCGGTGGCGGCCGGCTCCGAGATCTACGAGTCAGAGTGAGAGATCGGCTCTGAGATCCACAAGTCAGACTGAGAGATAGGCCCCGAGATCCACGAGTCAGACTGAGAGATCGGCTCCGAGATCTACAAGTCAGACTGATAGATCGGCTCCGAGATCCACAGGTCAGACTGAGAGATCTGCTCCGAGATCCACAAGTCAGACTGAGGGACCGGCTCCGAGATCCACAAGTCAGACTGAGAGATCTGCTCTGAGATCTACAAGTCCGGCTGAGAGATCTGCTCTGAGATCTACAAGTCCGGCTGAGAGATCGGCTCTGAAATCCGCAAGTCACGCTGAGAGATCTGCTCCGAGATCCGCAAGTCCGGCTGAGAGATCTGCTCTGAGATCTACAAGTCCGGCTGAGAGATCGGCTCGTAAATCACAGAGAGGCTCCTCGACCCAGCCCATTAAAAAACTTCAGGTAAAACGCAGCCAAAGCGGCCCCAGAGCGTGAGTGTTGCCCGTTTGCACCTCAAGCTGTGCATTAATGGGCGTGTTACATCAATGTCTGTTGGGCCTTTTGTTGATGCAACATGCCCAACAGGCGTGTTGCATCAATGGACATATTGCCTTGGCATGCTGCATCAACGAGCTGTGCATCAATGGGCAAAGCCTGTCCCGGATAGCTCCACGCGGCGGCAGTGGGCCGGGACCCGCTCGATCCTCCGCCCACCGAGGGAGCTCCAGTGCTGCAGACAGACGTGAAATCGGACCTTGGACTTCTGAGGCAACCGGCGCTCAGCGAGCGTCAGATCTGGGCGCCCAGAGTCGCCCACCACACGTGTGTCGACGAGGACCGAGGCTAACTCACGCATTGCTGGCACGCGTAACGTTGCTTATGGGATGGCTATAAAAAGACAGTTGCGGTTTTCGATTGGTCCAAAAACGTTGTCCACCACTGCCGTCGCTGTCATCCGGTTGTCAGGCCGACAATTATCATTAAGCGAACACGTCAAATGCCGTGGTTGAGCGCGTCAAAACCCGCTGCACGTCCGCCACGATGCGCAATCCGCTCTGAAACGGCCGACACGCCGCCTGATTTCAGCCCACAAACGCAGCTCCCAGCTAGCTCGGCGAAAGCTCAGCCACCCGCCCTTCATACGCACACTTAACACACGCAGCGAAACTCTTCGGTGGCAAATGAATAAAAAATCACCACCGGAGCCAAGCGACACCACGATGAACGTCCGCGCGGGCCGGGGGGACTGGCCCCGACTCAGGTGGCGGGCGCGGGCCGGGGGGATTGGCCCCGACTCAGGAGGCGGGCGCGGGCCGGGGGGACTGGCCCCGACTCAGGAGGCGGGCGCGGGCCGGGGGGACTGGCCCCGACTCAGGAGGCGGGCGCGGGCCGGGGGGACTGGCCCCGACTCAGGTGGCGGGCGCGGGCCGGGGGGATTGGCCCCGACTCAGGAGGCGGGCGCGGGCCGGACCAGACCGCCGTAGTACGCCGTGATGGTCTTGGCGCGGCCGTTCAGAAGGTTCTGCTCCACCTCCACCCGTCCGCCGGGGCCGGCCAGCGCCGCTAACTGACCACATAACGGACGGAGCGTCAGGGAGGAGTCAGATCGAATGGGGCGTGCAGCTGCATGGTGTTGGCTATGCTGGGTATTGGGCCACGGGCATGCAACGGGGCAAATCGACTAGAAATTGGGTCCCAGACACATACAACTGTCAGTAGCATTGCGAGCGGAGGATCGCCAGCGCACATCCCGAGTGGCCAGCAGTCGATATCGGGGCGTTACGAAATTAATCATAGAACACATTCTTAAAGAACATCACGCAAACTTCAAATTTACACGCACACCATGCTGACCGACGAGCCGGTGGTTCCGTATATCGTGTGCCTCCTACACAAGAAGCGCCTCCAGAGCACGCGCATGATCCGAGTGCGGCCCCTCGGCGGCTCGGTCCGCACCTGGTCGAGGTTGGCAGTGCGCGGTGCCAGTAGAGCCACGTTCGGCGAGATACGGCGGGCGGCCCGCATCATACGGCGACCGTCCATGGAGCCGTCCAGACGGAACATGTCATACACCGCGGCGCCGCTGTACTCCGGCCCTGCGGCGGGGAGGGCAGGGTTAGGGAGGGAGGAACACGTCATACACTGGGGCGCCGCTGTACTCCGGCTCTGCGGCGGGGAGGACAGGGTCAGGGACGGACAGAACACGTACACCGCGGCGCCGCTGTACTCCGGCCATGCGGCGGGGAGGGGAGGGTCAGGGAGGGACGGAACATGTACGCCGCGGCGCCCCTGAACCCCGGCCCTGCGGCGGGGCGGGGAGGGTGAGAGAAGGACGGAACATATTGTAACGACACATTTCCGTTGTCGTGCTGCATGACAGAAAACCAAGGGGGCAACCACGCGACACCTGCCATTCATGACTCTGACGCAAGACTGAAAAACCACAAACGTTTCCCGCGAGGCCGCTCAGAGCGGGGACGGTTCGGCCCTTACCGCCCCAGGGCGGCGAGAGGAAGACGGCGTCCGCGTGCAGCCGCGGCGCCAGCCGAAAGAAGTCGCCCACCACGAACTGGATGTTGTGCTGGACGCCGTAGACGGCGGCGTTGTGGCGCGCCAAGCGCACCCGCTCCGGGCAGATGTCGACGGCGATCACTGGTGCAGGGGAGACGCCGCGTCAGGACCCGGCCGACCTCTGGCGGCGCCAGCTGCCGGCGATGACTGCCGACCGGCAATCGAACGTGTGGGGCTAGGTGGTGGCTTAGGACAGGCGCGCACATCGCCTGATGATCGGCTGGTGCAGGGACGGAGAGAAAATGTGGGGATAGCGAGTCCGGTTCGTCGTACACAGGCATCACAAGTATAGGGAAAAGCAAGGGAATGCGCAGAGAGAAACAAAGATGCTATACTCACACCCAGGTCACTATGCAAGCGAATACGGATCCAATGTGTGGGCCATGCCAGGGGACAACGCACTGAGGAATTAGGACAGCACGACTCTATAACATAGATAGCGCGACTTTATAATATCCTAGGTCACGTAGCAGCCATTCCGACCACCGCCGTAAGGCAAGACATAAGCTGTCAAACACGGGTGCACCCGCACTCCGCACGCAGCGCTGGTGGGTGCTGATGAGCATGCCCCTCGTCAGTTGGTGCGCGCGTTCCTGCAGAGGGCCCCTCACAGCCATCTGACCCATCTACCCATATCAGGTCTCCCCGGGCGCCTTGTATCGCTCCTCCTCACCCAGACGGCAAGTGGCCGCGAACTGAATGGCGTTGCCGCCAACGCCGCAGAAGGCGTCCACGATGACGTCGGCGCGGCAGCGGTCGGCCAGGTGGCGCGCGATGTGCTCGGGCGTCACCGAGAACCAGCCGTCCCGGTCCAGCTGCACACCCTCGTCAAACCTGGGTCAAGGCCGGGGCGCGGGTCAGGTGCGACACGCGCGAACCCACTGGTAAGGCCCTTACATGTCAACGCCAAAGTACGGGCTGATACGGCATAGACGTCACTCTCCATGCTTGGATGCACAGCCACGTACATCAGGCAGATCAGTATGAAAGCAATCAATCAAGTGCTCATCAAATCACAACACATTTTTGGTTGCAATATGGATGAATACTGGTGGTTGAACTTAATCTCGGAATGCTCAAGTAAGAAATGCTCCACGCCCACTGTTACAGTAAACCTGCACCCATCCGCCATCCAGGTGTTGACCGCAGTGCTGATTCACCACAGACCAGCCACGCCTGGAACCCAAGGAGGCTGTGTGACCACTGCCTCTCCCAATGCGCCCCCATCCGGCCAGCGGCTGACCTGGAGAAGAGCCGGTAGCGCCGGTGCCAGTACTTGCGAAGCTCAGGTGACTGCCGGATCTCGGCCGGTATGCTGATCGACGACGCCTTCCGCTTCCGGACGCCGCCCCTGCGCCCCTCGCTGGGGTGATCTGGCAGGGATGCCACCGGCACCAGCGTTTGGGGGTAGGGCACATTGACAGCCTCAGGGCCATCTCTGAAATAAGTGGATGCTTGAGATCATTTGTGGGAAATACCAATGGGCACTTATGCTGGAACAAATGCTTCACTTAACAGCTGCGAAGTTGACATTTTCCTGTTAGCATTAAAGTTATTTTAGATTTTAAGAGAAGTCAAGTCAAAGTCAAAGTCAAAACTGGGGAACAAAGTAAGGTTTTTCTTTTAGCTTATATTACCCTTCTCCACTGGCTGATGGTTTCCCATGAACTTGGTCCTTGTTTGGAGCTGGCTTATTACTGCTGGTCAAGCTGAGTGGAGTAGATGGACTCTGCTCTTCAGAAGTACCTCCCACACCTAGCAGCTGTTGAAGGAATGCACCAACACCATGTTCTTTCAGCTGCCTAGAAATGAAAGGGCCACCACACTAAATTAGCTTATCTGGTACACACATACATACATACACAATATATATATATATATATATATATATATATATATATATATATAACCCCAGGCATTTTGATCTGGTGGTAATTTCCAGCCAATCATAACTCCCAGACATGCTCAGCATGTATGTGCCACCAACACCCAGGATGACTAGATACTTGGTACTTGATATGTCAGGTATCCTACCTTGTTTTCCATGATGGCAAGTTTTTCCTGCCATTTCTTGCTCTCTTCACAATAGCTGGTAAGCATTCTGTCTTTTGGGTAATTTCTCCTGTGGAGGATGGCATATTGCCAAAAAGGCTTTTCTTGATTATTTACCTGCAAAACCCAAGGTCAAAACATTATTAAATTCCAGATGCACACAACAGATTATCCTGCCCACACAGTGCAAAACATGCAAAATGGTTATAAATGTATTAGGCTATAGCTTAGAAAAACACAAAATTATATGCAGCCTCAAGGCATGGTCTCAATTGTCAGACTTGGATGACAGACTCTACTACCAGGCAGCTTCGGAAGTGCTCATTTGATAATTGCATACAAGTAATGACAATTTAGCAATATGCAAAATACCTAGCATTACCTCAGCCACAATTTACAGATCAGTTCATGATCAGGGTCCCCAAGTGCTGAGCTGGCACTGGGGGTGACAAACCTCCCAATGGCCTAGTTTTACACATTAACATGTTTGTGATCAATGGGAAATATTTCTAAGATTCTGTTCCCATAATACACTCAGCTGTCCATCAGGCAGTCAGACAAAACACAGAGTGCTGAAAACACAAAATGGAGCATTCATCCAGAGCAATCATGAATAAGAGAACCAACAAACAATGGACAAATGCACTTTCAATGTTGACATGCATCACATATGTGGGTAGAGCTCCTCACAAGCAAATTTTAAGTCAAGCCAGGTGCAAGGAAAATATAAATACCAGCGATCAAATCGTTGTGCTGTCTGTAAGGACTTTGCGGAAGACTTACTCCAGTGATGTAAAAAGCTGCAATCCAAGGCAAGGACTTTTGACATTTTTGAGGTAGCCTACACCCTCCACCAGAGGGACAAACGCTACTCAGAGCTCTCATTATTCAGTCACCAGAAGCATCAAGCCGCCCCAAGCTCATCGATCCAGCTTCCAACGTCCCATGGTATTAAGGCTACCCATTGCAACAGATGCCTGCCTCAAGTTGTTTTGCTCCATCCCTATCCCAACCAGATCCTGTGTGTGACACGTCATGTTTTACGGACCTGGCAATTGGCAGGACCCTGGCAGGGAATGTGAACCTGACGTCGGCGACGCTGCGCGGCACCCTTCCGACCGCACTCACCCGTTCGAAGCCGCCCCGCGTGGGCATCGCACAATCCGCGTGGGCAACCAGACATCGGGCGGCCGGAAAGCCTAATGAAAGCAAACTTAACAGTCCACAGTTTTCCTGCGTTTTTAGATAAATGTGGCTGCATTACCTTTGCTACCAAACTTCTGAATGTGGCGCACGTTAGTGTTCGTGAACGCAAATTTGGACAGGGCGGCGTGCGAGCGATTGTGGCATGGCGACGTTGGCAATGTGCACCCGTAGAGTCGTGGACTAGTGTGAACGAAAAAGTGCATGATGTCCTCTAGTCATGCATTATCTCTGCACCTGAAATTGTGCAAGCTGGTTGTGGAGGCGTCCGTGGAAGAAAGCACAAGCTGGGGAGATCTGTACAAGCTATTGCCGCAGCTGCGCCAGGCGTTAGCGTGCACAGTTTGTGGGTGTATTATAGAAAACCCCATAAGCCCATCTGATAGTCAGTGCCAGCACAGTGTTTGTTTTTCCTGCAATGGTGGCAAGAAGAGGCTGAAACCATCTTGCAGTTACTGCAAAGATTATTCTGCATACATCTCAAACCAACAGCTTCAGTTGATTGTTGAAGCATTCCGCAAGACTTGTCAGTATTTGCAACAAACTGAAATCTATCAGAAGCTGAACTCTTTTTCACTGAATGGGAGCAAGTCCAGTCTGGTTGAACTGATACAGGAGGGAGCTAACTGTCAAGGGCCCAGTGAGTGGACTGTGAAGGAGGATGAAGACAGTTTTGAAGATGTTCCTGTTGTGAAAAGTGAGATGGTTGATTCAGAGCATTCCTCCAATGAGGGTGTCATGTACCATGCCAATATTCATATATCAAGCCCAGTGAACCCACCTGTCATCACTTCTCAACAGATCATTCCAGTGTCTACATCAGGAGTCTATTCACAGCCATCTCACCCTAGTCCTGAAGTTCACTTTTCCCAGCAGCCTGCCATGTCCCACATGTCCTCACCACTATCTCAACCACCCCCACCATCATCATCTGCTCCTGCCCATCATCCACTATATTCAATGTTCTTTTCAAGTGATGGTGACAAAGCTGCAAAGATGAAAGTGACACCAGTGGAAGCAGCCAACTACCACAAGTATCCAGCAGTTACTTCATTTGGCCAGGTTGGGCCAGAGTATACCAACAGCAGGGTGATGCAGAATGGCAGTATCACAGCATCAAGGAGCGGGGGAAGAAAAAAGCTTCAGAAAGGTTGCAGATGTGGAAATGCAACACCAACACCTGGAAAACTCACCTGTTGTGGCCAAAGATGCCCCTGTTATGTTGAGTCCAGGGCTTGCATGGACTGCAAGTGCAGAGGCTGCAGAAATCCTCACAGACCTGGAGGGAAGAAGGTGAGGCCTCACATACCAAACCAAGAAAACATCAAAATACATGAGCTGCAACCTGTGCTGCAGCCACCAGCAGCACCAGAAGCTGCACAGAACCTGCAGCAGCAGCCAGTGTACCAGCCCATGAGAATAGACTCACCCCATCAGGCGGCTACATTGCCACCAGTTCATCATGTCATTCACATGCAACATCCAGTGTTTCAAGGGCCCATGTTCATCAATACTGTCCCTGTGGCAACCATTGGGAGCAATGTGTTCATGACTGACTCTTCTCAGAACAGTGACTCTATAGAAGTGTGATGTGATACAATGTCTTAGCTGTCAGACATGCTGCTAATTTACAACATTACTCAGGCTATCTTCATTAAGGTGAGTAGATGTCTGCATTATTGCTGTGAAATGGAGCTGTAATAGTGGGCTGAGTAGACTAGATTTGAGAGCATCTGTAGAGCTGGATGGCATCTTATGTACAAATTGCAACTCTGGCTGGAGTTTTTATTTTCATCATGTACCCATTGCATTGTAATGGTTCAAAGGAAGTGTGAGCATTGTATGGAGTGAAAGCAATCTTTGCTTCAAAGCAAATAGTTTGTATTTTCCTGAATTGTTTCTCAACTTGACCAAACTTTTACTAGCCAAGTTTGAATATTTTTGACATCCTAGTATTTTGTTTATTGTTGCTTTTATCTCCAGTTTTATTACGCTGGTCTTGTGCTTGAAAATGCTATGTGACCTGCCATGCAGACCACAAGTATTCATTCTTTTGAAATGACTGCCGTGTTCGCGCCAACAATCAGTTCAGCATGCGATTTATTATCTCTGGTGTTTAGTGTTTACATTTACATGCCAGCAGGTCGTTTCATGTTACATGTGGGTGCTGCAGCTGTGTCAATGCCTGTAGGAGGAAATACGTTCCAGTCTCGTCTTCTGCGCCATCAGATGTAACAATATTGACGAAATATATTGAAATGCAAGTGCAATTGAAACTTGACGTTTCCTCGTCCGTGGAGTGTGAGATGTGAAATACACGCTCTCCAGGGCATAACAGGGCACTGTCGTTAAAACCTCTGTAGCATGCCCCATTTCGCGAGCGAAGGACTTTCGAGTTTCGAATCTTCAGAACTGGGTGGTCCGCGCTGCACATAAACTCGTACCGCCTCGTAAGGCTACAGTGGCGCCAACACTGTGCTAAGAGGTGCGCCAGCACACCTACTGGGCACCCCGGCCGGAGAGGGGTGTGCCAGTCCCTCGGTGGGCCAGATGTTCAGAGTGGAACGTTCGGTGGCATGATGAGAAAGATTGCGGTGGGAGAGGTGAAATGAGAGTAACGTTCTGCGTGGCGGCTCTGTTTTGCCAGGCGATCAGACGCACGTACATTTGCCCCGCGTTACCGTGCCGTTGCCGATCTGGGCGGTCGGCCGATGTGCCGTGTTTTGTGCAGTCATGCGTGATCAGGGAGAATGCTTGCTGTGTGACCGGGGCTGTTGGCCGCCGACTGCGCCAGTGACAACGCATTTTGGGCAGTGATACAGACCTGTCGTAGTTTTGTACATAGTGATTATGGCTATGACAAATAGTATGGGGATATGTTGGATGCTTTAGACGTCCCGCTACATCTTTGCGGGGACCACCGTCGGAGATTGAGAGTAATTCCAAAAGTCATGTGGTTTTGAAGTTAAGGCATTTAAATCAAAGTGGTACCATAGACTAAGATATGGCGGGCGGGAATAACCGAAGCGGTTGCGCTGCATGAAACCATGACCATATAAGTAATTTTGGTGTTCCTTAGGTTGGGTTCGCCATCCAGAATCCTATAACGCAAAATGACAGTAGATGTGAGACCTGCAAACAGATGCATCATATCCTGCACGCTATGCCTGGCCGGTCAGCTGAACTTGGAATCAGTTTCCGAACAGGATATGTGAACCGGCGCACATATGCGCAAATATCCAACGGCTCAAACAACCCGGTAAGCGGTTAGACCCAAATGGTCGACCAGTTTTCGTCTGCTCAGTAAGAGGGTCAGGCGGGAAGAGGCGGACTGATGTGGACACGTGCCTCGTCCGTCTGCCACTAGGTTGAGTAAGACGAGGAGACTTACCTGCATGTGGCATGGGCCGCCGTGATTAATGTTTGCTGCTGAAATGTGTTTTCAGTTTTTCTCGCAGAAAATATCAACTGAACACCCTACTTAGCTTTAAGGCCCTGTTCCGGGACTTGAGAGCGCAGTATCGATTGTCTGCAGACATTGCCAGCAGTTCTGTTCTGTGCTGGCATTCGGATTCCATAGCATGCGCGCATTTTTACTGCTTCCATGCGCGTCGCTGACAAGTTGCTGCCTTAGCATGCAGTAGTTATAAAGCTATGCAATTTGAATCTTCACGGGCAGTGAAAGCAGTGAGTTTTTACAAAGTTAAATACCTACACAATAATAACTCCAATATTTTATCCTATTGGGCTAGGGAATGGGGCGGCTGGAGCCTTCCCGCCTAAATTTGATAATAACTTGTGCCTAATCCGGGAGGAAACGCGCTTTTCTGTATTGCCATGGTAGGTTCAGCCATTTCTTATTGCTCAACCCTATCTTGTTTCGCGAAACTACGCCTCCGCACGTATGTATACCTTTCCGTCTCTCATAATGTGCTTGCTGCAGAACTTCATACATGGCGCTTCACAAGTGCCTCGTAAATGTCCCAGGTCTCCCCATCGTACCTTACCGCCGGGATTAGACGTGTCGTCAAAATGGAAAGGAAAGGGGTGCCGTAGCTCCACTTCAAAGGTATCAACTGTCGGTTGCCAGATTTATTGCATATGTGATCAAGCCATGAAGGCAAAGCGTTCCGGGTTCCCATCCCGGCAGGAATGGGGTTCTGACAAGCGGTGTGCTTGAATCGACCATGGTTCGCGGCCCCTGTTTGCTGGAGTGAGGACTAACGTAGCGGACTATCCTTAGCAATTCCAGCACTTTTAGGGACGTAGTCGGTGAGGCAGTGAAATCATCGCAGTGCATCGGTATATGGGTGGTATTGACGGTGATGGAACGGCAGCATCACACCGCTGCGTTGACTCGCCTAAATCATCGGTGTGTTCGAAGCTGAATAGGGGCTATTTTCCAGGTAGTTTAATTTTTAACCATTTTCCGGTAAAGCAGCTTTGAACGGCCCAAGACATTCCTAAGCAAACTTCGAAACTGGCCTGTGGCGACACCACTCATTTTACGAACAACGTCACGGCGTCTGTGCACATGGTTGCACCACGATTATTGCCCAGGCTCCCGGACCACGCCACTGGTAGCGCTGTGTGCGCGTGTATTGATCTGTTACATGTGCATACTTCGAACCACAGACAATTCAAGTATGCTGCTTGTCAAAACCCATCCCTGCCGGGATTCGAACCCGGGACCTTTGGATTAGAAGTCCAACGCGCTATCCACTGCGCTACAGGGACACACGTTATAGCTTAAAGGCTCACATTCAGCAATCATGATATTCCCCACCCCTTTCTTCCTAATAAGAAGCGATACGTGTAAGGTAACTCAAATCGACGTCATCCTTTTCCCCGGCTACCTCGCGGCGGGCTTGATCCGTTCCCCATCGCCCAGGGGCAGACTGGATTTTTGTAATTCCCACCCTCTAAACACCCATCCCGGTCTCGTCGTTGTAAATTCTACACCTCTAAGCCGTCCAGTTTGCTGGAGCGCGGCGCAGCGGCTGAACTCTTACGACAGGAGTGATACATCAGTTATACGCGACATTGTGTGTGCTACAAAAACTTGTTCAAAGTTAACTTATTCGCGGCATTGCTTTCACTGCAAAAGCTTACGCACACCAAAACTTACAATGCAGAAACGTATACCCGTTTTACTTCTACAGCAACGGCTTACATTTTTAAAAACAAATTATACGGCAAATACCTATTCATTCTTCACTCATACGTGACACTACCTTAATTACAACGAGTTATAGGTCAAATTAGTTGCACAACCTAACTTAAAAGAATATGAGCGCTTGTTTGTAAAAAGCTCATGTCCATCATTATGTCTGCTGCAAGAGCCTATATAGCCTTTACTTGCCAGCAATTTTTTTCTTCTTCGGCCAATACTTATCTGTGTCATTTCTTGCAATACGATACGGGTCACAATCCGCAAATTACAACCGTCAGTACATGCTCCAGTCAATAGGTTTAACAGAGTGCCCCGCATTTGCGTGAAAGAGCCATGCTGAAGATCATTCGGTGCAGTTCACAGCCCTATGCTTCTAAAGCCCTAAACCGCTCTACTTTCTGAACTCTACGTCCGCAAAAATATGCAGGCTATTTCGGGGAGACTATTTCAAGGTCACCCAGCCACCATGACGCCATAAAACATTTAAATATTGCCACGCCAAAGGCCATGCGGCGATCAAGACCAATACGAAGATAATTGTTGAGTCTTTTATATATGACGTTCGTGAGCACGATTTTCAGATAAGGCGGCCGCCAGTTGTCTCTCAATCAATGTTTTTTAAAGGTGTGATGACGTAATCAAATAATGACGTAATAAGGGGAATATTTACTACGCAGAAAAGTTGTGTTGTCTAGAGCAGCCCCTGCCACCTTAAAAGTATACCCTTAATTATAAGTGAGCCTATCCCATCATACCTGATGCTTACTTTAACATCTCCAAACGAAGAGCATTTCCCTTAAGCCTCATACAAATCCTGGAGGGAACAGAGGAATAGGAGTACTTTGTGGGGTGAAATTAGACTGCAGGTGCCAACTCCATGGTGTTGATACATTGTTGCTGTTGTAAAAATTGGGATCGACACGCCCACAACGACAGTAGTTATACGCAATATTATGTCTACTGAAAAACGTTCGGTGTGCTGTCGTAGTGTTGCGAAACAAGTTTGGGCGCGAAGCAGGGAAAACGGCCAAGCTTGCCCCAAAGTACATAAAACACGGCGTTTACCACGAATGTGAGACACCTTTCTATCACATGAGGGGTGAATGGGGTCCCCGACCGGATACGAAATCACACTCCTGGCTTGATGTTCACTACAACGCGACATTACTTCTACTTCAAGAGTTAAACCCAGCACTGAGATTTCGCTACCCAAAATACAGGCTTTGCTTATACACCAAACACTACGTATCGACAAAATTCTGCAGCACAATGAATGAATAACTTTTGGTATCAGCGCTTGGAACATTTGATTGCAATGATGCCCAGTTGGGGTTCCCTCCTAGCCTGTGGTTTCTCCTACACCACTGTAAGAATTCCATGCGCTTTGCGTTCCACGGCAAACATTAGCAGAAGAAGTAATGCTGCGCATGCGCCAATATTAGGTAAGTTTTTGCAATAGAGTCATGACAATTATCGCTTTTGAAGCGCAGGTTTTGTGGTGTAGCGCTTATTCACGTGTAAGTCTTTGCAGTGGATTAATGCCGTGTACATCCAATGGCTGTATACGTTTTACTGTGAGGTAATGACGGGTATAAGTTTTTGAAGCATAAACTTTCCCGTGCAGCACTGATGCCGCATAAAGTCTTCGCAGCAAAAGTAATGGCGGGCATAAATAATGACTGAACCAGTTCTGAATTACAAGCAATGATGATTTTAAAAAATTGCAACATAATTGTTGTCGCGTAGCGCTAATGTCGTAAGTTTTGTCTAGAACTAACGTAACACTTGTGTTGACAGGAGTTTTATTGTAGTACTAATGTCGCCGAAACCTGGAGGGCAGTGCTGGACATACGGCTGAATCATATCAGCTCAGAAAAAGGATCAATTAATTATCTTAAAAGTACGGATAAATATGCAAGACCACCACGAGTAGGGGCCAAAACACGGGTGTAACATTATTTGGCTCATTGAACACTTCAAGCACCGCTACTGCCATCTCTCGGCGATTTTAAAGTAGTACAAATGGCTGCTGGGTTGGCAGTTTCACACGGCTAATTTGGCAGCACCTCATCGCCATAAAAATGCTCCAAAGATATCAGACGTCGAATGCCTGGTTTATTGTATATGCGATGAAGCGGCACAAGCGATGTGCTTCAATCGATCATGATTCGCGGCGCTGTTTGCTGGCGTGAGGATCAACGTAGCAGACTACCGCATGCAGTTCTAATACTAGTAGGGCATTCCACGACGAATAGACAGGTCACTGGGTGAATTTTGCACTCTCATCTCTCGGATTTTGTTAAAATTAGTTACAAGTGTTGCCATCGGTGCTGAAGACGACTGTGACATTTTCGGGTCATTCAGTTGAGCGGTTTCGAAATTACAGCCTCCGACATTTTCGTGTTGTGTGGTTGAAAGGCTGCATTCGGCGACGATTCTTTCACCACGATGAAAGAAAACCATATAAAACTAGAAGTCAAATGGTTTAGAAACCTCCCAGATTATGTGTGTCGTGATTGGAATCGTCATTACACGAATGCATATTGAGAATGACGTTATGAATATTTGTAATGCATACAGGATTATTTTTAAACACGATTTTGACTCTTTTCGTATTCGCATGTGATAGAGGGCATTTTGAACCCCACGACTTGGGCTAGAAATGTTTTGTAACATTGTCACAATAAGGAACTGCGCTTTATTCGCGTCATCCGTCGTCGGCTACCGGCACAGTATCTCCCATGCGTCTCTCCGCACAGGCGGCGGAATGCACTTGAAAGTCGACTCAGTGTCACAGTGACTCAGTCTTACTCGCTCTAGCTCATCAAAACTCTTGAAATCAAGCGATTGCGATTTATCTCCCAACGCCTGAATCTTACTGACGGACAATGACAGCCTGAGCACTCACTGGTGTTACTGTGTAAACCTAAGTGTCCAAGAAACACACCGTCTGTACATTAGCTTTACTTTGCAAGTACTGGCATAGCTTCCCAGCAGAGAGAACATGATCGGAATGGAACGCGACAGCCTGGCACTGATAGCAACCCTTCTCAAGATCCCCCAACCCCATCGCAAGCTCTTCCCATGGGATATGACAACGTAATGTCACTCGCACTTCACGCCAAAGTCCTCCTGAAGAAAGCAAATGTTTAAAGAATCGAACCTATTCTTGTTCTGTGCAGTTGATCCATCTGAAAAGTAATGCATTTTCTTATAAAGGAAACAAGACTTTTCATTTCCGGTAAAAGGAAATGTATGGACCGCAATACTGCTTACGTTTCGTCGCGTCTGACAGTAGGCAACAAGTTTTAAGCGTAATCTGTTCAGGTGCTGGCCAACATGCCACGAAGAGGTGTAGCGTGCATTGCGGTACATCCCAATGAATTGCCGGATTCCATCTTGGACGACGAAAGTGTAGTTTTCTGAAGTCCAGAATTATCAAAGCGTCCTTCCGGGGTAGTCGTTTTAAAGGTCAGCGAAGAAATTATCCTGGTGCTGGAACGTGAAGTAATGTTTGGTCACTGCGACTATGGCTTCCAACAATTTGGTCAAAAACTCATCCATTAGCAGAACAAGTTCAATTAAAGCACAGCGGTCTGTGCTTGACCATTGGCTAAATCTAATTTAATTGATCGAATCCAAAATGTCCTCTACTTGTGTATCGATTGCGTCAATCAAAAGCGATCGCACATCATCCTAAGAGCGGACAACTCTCACACTTCCGCGTCATGCAGGATGCCCTACGAACATCACACACGGCATGAGTCATCAGACCCTTGTAAGTGACATCTCGCTGGCTTAGAGTTGCAGCAATCAGCTTCGCGTTCTGGTAATAACAACTCGCGCCAACCGCGCGAGTATCGCTGCTACCCATCAGGACTCGGTGTTGGCCGGATAATAAATACTCTTATATTTACATCTATTTCTTCTTTAAACAGTGTGTTTCAAGCTTTTGCAGCATCTACTACGCGATCATTTTGACAAATTGGTGTGCTGCAAACGTTATAGGATACACGCGTTTAAAGAAGCAAGACAAATGAGTGGTATTACTTTCATAGTGGCGAGCAGGGAGTCCAATGATATTTGTCCCGCTGGAATGGCTACCTCCAATCGAATTCCTAGCTTCTCACAATGATTTCGAGAAAACTGGCTTTACCGATCAAATCGGTCGTGTCTCATCTAACAGCAAGTGAATACGCAAAAAGGTGGCATACCCCTTTAAACCTCGCCGTGCTCTCGTTTTGTGCTTCCGAAATGAATCGGCACAACTGGGTTTGTTGGATGGTTTCACTGTCGCAAAACACTGCCAGATGCAAACACGCGCTCCAGCCGCACAACAGGCACCAGTCCAAGACCCGATCACTGGACCTCTTCCGACTTCTGGGTCGCCCCACATGAGCAAGAGACGACACCAACCTCACAGCACGCACTCACCTCCCCCCTGTTCCAATTACCCTGGCCCCGCCCGTTCCCTTGCGTGGGGGTGGGGAACCGGCTGCGGCTGTGCGATGCGCGCCCAGTCTTCGTCAGAGCATGGACCATGTCTTTGCAACGGATAACTACCTTTTTATTTTGCAGATTGTGAGGACCAAACTACGGTCTTTGACACGCAATCGATAAAAACATCAATATCGCACAGGATAATTATTCTTTGTGCCTTAAAAAGCTCATAATGCCCTGATAGTTACGTTTATGCAATGCCGACTTCAAAAGTGGCATACAAATATCCAGGACTGTTCTCTGGTTACTTTGACGTTTAGGTTTGCCAAATTATCTTTCAATAAAGTGGAAAAATACCATCGAAGGTAGCCTGCGCAACTACTAACTCGAACTTGCCGAAGGCTATGACTCCGAAACGGTACAGCTTAGAAATTTTAAAATGTCACAGGCGACTTCAGCGCTTGTGATACCCCCGGTGACCAGTTATAACCAAAATTCGAGGGATGAGGGCGTAAGGCAATTGTCGAAGTATCGTTCAGAGCCCCCGTAGGAACATAGCCTCGGAGACAGTGAAACCATCGCGGTGCAGTGGTATGTGTGCGGTATTGACGGTGGTGGGAAGTCAGCATCACGGGACCGCGTTGACCCGTCTGAATCATCGGTGTGTTCGAATATAAAAGAGGGCTTATTTTCAAGACAACTCCATGCTGTTTCCTGGTAAAGCAGCTTAAAACGCCTAAAAACTTTGTAAATAAAGTATCGGAACTGCCCCGTGACGGCGTGCGTTACCTACCACCACCATAGTGACTGCACGTACGCATTGGCGCGCATTACGGTGATTTCCCCGGCTCTCGAACCACTCTACTGCAATCGCTGAGACTGCATATGGCATTCCATTAAGTGAACAGGCCCTGAATCATACAGATTCAAGTATTCATGTCAAAACCCATCCCTGCCGGGATTCGAACCCGGGACCTTTGGATTAGAAGTCCAACGCGCTATCCACTGCGCTACAGGGACGCCCGTTATGTTAGAAAGGTGAACATTTAGCAATCGCAATATTCCTCACCCCCTTCTTCCTAATAAAAAGTCAATAAGTGTGATTTCACCCCAAGCAGCATCATCCTTTCGCGGCTGCTGCGCGCCGGGCTTGGTCCGTTCCCCATCCGTCCAGGCACAGGCTGGATTTTATAATTCTCACACTCTAAATACCCATCCCGGTCTCGTCGTTGTAAAAATTCTGCTTCTCTAAGCCTGCGTGGCCGCTGGAGGGCAGTGCCGGGCAGGCGGCCGCGCGGCGGCGGCGAGCCAGTTGTTTGCTAACGGGCAGGCAGTCGCCGCATGACGTTGGTGCGGGTTGGGTACGCGCCGGCGCCCGGCCAGTGCTCGCTACCAGGGGGCACAGTCTGCATCAGCGGCGGCAGCGATTCGTCATTGAGGACAGTTGGCCCATCGCGGACAGGTAGGTCTTTAATAATGCTGTAAGCACAGTATGCTCCTGAGATGTTTCAATGGATAATTAAATAATAATTTTTAGCTGTCTTCGGGAAACGGATGCGGAAAGATGGACTCCGTGCAGCTGTGGTTGAAAGCCGATGAGGTGACTCGAGGTGTCATGTGCAAAATCAGTGTGTGTCATGCGTGCCACGTGCTGGCGCTAGTTCAACGTAGGCCTACTAGGCGTACCATCGCGAACACAGCTCAAAATTTACTTGGAGTCAAAAGTCAAGGAGACAAATAAATTTAAACCCCAATTCCCTGTTCAGCCAAGCCCACGCGACTGGTACTAGGGATAAGACCAGGTTTTTGGTAAGGGGGCGGGTGCATAAACTGCACAGGTGTCCCACGTCTGTGAGATTGGCGCGGGGGAGAATCAGGGGTGTGGCAAACTGAAATCCGGGGACAACCTAGCAAAGGGATCCTAATTGTCTCAGAGAGCCCGGGGGCGCCGGTGCCCCGATCAGCGCGGGACACCCTCTTAATTGACGTCGGTTGGCCTAATCGTTCGGACTGGGGTATCTTAAAGGCCACCTGCGGCATGCCCTGGGGGTCCTTCAGCCCTCCATCCGAGTCCTTGATCGTAGGCGCTAGGTAGGCGCGACGCAGCCCAGCCAATGGCGCGACTTGAGTGCACGCGGCACGTGCTGCCTGTCTGCACCTCTGTATGATAGGCTTCGTGTCGTGCTATCGCTGTCAGTCAGTGGCGATCAGTGTTTATTTAACTCCCAGTCATGTGAGGTTCAAACGAAGGCGGCTCGGGTATCTGTCCCCGACACCTTCCTGTGGGTTGGGGGCTTCGAACGAGGCGATACCTCACCCATGAGAAATCGCGGGGGTCCCGCGCGTATTTTGGATGCCCCGTCTCTCCGCACTGACCAGCCACGGCGGGTCTGACCCCGGGCAGGGGCATGCACCTGTAGCTACAGCCAGCAACTACAGGCACATCCATGTTTGTGTCTCGAACTTTGCAGCGGTCGGTTAAGGGACGAGAGCGTTGTCCCCATCGGCCTCGTGAGCACCACACACACTGTGCCATTTTTGACGTGCTCACACACACCTCGTGAGATGGCTATTGGAAACGCGGCGCCTGGGGCATGCGGACACAGCGCAAGGGCTAAATTAGGGCATGCCGTAAGCATAGCGAGGCTTAAGCAGTGATAGGCCGTGTGCAGCAGTGCCTTGGGACGCCTCACATGACAAGCTCAAAGTTAACAGTTTTGTTCTCTAGGAGCGAGCTTTGAGGAAAGCATTCCCATTTATGACAACAAATTCATTATGAGATACACCTTTATCATTCACATATCTCACAACTGAGGTTGACATGTGGCATGACCTGGAAGTATTTTATCAATATAGTTTTTCTCACAGCTTATCAAGATGCGCGGAACTAGACCTGAAGTACTGACTTCCTCAGTATCCAACGGCAGAGGAGCTGATATCCAGCATGATATCCGACAGGCACGGGAGGATATATACCTTACAGCTGACGTCTCCACCACCATAGGCATCGGGCCATCGGTACGATAGGAAGCGATGCTGATGCCCATTAATGAATTAAACATCGTCAGAAGCTAATTATTTACAGTCAATCACTAGGGTAAATTGAAGGAGCGAATTGAGAGGGAGACATGCCACGCGAACTTAAAGCTGCAACTACGCCCAGTGCCAGTATTTGGAATACTGATATATGTTGTCAACAATTGCTGCCGTTTCTAATACCAAAATTCGTTCAGGTGTAATGTTTGGATTTCAATTTTGCAATGTGTCGCTCGTTGATTGTGCAGTGTCAGAAACTCAAACTGGGATGTTCCCATCCGCTCACTCCTTATCTATGTTGTCAACGCCACCCCAAACTGGGCTTCAGGAATATTAGGATCTGCGCAGTGAAGTTACCGCCCGTCACTTGGTTCAAACCCGCGAATCCCCACACCCCTGAAATACAACCGGATTTGCGTGGAAGAGAATGCCACTCGAAAGTAAATACTCGCATGCGAGACCTGGCCACCGATGAGATTCTGGGAGGAGCCTGACGAGCCACGCGGAGGAGCCCGACGAGCCACGCGGAGGAGCCTGACGAGCCACGCGGAGGAGCCTGACGAGCCACGCGGAGGAGCCTGACGAGCCACGCGGAGGAGCCTAACGAAAAACGCTTCGACGCGCATACCACGCATTGGCTTGCCAGTCATAGGTTAATTGATGCTGACGCATTGGGTGCCATTGTTGAAAGCAATCGTTGCATTAACTCTACTTGAATAAATCACAAGAAGTTTCATTGCCTTTTTGGTTTGAACAAAAGCTGTGGAATGTGGTATTGGCTTTAGTTGAGAACTCATGATGCCAGGAAAAGATGCCTTTGGTTATAACAGCATAGCTTCATCCTATGTGATCCCAATAATTATGTTTATATGATCATCACTGCATTGCATGTAACCTAGGAATGAAGAAGTTGTCACAAGTGTGATGCATTGTGACTTTATCCATTGCCGATAAATGAGGTCACGGCTTTATCATTATCGATACAGGTCACAACCTTTGCCAATTCTCAAGCCTATTGAAAACCTGCTGTGCCCCCATACAACTTTGCATTGGTAAGGCCATAGTTTCTTTACCCAATGACCCCAGGAAAACGGGCTAGATGTTTAGCGGGTTCGTTTTAATTTTTGTTAAAAGCCGGCGTTATCTTATCGAGATCGTGGCACATGACTTGTCGGGCCTTATGCTTAACTAAGTCAAGGCGAGAAGCTGCGCCTCCCACAGCTTATACATTACCATAGATTTCAGTGATGCATAGATATGTTTTAACGGTCACATGGTCAAGGTTAGCATGTCGGATTGTGCGATATTTCTATATATGTCAGTAACTTTCGCGGCATTTAAACCTCTGACAGCCGACCAGCATTGATGGCAGACATTTTATCTGCCTTAGAGATCAATAATGTTTTTGAAATGGATGAAGCTGTTATATTGATTTATTTATTTATATTGACAACAATCAGTTTATAACCTTGGTTATCGGTAATCAATATGTTCTTAATATATTTCATTTCGTACCATGCTGAACGTTTAGTTAGGTCCGGTTGGCCATCATTGAGTTGCGACTGCAAGATCATAAGTCATGGATTTATGTTGGACGGAGATGTGCTGTTATGCATAATTTCGTCTTTTCCTGATATCGCTATTTCCCACTGAAAGCCAATAGCACATTCTATCTAGTTTCTTTTTGTTTGTAGCTAACGGGCAATAATCATGTGTCTTGTAGTTTCAGTCACACAAAATCAAGTCAGCAATTGTTGTTAAACCAATGCGTTTAAGCAAATCCTTGGAAAACCGATTCGTGGTACGTGCGTTGAAGCGATCTTTCGCAAGGGCACTCCATTTTCGGCAACGCAAAATTGCCGTGTTGGAAAATCTCGTGTAAGAGCAGCAGTCTTGTGTGTCACGCGTATGGTATATCTGCTATATTTCAGGCGCGTGCGATGTCTCACGGGTTTAAATCAAGTGGGTTAGGGGTTGTGTACTCTGTTCTACCGAATGGAAGCACGTCGTGGACCCAGGGGTTCGGGAATCCCCATTTTGCTTCGCCAAAGCTCGTTTTGTGTTAATTTCGCTGTGTGTCTTGCTGATATCCCCTGTGACATACAAAACGTTTCTGCGTACAATGCGGCCGGAGACCGACAGGAAACGAGACGTGGCAGGAATCAATTTCATTTGAGGTATTAGCAACAGCGATTTATCAGGGACCCTGGCGCATGACAAATTAATCTTGCGTTGCTTAACGGGCAGGCATACCGCGGGCTTAGATCTGATGAGATCGATTCTGCTGGTGGAATGGGACACCGTCAGCAAGACAATCTTAAACGGCTGGACCAGCGAGCAGTCGGTTAAACGGACGGCTGGTCATGAGCGATGGAAGGACGAACACGGGCCCTGGCCACTGCCATCCGCCACTGTCCGAGGCAGAGTTATATCCGATCTATCCCCCCCCCCCTCCCCCTCCCCTCACCAAACAACTGCAGCCGCCATTGACCGGCCCAGCTCAGAGCGGGCGAGCGGGAATGCGAGGGAAGGGGGCCCGACCAACTGCAGGCGCTCTGCTATCCGTGCAATGCAGTTTCTCGGTGGATCGTGCGGCCTTCAGCCCTATGCAGTTTGCGGTGCGGTCGGGAGGTGGTTCCACCACATTTCGTGCTTGTTTTTGATCCGTTGCATGACGTCGTGGCCCGTAACAGCGCTCGGGCGTCCGGGGACTGATCAAACTATTCATCGACTCAGAATGTCGACCACACTTGGCTGTTAACTTAACAACACGCCAGTGAAGCGGGCTGATGGTGGATCCCACGGCGCCAGATCTCGTCCTTCCGCGTGTCCTTGCCGGACAAATCACCCCGGGCGTGCTGCTCAAGTCGTGGCTGACCGCCCACCGGCCCGTCAGCGGCAGGGGAGCGATCGGCGTCATCACTGCCATGCGTAGGACTGTCGACCTCGAGAGGCCGGTGGCGCGCCTCACAGACGGCCGGCCACTGTGTGCCCGGCGCCCGTGGTTCCTTCCCGTCCCCCTCCTGGCGTACGTGACACGTGACCGGAAGCGGCCGGTCGCCCCGGCCGCGTGTTCCCACGGGATCGGTACTCCGCGCGGGCGTATTCACCGCCCGGCGCGGCCGTGCCCGCTCACGCCCCGCTTCGGGGACAGCGCCGTGGGGGAGCGGCACGTGATGTCAGCGCGCGGCGGTGTGCCGTACCTGGCACTGGACGGGTATCGAGCCACGCCGCCACGCGGCGCCCCATCAGTCGCGACGACAGGTAGCGGCGTCGGCGGCGCGGCCAGATTTGTATGGGCACGGTCACGCAAACAATCGACGAAATCGATGGGGGCGGGGGCTGTGATAAATGGCCGCTGGCGGGGACAGGCGGCGGTCAGCCGGCGGCCCTGCCTTTGTCGGTCGACTGTCTGCCGGCGACTCTCCGGAGAGCGAGGCGCCCTGTGCCGGCAGTCCGCTGATGGATTGCGGGGTGAGCGAGAGCAGATGGCGATGCGGCTGCTGTGTCAGAGCAGTGCGCCGCGGAAAAGGTTTGATGGAGGCGCGGGAACTTTTTATTCGAAACGGTGTCGTGTTTTTTATGGCCTCGGCCCTGGCAGAAATGCTAAATGCGGTGCCCGGAGGATGACATGTCATAAGATGCGATCAAGACGAATGTGTAGCTAGGCCTGTGGGTTCGTTTATGACAAGGTTAAAAACAATTGTCGTAGCCTTGCCCCGTCTTATTATTAAACATGTTTGGCACACAAACGTAGAAATTAAAAAAAAGAAAGATTAAAACGCTTTGTGTAATGTTTCATTGAAACAAAGAGCATCCCTGGCCCACTCCAGGTGTCAGCCTGACGCCGTCCCGCGCGCGCGGTGCGAACCGTGAGAAGGACTTTGGCTGGGGCCACGGCTCAGTAGCCGTCCCTCCAAGTCCATCGGCTTCCGTCCCTGGTCGTGAACATTGGTAGTCTCCCTGGACAGGCCAGGCCGTCGGACGGCGTTTGGGTTGTTGGACAACTAATTAGTGCCAAGCGGGTTAGCGTAGCCCCGGAAGCTCCTCGCCCGCCGTGGGCGGATGACAGCTGAACGTTTCGAGACGTTCGCGGCTGAATGCGCGCGAAGCAAACATCCCATGCTGAAACTTCGACGGATACGTGCGGGCATGCTAATGACAATGCTTTGCCGATACGGAAAAGCTGAAACTGACATCGACGGTTCTAACAGCTGCTCACATGCCTAACAAGGTTTCAGCGATGTTCGATTTATGCGTCGGGTAGGAAATCCGCCGGGGGCCACGTACACTTAGGGCTGCATACACTTGGGGCTGCGTACACTTGGGGCTGCGCAACGTTCCTGTTTCGCCCGCTTCATGCGTGCGGTGTCTGAACTCGATGGCATCTACGAGCTCCAAATGAGATCCACGACGAGGATATATTGCAATGACGGATCTTTACCCCTCCGCTGGAATCCGGGTTTCAAGGGCGCGACGCGTGTGGGACGCGACGAATCACGCCCAATTTCCGCTGCAACCGTTACATATTTCCGCTGCAACCGTTACATATCGCGCACCAGCGTCATCGCGTGACAGATACCCCCTGTCGCGCTGGCGTTTTCACTGTCGATTTTTCAATATTTATACAGTTCGCAGGCCTTCATCGTGAGTACTTTGATGGCCTTAGATGATAAGTTTTTAATGAATAGTCAAAAAGAGTGGATTTGCGCCTACGGTTTGTGGTCACGGGGCCGTAATTTCCGTACGACTGGCGGCAATGCGAGGCTGACTGTGCTCACGACTGCCCTGCTGAGCCGAGGCTGTGTCTTCAATGACGTTTGGCCGCTTTATCAATGGAACTGTCTCCATGTTGAATGCGTTCGACTGTGGATGTGTTGTCAAACCCGGTGAGGGTTTGTGCCGTGTCCCGCTGTGGCGGCCTGGCGATCCGTGCGACCGCGCCCCCCCCCCCCCCCATCTAGTGGCGGCCTGGCGATCCGTGCGACCGCGCCCCCCCCCCCCATCTGTGGCGGTCTGGCGATCCGTGCGGCCGCGCCCCCCCCCCCCCCCCCCCATCTGTGGCAGCCGGGACGCCGGTGAGACTGTCGCGCCCGACGACCAAACCCAGCAGTCAGTATGGCCGTCCCACCATAGTTCTCCGTCCCACCACCGCCCACCGCACCCCGGCCGTGGCAGCGACCGTCAGGTGCGTCTCCAGCAGCACCGGCCGGGGCGGCCGCTCCACAGACCGGCGCCCCGCCTCTCTGCACGGTCCGGCAGCCGCCACCGCCGCCGCCGCCGCTGCTGAGCTCTCCAGATGCGGCGGCGCCGGAGGCCGGTTCATCAACCCCGGCGGGCGCCGGTCGCCGGTCGCCGGTCGCCGGTCCAGTGCAGACGGCCGCGGCCGCTGCCGCCGCCGGCGCAGGCCGTGCTCGGGCTGTGCACGACGGAGCGGCCGCCGCGGCAGACCCGGGCCGCCGCGGCTGACCCGGGGCGGCGCGGCTGACCCGGGGCGGCGCGGCCGAATACGCTACAGAAGAGGCTACGTTCTGCGACGCCGCAATCACGGGGGGGGGGGGAGGGGGAGGGGAAGATGGCCGGTAACTTGAGCGCATGCAGTCAGTCAACGAGGGTGTTCTGGCTTGAGTACAGGGATGCGGGTGGGGAAGGGCTGCGACCTCGGTGTGATATAATGGGCAGTTTGTTGTCGCCTGGGTCGCCTGTGTGATTGCTGGTGGGGTTTGCCATGCTCATTCGTCACAGGCCACTACCATACTCTTTATGGTGATACTAATTTGACGACCTGGTGGGAGAATGCGGTAATAACGTCACGGTTATTTTGCGCGCAGTTCCAGCGTTGGGGAGCAACTGGTCATGATGTCAATAAGACCGGGTAGATTACTGCCATCGTATGGTATTACTACGCCTTTATGGAACGATATCCAGATAATACGCGTCATCGCATCAAAGAACACTCGCATCGTATTACGCTACGCGAAAGTCACGGTCTATGCTGCTTTGAGCCCTTTACACACATATTCAACGCGCACCCTGATCACCAGCGTCCTTGGCTTGGTCAAATGAGGTGCTCATCCCAGCGGCGGTAATTGGTTCATGTACAGCTGTTCCCTAGGTGTGGCACGTCGCTGCTGCACGTCAGCAACCAGCCGTGCCGGGGACACAGCCCCGGAGTGGCGGGGAGTCCCCTGTGGAGCGGATCGCACAGCGCATGCTCTGGCCGAGCGTATTGCATGCACAGTACAGGTTTTACCAATGATAACCTGGAGGACGGGAATGCAGCCAGTGTTAGGCATAAGCGTGGAATGATCGCCCTTGTGGTATCGTTTCGCAGCACTCGGATACGACTGGACGCGCCTTGTGTACCCTTTGTGAGAATGTTTCCCCACATTCTCTCATAATTTTGAATAAATCTTGACACGGCCATCCCCCCGACACAGCTCAGCGTTGGGATATTTAAAGGTGATTCGCGGCGACCTCACCGCCCGCTGTGTCTCGTTTCAGACCACTGGCGTCCTGTCGAGCTCACCTTGCCCCGCTAGCCGAGATCAGCTGAGGCCGCAGTCTCGCCTGCCGCAGTCTCCGCGGGCCATTCTCAGCGCTCTGAGGACCCGAGCCGGCGTCCGAGCCTCTCGAGACTCCGCCGGACTGGTCGCCTGCCGCCCCGGTCCGGAGCCGTGCCCCGGGCGCCGCCGGCACAATGGCCGTCTGCCGCCGACGTTCGCTGCTCACCAAGCTGCTGGTGGCCGTGCCGGTCGTCTGGGTGGTCGTGCTGCTGTTCCTGCTGGCCGAGCGGCGGGACGTGCCGCGCGACGAGGGCGCGGCGGCGCCGCACGGCCCGCCGCCCGTCCTCAGCGCTCGCGAGGAGATCGAGAGCCTGCTAGGCGCGCCGGGCAGGCCGCAGCGCCTCATCCGCAGCCGGCCGGAGGCGGCCGTAGCGCCGCCGGATGCCGCGGCCGCCGCCGCTGCCGCCGCGGGCGGTGACGCCGCCCCGGAGGTCGAGGCCGGCGCTCCGGCGCAGGAGCGCGGCTTCCTGCTGCCGCCGCACGAGCCGGACGGCCCGGGCGAGCTGGGCAAGCCGGTGACGCTGCCGAAGAACCTGACGGCCGAGCAGCAGAAGCGCGTGGACCGCGGCTGGGCCGACAACGCCTTCAACCAGTACGTCAGCGACATGATCTCGCCGCACCGGAGCCTGCCAGACGTACGCGACGACAAGTGAGTCTCTGCCGGAAAGATGGACACCTAGGGATGGAGCATGTCCCTGTTGGTTTTCGTGAGTTGGCTGTCCCTTGGCGATGTCCTTCCGAGGAAGTTTCAGGGTAATTGGGGGATATTTGGCCTCAAAGCACCGTTTCGCACTGGGCGTCACTAAACACTATGAAGCAGACGCGTCACACACCAACTCTACACATCTAGTTTCTCTCGGCACTTCTTCGTGATCGAGTCCTCTCGGGCTATATTGGATTCTTTGTGGCTGAAGGCGCGTGGTGAATATCCCATGCTAGAGGCCGGTCAGCAAGGGAGGGGGGGGGGGGGGGGGGACGGCGGCGGCGGCGGCGGCGGCGGCGGCGGCGGCGGCGCGACGAGAATGGAATGTAGCGTAGTAGCGGGGGCTTAACACATAATGGTTGTGTGTTCTAGAAATGGTTGGTCACGATTGTGCAGTCCGTCTCGTATTTCGGCAGCGACCGTGAGTGGAACTGGGCGGATGATACGTCGAGTGAGTGTGGCACTTGGCACTACGCTGCAAGGACCATTCGTTTAAATGGAGCTTGCGCACATAAGACCAGCGTAACGGGAAAGCGCGTCCGATTTATGTAGTTTTAAGTGGCGACCTCGGTATAGAATTGAGGCGCGAAATAGTCCTGGGGCACATACTGAAAGTCAAGTTATGGTCGTTGGAAGTGCGTCAAATTAATATCATTTGTAATTACACCGTGCTGAACAGTGGCTTAACTTCCTTCTAAGGCTTCATGGACGGGTTTTTAAATAAGCAAGATTAAAACATCTGCCCTGGATCCATAGAGCCCGACCGCCCAGTGCTACTTAAGGCCATAGATAGATAAATGTAATGCATCCTGTTGAGGGCCCTCGTACCGGTGCCATCCCGGAACAACAAATGTAAGGTTTCGCTGTCCCGGGCCACCCATCGCCCACGGTCTCGCATGGATTATTCCCATACCCAAGCTAGGAAGTTCGTGTAGTTTAATGCTGTTACCGCTGTCCATTTCAATATTTTGCTGTCGGTATACTCGAAGACCTCACGCCAGTGAGATCTGATTGGATGTACAGTTGTACAACATGCGCGTAAATTCTGATAAGTCCCTTGCTCTCGAGGATTTTGGTCACGATCTACGATATCCACGAATCACACTATTTCTAATGAGACGAGCTGCGCAACCAGCCGTCGATCTTCCGAAGCACATCATAATAAACGCTAGAACCATCGCATTTCTACGCTATGGGGATTGGGGAAACGCTTTTATTTGGCGTAGTGCTTAGTGCTTGCAACGCATTGTACCGATAAAAGTTAATGTATTGTCGCAATATGAAATACGGAGATAAATATTGTATTTGACGTATTATTTTTTGTCTTTAACGTCAGCACCGATTTTCGTGTTGTCTATACTTTCGGAATAAATGTATCGCTGCTGGCTAGGAAGCCACCATTCAGTAGCAAGGAGCGGCTTGATAACCATAAAGTGGACACATTTAGCAAGGAGCGGCTTGATAACCATAAAGTGGACACATTGGTATCGGTATGTGGCGTATTATGTCTTGCCTGCAGCGTCAACGCCGGTTTTTGTGCTGTTATCGATACTCTCGGAAGAATGACAGCGCTGTTGGCTTCGAAGCGACCATTCAGTAGCAAGAAGCGGCATAATAACCATAACGTGGACACAAATTGATATTGAACACCGCACATACAGCCCTGACCACCAGCATCATTGTCGTCCTTGCTTTCTTGGCCTCGCCGATCCGTCGTCAGGAGATGGCCACGGCCAGTATACTCCGTTGTCAGGCCATTGGGGCGATGACAAACGACACCGGCGGTCGCTGACCGGTGGTTATCGGTCATTACCGCGGCTCGTGCGACACCGGCCGCGGGACAGGGCCCGATCCGCTGGCGCCCGCCCCGCCGCCATTCACCACGTGCGATTGATCGGTGCGTGGACGGGTGATCACCGGATGGCACGCGGCGGGCCAGGATCGCGTCTGATTCCGAGGGGACGGGGGGCATCGCCCCGCGTGCTGCCAGTGTACGTCGAGCGTGGGATGCGGCACGCTGTGCGTAGTGTGAAGCTCAAATGCGTCCGCTTCAGGGGAGACTCGGAGAGAAAATGCCCCACGACATGCGTGAAACCCGGGAAATATGGAATACTCTCGTCTGAAAAATAGTTGGGATTAATGAATTGGTTTCGAAACCCCGGTAATGGCGCCACGCGAATGGTCATTGCGTCGGTCGTTTCCGGCGGGAGGCCTGCCCCCTGACCCGACCCGACACCGCGTCTTCACTTTCTCCTCGTCTGCAGGCTGCATTTGCCGTCCTGAATTTGCCTCGGACGTGCGGCACCGTTGTTTTCCGCATCGCTGTCCCCGATCGTGCGTCACAGCGCCCCAGGCGTCTGCTGGCCTTTGACCCGCGCGCTGCTCTCCCGGGGAACCGCAAGGTCACCCCGGCGGCGGCGGGGGCCAAGCCGGCCGTCCGGCTGCTGAGCCGTGCTGCTATCTGTTACACGAGCTCGTTAGCTGAGCTGAGTGCACGCGACGGAATGTGGCGATGCAATGCAAATGTGGCGATGCATTGACAGTCCCCAGCACAGCATCCGACATCACGGGATCTGTTTGGCATGCCGTTCAAGTCCCCAATTTAGCACTTGCCAAATGGCGTCTGTGGCAACTGCGGTTTCCAGATGTGCTTCCATTGAGAAGCGTTACCGTTAATTTTTTCACGGTACATCCGATTTGGATTCTGACAAAAACACGGCATTGCTTCTTCTGAACAAACCAAACGACCTCTTCACTATGGAAAAGATTCGGCACTGATGGCTGGCAAGGCATGGTATTGTCGTGTAAGAGCTAAGAACAGCCCTTTTATGCAGAACAATAGCGTACATCGCAACACGAGTCGTCTCAGGCGCTGGGCGCGCGGCTCGATGCGTTGCCGCTGCTGACTGCCGACGGCCGACGGCTGAGGACGGCGGCGGCCGCTGAGGAGCCCCAGCTGGCTCATCTCCAGGGGCTACATCCTGCGTCCCCAGAGTGTGCCTCGGTGACCTCTGCTCGGGCAGGGTGCGCCCTGGGTGCGCCCTGGGTGCGTCCGGGGTGCGTCAGAGGTCCCCCTTGTTGTGCGCCGGCCGGCCGCGGCGCCAAGGCCGGAACGCTGGCCGGCGGTGGCGGCCAGGCGCGGCGTCGGTGATCGGACTGCCCTGCTATCGCCGTGGCGCCGGGGGGAGGGGCGAGGGGAGGGGGACGGGGTGGTTAGACCCGACGACCGGCCACCCGGCGGCCGCCGTGACTCGATATTAGAGGCCTGAGCACGGAGCTAGGGTCGCCGGTGGTGCACTTGCTTTGAACGGATGCGGTGACTTCGGTAAATGAGATGATTACTTCGCGTTATAGTGCCGTCAAGGATAAGCTGGTTGTTAGGCGTGATGCGTAACCATGCGTGCTCCGTTCTCGTTACTTTTCGCATGGAGGCTTTCTTCGCGCGTCGTTTCGGTGGGTATGTTTTGGGAAGTGTCGCGTATTAGCGGACTGCATCGATATCAAACCAAACTCATCTTTGGTTTTAGGAATGAAATTGCGAACATATTTCCATAATTGCACTGTGGTTTATGTTGCGGTGGCGCTGTGATGGCAATGACGATACCTTTCATTAGTGCAGGGCTCGGCCTGCTCCAGCCTGCAAGCGCCAGGTCACGCTTGACAGCGAAAGGAGTCTTCACTAGGGATTTCTATGACGTCACTAGTTGAGACGTGTCCTCACGCGGTCCGCCTGCATTGGTCCAGTGGAGCTGGAGCGGAGCTTTGAGCGGTTGCGTTCTCCGGCGGCTGTTCCAGTCGGCGGTAGCCTTGGCCGCCGCGTTTGCCCAATCGGCCGTTCCCAAGGCAGCGAGGCGACTCGGTACCGGCGACCGCGCCGCCGACGCTGACCAACGTAATCACGCCCTGAAAGCGGGCGGCGGCGCTGGGTTCCGCCGAGCTCAGCCTGGCTGGGCCTGCCGCGCCTGACGACCTCAGCCTACCACCGCCTGGAGGCGTTGGACCGCTGTCTCAGAGACCGTCATCTCCATCGACGAGTCCCTGGGGGACGCGGTCCATCAGGCCGCCGAAATCGAAGTCGCCGGCCAGCGGACCAGCGTTCGTGACCTGCTCTGTGTCTACCTCCGACCTCCACGGCGGCCGGAGCTCGCTCCGCCCGGCCCACCCGTCAGACAGGCTGGAGCGGGTCAGGTCGGGCCGGAGGGCGGTCTAGGGAAGGACGGTGGGCAGTGCCAACGCACGCCTGCGTCGGAAGCCGCCGCCACGATGTCTGCCTGTCTGCTGCTGCCGGGACGTGGGTGGCCAGCAGGGCGACATCCTCACCACCGCCACGATGTCTGCCTGTCTGCTGCTGCCGGGACGTGGGTGGCCAGCAGGGCGACATCCTCACCACCGCCAGGAGGAGGGGGCGGCCTCGTCATCTGCAGCTCAGCTCCGCGCACCCTACGGATCGGCTATTTCCAGGCCAATGAGGCCACCCGGGACCGGTGAATACGCCACCGGCTGCTGACCAACGTAATCGCACCCTGAAAACGGGCCGCGGCGCTGGGCTTGCGCCGACCTCAGCCCGGCTGCGCCTGCCGCGCCTGACGACCTCAGCCCGGCTGCGCCTGCGCGCCGCGCCGCGTCCGGCGTGGCGCCCCGCCGCCCGTGTGGACTGTGGATGTGGAGCAGCTGACCGCGCCTCCGTCCACGCCGCGTCAGCCTCCTGACGCGGCTGGCCTGTCGGCGGCGGCGTCGCGCGCCATGTGTCGCCCGGTTGACCGCGAGAAAGCGTGCCCGACTAACCTGCCACTCGCTCGGCCGGAACCCGAGCGCCGGACGAAGGGGCGCATCCAGCCGCGAGCGGGCTTAGGGCGGGCGTCGTCGGCGGGGCCACTTCTGATTTGCCGCTGCTCCTGTCGAATGGCATGGCCGAGCGCTCGGTGCTGGGCGCTGGACTTGCGGCGTTGTTCAGCTCGGCAGGTGATGTCCACTGGGCAAGCCAATCTGTCACGGGCTAGTTAATCAGTCCCCGCGTCCTCCACACCTCGATTGCCGTCAGCATTTTGAGCATCGTGGACATTCGTGGAAGAAGTCAAAATGCTGTCGCATGTGGAGCAGGGCCGTATTCGGCGCCGCCTGCCGGCTCAGACAGGCGTCCATCGGTTTGGACCGGTGCCATACAGACTCGCCGGACGGCAGCTGGCCGGACAGCGCACGTGCGTCCGATGACAAAATGCCCCGGCCGATGGGCGACGCCATCAGACAGCTGTTTTTGTTTTTGTTTACTGCACGTGAGCGCCATTCTTCGGCCGGCGGGCGCCGGCGGCGGGAGGAGCGAGGCACCCGACTAACGATCGCCTTTGCCGGGCGCCGTGGGGATTTGAATACGTGCCGGGCGTTCCGACGGTGGTGTGGGTGACACTAAATGAAGAGGTGGTGAAATAGGGAAAGGGTGATTTGTTGTTGGTTGAGTAACACATGCGGAGATCACTTATGACGTTCATGGTGCGAGTAGGCGACCGGGGCGTTAGAAGCCGTCGCGGCCACACGTTACAAAGTGTGGCAGTGTGGCTTCGCGCGCCGGGTCTGCGTCACCGACCGTCGAGCCTCAGGGTGCGGCGCGCTCGCGACAGGAGACCGCAGAGAAGACCGCAGCTCCAGTGGTGAACGCTCGTCCTGTCCATCTGTTCCTTCCCGCGATCCTCGACTGACCCCGACACGGCCCCGGGCGTCAGGGGCGGCGTGACGCTGACCCGCCGGCCACCCTGCCCCGTCCCGCTCCCCGGGGTGCCGTTGGCGTGTCGTCGGCGGCCGCCGTGCTACATTGTAAATCCGGCCGGCGGCCACTTGAGGTCGTAAACCGGGCCTTTATGCGGCCGCGGCTAATCCCGCGAAATTTGCCCTGCTACGGCGCTGAGCTGGCGCTGGATTGGAGCTGCCGCAGCTCCCGGAAGACACTGCGCTGGGCGGGGCTGTGCGCAGGGGCGAGGAGCCGGGTCATAGAGAGGGAGGTAGGCTGCTTATTGCTCTTCTCGCCGACAGCGAGGCTCTCCTGTCACGCTGTCTGTCGTCCTGGCTGCTCTCCCCGTTCTTCGGCTCCAAGCTGCGATCTCCGCACGTCCTCCTTTTGAGACATCTGGCGGCGCGCCTCACGACGCGGTTCATCGGCCGTGAGATGCGGGGCTCAGTCCCGCACGTTACCGGGAAATTCGGTCCACGTGCCGGCGTCGAGGTTCGCCGCTTGTCCCGGCGGCGGCCCAGTAGATCGCGCCGAATCAGTGCCTGCTATCCGGGCGGAAAATCACGACGGCTCCCCACGGGCCGCCGTGTCCACTGGAGGCGACCGCTGTAATCGGGATGGATTGTGTGACGGATCTGCGAGCCGTCCATTGCGTTCTGAAGACTGTGGTTCGAGTTTGACCGGGGATTTCCAGGTTCCGTCGTCCGCTGATAGCAGACCCGGGCGACGGCAGTTTGTAAACCCCAAAGCCCGCGGTGACGGGTCCTGGTAGATTCCTTTGCCCGTGGTACAGGATGTGTTTCGGCAGGGGGTAAAGATCGTCTAAGAGGTAAAATGCATCTGCGGAGGAGTTGTGGAAACATTTCGGAATGTAGCGGAGGGCACAGTCCGATCATATTTGTGTGAGATATTCATCAAAATCTGACCAGCAGAGAATGTCTCGGAATGCTGTGAGAAATCTCTGCCTGGCTTGTCGGAAGATTTGTATCACCCGGTGGTCTTCAGGCGCATCGTATTTCTCAGTGGACGGACGGAGAAGTAGACATCATTTTTCAGGCGGGTTATGTCGTTGGAAAGTAAGATTCCCGGGGGCTCACACGCATGCCTTAGACCACCCTTGCAGACTTTTGTTCCCTGGCTGGCAAGAGTTGCCTGAAAAATGACCCTGTAGTGTTCGGGTCGGCAGGGCGGCTGCTCAAGAATGTCGAGTCGTATTTTCTCAGACTCTCTTCGAGTTTTTTTACGGCAAGTTTTCTATGGTTTGGAATGATCTGTTTCTCGTGAAGGCGGCACCACATCTCTGTAGCCCAAGGTTCAGGTGAGAACGGAACATACTCTTCACCGTAGAAGTCTTCGTTTTTCGCCTCGTCTCACTTAACCACCACTATACTACGTGCCATCGAGTCAATATTACCTAGCTAGCTGGCTAAAGTAACGCGAATGTTTCCGCTTCATTAGCCTTATAGCTTCGCGTTGGAAATAAGAGCCTACCAGATCGCTCCTAAGCGGTTATAGAACAGAAACCATTTAACTTGTGGCGGTTGCCATGCAACCAAGAAGCGAAGACATGGGACGCTTTTACCAACTCCGAGCCTTAGCCCGCACACCCGCATGGTAACGCGCCATAAAACCAAGAAAGGGTTCCTGGCGCGAAATCACGCAGCGCTTTCCGAGCTGTTAACTCACCGCGTTAACTTAGCGTCAGGCTTTCGGCCGCCTTTATTGCCGATTTATCGGCCGCCTGCATGGTGGCGTCGATCGCCCCTCCGCGGGAGCCGGGGAGGGTAGTCGACGTGCCGTCGCTCACGGCCTGTTACGGGTCAATGGAGGCGCGGCGGGCGTCCGGCACAGGACACCGTCAAATGACCCGGACAGCGTGATAGCGCCGATCCGACCATTCGCGATCGTCGGCGACCGCAGCCGACCCCGCGGCGGCGGCGGCGGCGGCGGCGGCGGCGGCGGCGGCGGCAGCCTGACGGGCGAGGCCGTGACGAGGACGGAAAACTGGGGAAGGCGTGATTACTGACTGCTATGGCAGGGGAAGGGAGATGGCGCAGATCACGGCTCAGGGATTCCCGGCGGCGTATGATGTGCTTCGCCGCGACTGCCGGCGGTCGGTGCGGTCAAGTGATCGCGCACGGTGGCAGCATGATGGTAGTCATCATTGGCTGTGGTTACTGGAGACCCGTTTGATATTCTGGAGGCGGGTCAGGTAATTGGTCCTGCAACCCGATGCCGTATGCTGTACAACGGATACGTGCTAAGTCATACGAATGAAAATGCATTTCAACTGTGATATAATTTGATAATGATGCGGCGTTGTACATGTGTATGAATCGCGAATGAACAAGATCGTACAGCTATAGGCACAAAGAGTCGCATCAGTTAAAATAAGTCGAATTATCGCCATAACGACGCCCGCTCGGTCGCTTTTGGCAGGACCTGCGTGGACCCCTCGTCCCCATCCCCGGGAAATGGGTGAGAGGGGGGGGGGGAGGGGGGCTCGACGGCCGACGTCGACACGACTCGTCGCCGTTTGACTGAGGGGCGGATCAGCGTCGGCGACGACGCGAGTGACGACCGTCATTCGCCTCTGAGAGCCGGCGGAGCGGCTGGTAATCCCGGGTGTGGCCCGAGCGACGCCGATCATCGGTCCATCCTGCCGGCGAGCCGGCGTCGGCGGGCTGCGGCCCCGCTCCGGCCGGGTCACGGGGTGTCGTCTCGCGTCGCAGGGTGACAGCCCTGCTGTGAGTCGGGAGGTTAAGCGAGCGCATTGATGGGGTACTGGTAAAGCGGGTTACGATGCGTGACATTGTACCGGTGGTAGCGAAGTGGCCTCTGCTGTTAACGTGCATGTTAACAACGGACATCACGGCATGTTAACAACAGACATCACGGTCGCCAGTTGTTAACAACGGACATCACGGTCGCCGGTTGTTAACAACGGACATCACGGTCGCCGGTTGATTCCACTGGCCTCGGGGTAGTGTGCTGCGGCGCCCTGACCAGAGGTGCCGTTTTATGGAAGTGCTTAGCTTAAGTCCAATACAAAGTCCAAGGATGGACCAGCCGTGCGTCCAAAAATCGTCTAAAAATAAGATTGTCCAAAAATTTCAAAGCTTCTACAATTGGTATTTTGTTTCAAATGTGGCAGCCGTAAAACAGGGATTCTAAAGTGATGTAAACTACAAATGCTGGAAAAGTCGGTGCTCGCGTTCTCATACAAATTCCTAAGTCCTCTAGCGTAAGGAATGTGTGACATTTTACGCGATGAGGGTTCCTGAGTCATGTTTCAAACAATTGTCTTTGTGAGCTCTATCAACAACCTCTTGATGTTCTTGACTCGCATTATTTTGAAAACGAGCAGCGCTAGATAAGTTGAAATGGAAATGAATTTTTTATCCTCGATCTTGGAACCTGCTTAAGTCGAGATGCATACCAAATTGCGACACGACAAAAGGACATCCGCTGTCCAAGAATTCCAAGGGTTTTTGCCCCTGTCTGACCAATTCTCAAAATGGACTTAATTTTTTCGGAATTCCAACAATTTTGAATCAAATCGGCACCTCTCTCTAGCCCTGACTTCACATGCCGTTCATAGCGAGTAATACTTTGTCGCCCCGGTCCACCCCTACGAACATTATGTCTCAGTGAATACCTCCCAAGAGGTCTCAGTGAATACCTCTCTTGTCGCCTTCGTCCATCTCTACGAACATTCTGTCTCCGTCAGACTGACATGATTGCCATTATCTCCCATCTCATATGACGCCCCTGCGCGCCCAACATTCTCCCCGTTCACTCCAGTCCATCTTTTACCCTTGTCCCCCGTCATGTCCGTGGTCCGTGCCAGCACATCCCCCGCCGCTATCCCATGACATCCTCTCACTGTCCACCAGCGTGGTCCGGTCTCCACGGCCAGGCCTCGGCTCGGATGTCCGCCCCGCCCGCCCCAGCGTAAAACGGCCTCCGGCGCGGACAGAGACCGCTGATTTACCGGCCGCCGCACCGAAACCACGGCTACCGCTCCTTCCGGAGAGCCAGTGCTGATAAATCACGAGTTGTCGGCATGATTTCCATCGCAGGTGACGGTCGATGTGGTAGCCAATAGCGCGGGGCACCGTAGACAAAGCGATAAAGTCGGCCCGTTTGAAAGGCTCTGCCGGAATGTGGCTTTGGACGGCTGGCCCGGCCGACCGTGAACTCGCCACGCCCGCGCCGCGTCGCGCGGCCGCTCAGGGGTCAGTGTCGCCAGCTGACTGCGGCGGCGGCGGTGGCGCGCTGCTGCGTGTACGGGGCTGAACTCGCCGCCCGTGATGACGTCAGACGGGCACACGTCTCTGTTGCGGCGCGACGGTCACAGACTGTCGAGGATGCTGGTGATGGGACACATGGCGCTATCACGGGCGCTGTTGACAACAGTGAGCGGTGTGTGATGTGAATGGGTGCTGCGACCGGGCTTGATAACATTGACCTTCAGTGATTCGGCGCCGCGTCGCCTAGCTGCGGCTCCACTGGCGCGACCTGTCCAGATTGCCGCCGGCGTCGTGGGGACGCATCTCCGTCGCCGCCGACTCTGTCGTCACAGGCGCATGTGACGTCACGCCGGTCATGAGGCCTGTGAACCACCCCTCTCCCCGCCGCCGGCTGGATTCTCGTCACCGCCGGCCCCGGCGCACATATTGCCGCAGTTGAGAAAGCGCTTCGCTGCCGATCGGACAGTCGGTCGTTCCGCTGATCCCCCCGTCGCGGTCCGACCGACGCTCTGGGGTGCAGCACTCCCGGGCGCCGCGGGGCGGGCGGCTCCAGCACGCGGCGGCCGCGACTGGCGGCCACCCTCGGCGACCGCGCGTGCCGGGCGCCCCCGCCGGCGTCCGTCCGCTGCGAGGCGGCGTCGGACCGGCGGCGATAGACGTCGACTTCTATCTCTCCGCTGCTGGCGCACAGTGATGCTTGGGGTAATCGGCGATGGGCTATGTATACACGTGAACCTAGCCGTAGCGTTGGTGATCCTTGTTTGTCTGTATGCCTATCACTCCGTCTTCCAAGCTGTCTTTTTCTGTGTTTCAGCCACCCTCTATTACATCTCACTCTCTTTCTCTGCTTCTGCCCCCATTCCCTTGCTGGTTTGCCCCCTTTCCCTTGATTCCTATCTGGCGTTGCCTTTTTACTCGCATCATGCTATGCAAGGAATTTATGGTGAAAGGACAACCGTGGAAGGTCACGTGGAAGGATCAAGGACAGAAGAGCACAACTGGGAGACGTATGAGACAGCTGTGCGTGAAGTTGAAGAGAGGCGATGACATGAGATGCTGCTTCACATTCGGGAACATTCTAGCTTATGTTGCTTCAGTAATGGGAGAAATGCTGTCGCACAAAACCGTCGCTTGGTGCCAAGACCCGAATTATCTTTGCCAAGTGCGGTCCCATGTATTTGGCAGCAGATGCCCGCTCCTTTGAGAGGACGGACACCGGGCGGGCGTCTGGGCGCCTGCAGCTGGGAGCACCTGGTCCCAGGGGCGGGCGGCGCTGGCTGCTGCCGGGCTCGTCCGTCGTCCGGCCGCGGCCGTCCCCTGCACTTCCCGGAATTGCTCGGTAACAGTTCAAGCGACGCCGCTCTCCTGGCGAAGTTGCACCGTAAAGTGGGAGACAAACAGCGGCGTTCATCGTCAACATGTTCGACTGTGCTCCTTTTGGTGGCGGGTCTCTGGTGGTTGGCAGTGGCAGTACCCGTGTAAGTCTGGCTTTGACTGACTCATTCAGTCAGCTGCATGCGTTTGTTAGACTATGAAAATAAAAGCGGCCACCAACGACTTCCCAGTTGGATCAGGTCACTGCAATGACCCTCAGTTAGGCGGAATTGCATTCACGAAACGGCCATGCAAATGCTGGGTGGTATGGTAGGGAGGTAGTTCACGGGACACTCCCAGTCGTGCTGCCGACATGACAACGCCGCCAGTTTTTTTGAGGATCCGGTGCAGGGTCGCGCCCGTCGTGGCAGCTGTCGGGGTGGCGACCCAACCCTGCAGAGGCCGCTCTCCAGATCAAGGCGAAATATTGCGCCACACTGTACGCAGACACTTTTTGTTTGCCGTTCGATTTTTGCTGTTTTCTTGGCAAGGTCGCAGCGTGGTGTACTCTGTGCTCGGAACTTGTCAACTGCAATGAATGCGAAACAATGGTCAAAACTTCAGAGATTATCCCCCAAAACGATGGCGGGAATGCGATGCAAACAATAGATGGTCGGATCTGGGTGGCAATCAAATTGAAAGACATGGACGATGAAGACAGGTGGCTAGCGATGCCGCGGAATAGATGGGCTCACGTTTGAGGCGAGCACCGAGCTGTGCCGCGCTCCGGCGCGTCTGACGAGGACGTTTCGCTGCTTGGTCTGCGGCACATGACGTACCGGCGCAGGCAGTCAGCGGCAGACAGCGCTGCTCCGGCTGCCATTGTGCATGACCGCACTGGGAGGCGGCCACCCAGCGCGTTATCAAACTCGCTGCTATCAGCCTGGGACGCGGCCACATCGCCGTCTGTGTATCTGGCCTTGTGAACCTGCAGCGCCGCGGCGGAAGCGACGCCACGTGCCCGTCCCCCGTGTCCGCCGTCGGTGAGCACTCCGGCGGGGTCAGGCAGGTCGGCTGGCGCCCGCGACGGGCGGCGTTCCTCGCCCGCCGGTGGTCAGCTCAGGTGACGTCACACGCTGGCGGTCAGATCGGGTGACGTCACACGCCGGGATATCAGCTGACCTGGACGGTATCAGCTGACAACCGGCGCCGCGGTGGGGGAAGGGGAGGGGAGGGGCGGGCGGTGTAAATCGGAGCGGCAGCGAGCGGCACGAGGTCGGAGGGGCTCTCGCAGAGGGCACGTCGGGAGCCGCTACACGAGCTGCGCATACACGCGCTGTTTGCGCGGCCGCCGCGCGCTGTTTGGTCGCGTGATTGATTTGTCCAGGAACGCGAGCCCAGGCAAACACGAGGCGGACTCGCACGCCGGGCACAATTTTTGTGGCGCCGGCGGTGGCGTGCAGCGCTCGTTGCTGAGCGGGTGCGACCTCAAATGGTATCACCCACCATCTGCACACTCATTTCTCATGTGCTGTGTTCGAGCACGAACACTGCGCTGTCGCTTTCATGCAGCACCACCTGAAGCTTTGTACGGACCCGGGCCTACCTGGGATTATAGACTACACCTCGTTACTAGTCAGTCGTGATTTAGATGCCCAGACGCCACATAACGCCTTTTGAGTTGTCGACCGCCCTTTGCTTGACTCCTGCCACGAACCAGTACCCAGCGACGGCACGCGACTACAGCACGGCCGCATCAGGGCTGATTGTTCGACGACAGCATTGTTAGCTAACAGGTCGGTCGGTCGGCCGGCGCCTGACGGGCCGCGGCCGATTCCGGCAGGGGGAGAGGGAGCGGACCCGGGCGCGGTCACCGTGTTTGGGCTGGAAGCGCCATGTCGCCGCCACCGGTCTGATACCGAGCTACTGACGCCCGGTGCCGGTCTGATACCGGGCTTCTGCCACCCGGCACTGGTCTGATACAGGACGGCTGCCGCCCGGTGCCGGTCTGATATCGAGCTTCTGCCACCCGGTGCCGGTCTGATACCGAGCTTCTGCCGCCCGGTGCCGGTCTGATACCGAGCTACTGACGCCCGGTGCCGGTCTGATACCGAGCTACTGACGCCCGGTGCCGGTCTGATACCGAGCTACTGACGCCCGGTGCCGGTCTGATACCGGGGTACTGACGCCCTGTGCCGGTCTGATACCGAGCTTCTGCCGCCTGGTGCCGGTCTGATACCGGGCTACTGACGCCCGGTGCCGGCCTGATACAGGACTGCTGCCGCCCGGTGCCGGCGTTGAGCAACTGTCCAGCCACCGGACTCCGGCCGGCTGCATAACTCCCCTCCCGTCCTGGGCCTGGGAGCGGTGGCGGAAGAAACTGCGTGAGGGGTGTGGGCGAAGTCGGTCTTCAAGCTATTTATTGCCAGGCGCCCTGGAGTTAGGGTTAGTTGATTTTTTCAAAATCGGTGGCTTCTCCCCCCTCCCCATCCGCTACCTCACAGCGGTGGATTGGGGGAGGGGGGGGGGGGGGGGGCGGGCGGGACGTAGGCTTGGCCGATAGGGCAATAGCACAACACGGGGGCGTCGGTAAGTACGAGAGGGGGAGGGGGCACGGATGACGCAAATGGTCTTATCTGGTCCGGCTTCTGTAGAAGTGGGCTCACGGCAAGGGACTCCACCAATGCTAGGTGACGCGAAGTGCTGGCTGGCCAGCTTATGGTGCCTAGCAAAGTTTGCTCGCTCACCTCCGAAAAAGAAGGACATATGGCCACAAGTGTAACGCTTCCCCCATAAATAGCCAGTACTTGGTTCCCTCGCTTGCCGTCTTTCCTGACCGAAATGTTGCCTACTTTGCTGCATGTATCGACCAGTTTGATGGGCTTCGGCAACTCTGTTACTTCGTCCGAAGATTCAACCGTTTCGTTCCTGTTGTGATAACTGCTGGGTTGAGCCCTTGTAGAAAATCTGAAAGGTTTGCTTCTGGCTTTTTGGTCTCTCTGCATGGGGCTTTCCAAAATCATACACCGGATGTGTGGCATTGCATGTAAATAACTCAATTCGATTCACACCGGCGCTGTGAATCGCCGGAATGCTTTCATGAATGAAATATTTGAAATGAAAAATGAAAGCATTCCACGAGAGGAACACCACCTTTCATCATGGAACTGATGCCCGGTGACGGGGACCTAATGCGTTTGTTTTCAGGGAATGCTGCGGGGCGGGTGCAGACATCTAACACGATAATGCGCCGTGCAACAGGCATTGTTCAACTTTTCCCGTGCGATAGCTGCGTCTGCAACGTAGCCTCATCTGCAGGTTTTTTGGCTCTTCCGCGGTGCACGCCGGGTGTAACAGTTTTCCTTCCGAAGGCCCTCAATGCTGCGCGTGGCAGCTGTGTTATCACTGGTCGGGGTCGCGCTGGAGCCCGGTGGATCTAGTTGGGCTGCACTTGGCAGCTGTGTTATCACCGGTCGGGGTCGGGCCGGAGCCCGGTGGATCTGGCTGGGCTGCGCTTGGCAGCTGTGTTATCACTGGTCGGGGTCTGGCCGGAGCCCGGTGGATCTGGCTGGGCTGCGCTTGGCAGCTGTTTTATCACCGGTCGGGGTGATATGATGGGACGATATGATGTACGGGATGTCGCATGCTCGCAGCCAGGGCCCGCAATTCGTGTAAACGTTTGGAGGGGGGGGGGGGGGGAGCCGAGAACCCGACAATCTGGGCTCCTCCAAATGGGATTCTCGGCGGATTTAGTCCACATTACTTGGACGAACCCTTTCAGCTTTGTTTTGTTTAATTTTTGGATGTTTTGTTTTTATTATTGAACCTGCTTACCGGTCGTGGTCGGCAAATAACAGGAAGACAGGGCTTGAGGAAGACAGGGCTTGAGGAAGACAGGACTTGAGGAAGACAGGGCTTGAGGAAGACAGGGCTTGAGGAAGACGGGGCTCGGCATGATTGAACATGCCACTTAAGTCTTGCAATATTCCGTCAAAGAAAGCTTCTAGGTCCTAATCAATATTTGATGGCCAGTTTTCAAACAGCACAAATCAACACCTCTGCTCGTGACCGGGCCGGGGAACCAGTCTCGCGCCGCGGATGCTCCGGCGACCCTCCCTGCCGCCGCGGCGACCTTGAAGGCGCACGTCGTACACGGACGATACACTTGGCAAACACCCGCGCCGCGTTCACCTTCAGCGCGCCGCCCGCGCCACGTCAGAAACGGCGCTTCTGCGCGCCGCTGGTCGGTCGGGTGCGCCTCGCGGCACGCGGCCTTCGGCGGGGCGCGTCGCATGCCGCTCCCTCCCCCGCCGCTCCGCCGCGGCCGCGGCCGCGCGACGCACGCGCACGGCCCTCTTGTCGCGTCCGGTGGCTACCGCTGGCAGCCGTAGACGCCCCGCGACCACCGCCGGGCAAAGAGAACGGCGCGGCGGCGCGTTGCGACAGCCGACTGGCGGAGCGGTCGCCGCTGCAGGCGCCCGCGCGCTCCGCCGATCGGTTACGTCATTGGTATTCGCCCGCCGGAGCAGCGGAGTGCCCATCGAGTCGTCGTGGAGGCCGCCGCTGTTTTTTCGCGTGATAATCGCCAGGGATAGGTGGCTGGCGTGTCGGAAATGGTGTTGATGTCTCGCTCCGTTTGTTCTTTCCGCTTGCTTCACTGTCAGTCAGTTCTTGTTCAGACTGTCGAGACGAATGCGCAGTGGGCCAAGCTAACGATGCTTCGAAAATGCATCGGAGTGCTATTTAAGATGTGAGCATTCGTAGCGTGTGTAGTCAGTGTAGAAACGGTTTCCTGGTAATGTGATACAAGCTGAACGAAAACAATGGGTCCTCTGCCCTTAGGTCCTAAACCAATTTGTATTTTATGTACTCCAGCGGACTTTCTTGTTCTCGGCTTCGTGGTGGACTTTTGTACGTTTCCAGCCATGTCACTGACAGTGGCCAATGGCCACTGACCATGGGAGGCGAGGTAGCCATGCGTGCCATGGCCACTGGCCGTTCCATGGGATGCTCCCCTGCAGTTCTCAACCCGTGGCAGCCGTCATGGGTTTGCCGATCGCTCGCGTCGGGGCGGATTTGGGGACCGCTGCGTAATGCGCCGCGTCCTACTGCAGTGGGCGGCCGGCGCCACCGGAACTGCGCCGCGTGGACTGGACGGCGCTCATTCACCCGCACTCGGTCCCAGGCCGTTCCCAGAACCGTACCAGGGACGAATTCAGGGGAAGGGTGGCGTATGGTGATGCATCGCCAAATCCGGCGCATGTGAAGGTGTATATGCATCCGGTGTGAAGTCAGGTCTGAGTTTGAATGTCGCCGGTCTGAGTTTGAGCCTACCAAGCCGACCGGGGTCATTTGACCGCCCACGACTTGGAGCCTCGGTGCGCCCCTGGCGTTCGTGAGCGGCGCGGCGTGTCTCGCGCTGCGCCGAGCCGTCGCTCCGGGGCGCCGGGACCGGCCGCGAACAGTGGCCAGTCCGTCTGGGGGCGGCGTCGGCGCCGGGATCTGGTTGACTGGGGCGGCGGCGTGTGGTGCCACCACTCCGGCGGGCGCGGGCTGTTAGCTGTTCAAACAGCCGGCCGTATCGAGGCTCAGCGCCGATAGAGGCGGCGATAATGGGACGCGGCGGCTCCTGCCCGCCATCGGCCGCCACGCCACCAGCAGCGCTTACTCATTATGTCCATCATTGAAAGACGTGTATGTTGGAAGGAAGGCATTGTGCTTCTGGTTTTCTGCATTATGTGTGGAAGCTCTTATGCTGGTTTAATTGACCTGGAACCACCGGAAGGTACTGACTAAACGTTATCATGCAAGCAATGGTTATTTTGACGAAACTCGACGTTTCAAGCCGTGTTCGTGGTCACGAATTGCCGTCGTCAAGGAAACGGCTGGTAGCCGAGCGCTGGTCAGCCCGATGACGGAGGGAGAGGAATGTGCATGAGTGATCTGACTGAGCGCATTGTTAAGTCGTGGGACTTGAAACGACGAGAACAGGCGGCCGGGTAGTCGAGCAGAGAGGGTCACTTCGCCGAGCACGGCGGCTGGGAGGAGGAGGATTCCGACTGAGTCACCTCCGCACGTCCAGAGTGGCAGTGAACATCTTGCGTCGCGAACCAGCCCGACCTTTTCTATTTCCGGAAGTGCTAAATGTCAGATTCGCCGGTGGTTCACGATTTTTGTTATTTATGACCCTCCTCATGCATCATAGGGCGCTCCCGCCCGACGAAAAGTTAGCGTGCCGATGTGGTCATTTGCGTTATTACTTGATGGTATCATTTGTGCTACGTGCTTTATATTTGTGAGTTTAGTTCCCTTTTCTGTGGAGGGCGCCCGCCCCTCCAGAACTCCAGAAAAATGGACAAGTGCGGGGGGAAACCTGTTTGCTGGCGTATTGTGGGGTCCGTTCCGTCGTTTTCCTTTGCTCAGCCCCCCCCCCCCCCCCCAGCTCCTTTTGCGAAACTTTGCTCCTGAATGTGCTATTTTTGATGCGGTTTTATCATCCGTTACCGTCGCAGTAAGTACCCTCGAGCGTGGCGTTCTGTATTTCTTATTTGTGAATGGCTCCGCCGTCAGACTGAGCGAATCAGAACGCCATAAGGCTTCCACTGGCCCCGCAGTTCGCCATCGTGCTGGTTGCACGTAAGACCGGGAAGGCCTAAAATAACTACCAGCACGAATGCGTTGCCTTCCGCCGCCTACGGCGTCCTGCGTACATGTTTTACAAGAGCCCTTGCTTCGTCAGGTCATCAGGGCAACGACACAATGACCTTTTGACCTGTAATCGGGTTTGTTGCTTGACATTTATCGTAAAAACGCACGCCTGGCTAGTCCACCCACTGCTTTGATGTCGCTGTACGCCACGGTTTAGCATTTGTGAATGTGACCTCGCCGTGCTGAGACATAGTCGTCTCGCCGTCTTCTTTAGCATGCTGGTCTGGCTGGCGTCGCCAGCTGAGCCCTGGCTGGTGCAGTCGCACGGTCCTGTCGACGTTGGGCAGCCGGTCGGTAGGGGCAGAGGCTCGACCGTGGACGCTCACGGCGATCCTGGGTCCGATGCCACCAGATCTAAGCGGCCTGGGGGTCCGCGACATCTTGTGACCCCTCGCGGCCCCTTACTGTAACCCAGCCAAGCTCAGGCTACGGCTTCTGTCGCCTGAGGTGGCGCTATCTGTCGGTTCCCGAGTGAAATGCATGACAGTTGGGCCGCAGGTCACCACGCTTGGAAGACTGGCCACATTTGTGTGGCAGGTAAATTGAATGAAAGGTCAGCTCGATAAGTCTCTGACTCGACGCTGTTGCGCCGTCTTTCGTCTCGGAAGCCATCAGGATGAGTTACGAGCGTGCATTTCATCTCAATGAGTGCTGGAGGTAATGCGCGTTATGGCTTATTTCAATATGAACTGGGCAGGCGTTGGCGGACGAGACCGTGGCAAATGTTCAGCAATTCGCTGGTGCTAACTGATGCCTCGACCCAACGCCGCCGACTTACTTGCGCGTGTGAAGTGTGGAGCGCCGGTAATGTTTAGTGGGCGGGTTATATGCAGTCGCAGCAGACATGTCCGTTTCATACCTTTCGCCTTTTCAACTTGTCCTTCCGCTGTGAGAAGGCCACGAATGGATGGCTGCGGCTCAGCCAGTGTCGTCCGTAAGAGCTCTTAAGACGACAGGTGGGTTTGTAAGACTGGCCCTCTAAGAAGTCACCGCGGTGATGATGGTCGGTCTGGGTGCATTGCCGCCCTATTGTACACCGGAACACGCCATTCCTGGAATATATTAGCCATAAAGCGCCGCCACTCTCCATTTGGGATTATGGTCTCCTTCCCTGCGACTTGTCTTTCATTTCGCTGACTTGATCTGTGGAGAGGGCTTTTAGGCGGACTTCTGAATGGCGAGGAACTGCCGTACTGTGGTTTAGAGCACTCAGAGCCGGGTCGCCGGCTGGCGCTTTCGTCCCTCGACGATTTGGCATTTTCGATTGTATCTCCTGGAGAGCATCGCGGAAAAGGAGTGACGGTTTTCGGCAGTGGTGGAAGTCAGCAGATGAAGGTGCTTCATAATGGTAAGATCCAGAAGGTAAAACATGCGGCCAGGATGAGTGTTGCTGGATAAGATCGTTGTGCGCCGTGCAAATATGTTTTCCTCTCCTGATTCTCCCTCAGTATAACTGTCGGTTATTTCTTTCAAACTCTTCTACCAGCTGTGTTCACACATTTCATTTTTGAATTATATCCCCTTTTCTCATACATCCCCTTCATTGATGATCCGATTGTGTACCTCCAAAGGTGGTAGGTTAACTGCCGTACGTTGTATCCAAGGACACCAGCAGAAGGGTCGTACTGTTCGCGTTTTACGAGCTGACTGACGAGAATGCTTCTGTAGTGCATCCCGTTCTCTAACGCGATCTTTGCAACCAACATGGCTGCCCTTGAAACGTTGCCTTATATATATATATATATATATATATATATATATATATATATATATATATAATAATGATAATTGCCGCAGCTGCGCCAAGCGCATCGTCCGTCAAAACACCCACCCGATCCTTCGCAGCAGGAAAATATATCCGATCCTCCACGAGGGGAGGACACACACGCCCAACCCCGCACACCACAGGCGGTTACAACGCAGCAGGGCAGCCCCGCGACGCGCTCGCTCGCCGCAGGAAGCGGTCATCGGCGCTCATGTGACCGGTGGGGAAAGCTGCGCATCCTGGGAGGATCAGCCCGGCAGCCTTGGCGCCGTACCGCGCCGCGGTCGTGAGCACCGCTCTCACACACTGTCGCTGCCCCCCCCCCCCCCCGCCGCGCCCATGGGGCGCCGTGTGACCCAGCTCCGATGGTTATCATCTGCCGGATGCGGCTGGTGCGACGGGCCGCGCCGATCAGTTTCCGCGTGCTCGACGCGGCTCGGCACGATTTCCTGTCGATATGGCACGGCAGGCCGCTGACCGCCGCGCGTCGTCAGCGATGGTCCCCCTCCCTCTCCCCGCTCAGCCCCGCCGTACGCGTGAATGGTCGGCCGGTCGTCGCTGGTCGGCGGCTGGTGAGACGTCGGCGTGGGCGAGCGCGTGGCCCGTGAAGTTCCCGCGCCCTCTGCCTGAACCGGCTGCTGGACCGGTTTGCGCTGAGCCGCGCGCACGTGCACCCGTGCGTGTGGGGGTCTCCCGCCCTGGCGGCGGGTTGAGTCCGGCCACCCGACGCCGCGCTGTTTCATCCGCGCCCGGCTGACCCGCGGAAACGGTGGCCGCACAGCCGCGTGCACAGCATCCGACGGCCCCCTGGCGGGAGCGACAGGACTGCGCCCGGCGCGGCGGGGCGTGACAACAGCGACCGCGCCCCCAGCGCAGGCGCAGCACGCCACGCCCGCACGGTGCTGTCGTCGGCATGGCCGGCGGCGAGCACAGTTCAGGCGCGTCGCTTCCGAACTCGCGAATCACCTCTCTTCGGAAGAGTCGCTAAGATACTGGCTTGAGGAGATCTCAGGACTCCGACTCGACGAGCGGGAGTCGCTGTGCTCGTCCGTGCGCCGCGAAGCAGACCGGCTGCGGGACGGTTGGACGGTGACTGCGACGTTCAGCCCGCTGCCCGGGGCGGGGGAATGAGATCCTCTTCTTTACCCGCGGCGGCCTCAAACACGCGGCTTGCCCGCGCTGGCGGCCGGTGTTTGCTGCGTTGGTCACCGTTGACTTTTGCGCGGGCCGCTGACGGAGGCTTTCGCTGTATGCACGACAAGAGTTTCGTCGCGGGTGGATGGAGCCCAAACGCGCCGAGTTGTGGCGCGGTTCTCCTTGGGGACCTGGTCGATGATTGTCGCTGGGTTAGCTCGGCAGAGCCACGCGACCGCGTCCAGGTCGGTAGCCGACCTTGGTAGTAGACTGATGACGGTAACGGTTGGGTTATGTATCGGCGTTTGTAATAGCGCCGTCGCCATTAGCGCCGCCGCCTCTCACGCTGCGGGAGGTGAGGGTCAGTGAAAGTGACGCCGCCTGATGAGAATCATACGCGAGGACCATGAAGGACGCGTCGCTCTGACCATCCGTGCCCGCCGGGGTGTAGCGCGCGCCGGCCGTGGCGTAACGATGACCGACAGCCGCCCCGCGCCGGATACGGTCTTCCCCCGTCCGCTCGCCGTCAGAAGGCCGGCCGGGCGCGCCTGCCCGCAGATGGACGGTGAATATCCCCCGTAAGCGTCAGATGACTCCCCGATGGACGTCAGATGACTCCTCGATGGGCGTCAGGTGACTCCCGCGGAGAGCTCGCTGGTATCGGCGGGCCGTCGTGGGAGCCGTTTCCTCATCGGCCCGGGGAGCAGCTCTACCCCGTCCACTCACGACTGATCGACGCCGCGTTATCGGCTCGGTGCTGTGGTCTTTGAGAGGCGGGGTAGCGGTCGGCGGCGTATAACGAGCGCCGCTTTGCGGTTGCTCGGACGCGATGCGTCACAGCGGAAACGCTCGGTCGGAGAAGTCGCCGACCGCAGCCGTGCGCTGCCGCCACGCGAGCCGAACCGAACCATCCGCCACCGACCCCCCCCCCCCGCAGCGGCGCCCCACTCAGCCCTCCTCGCAGCGGCGCCCCCACTCGACCCTCCGCGCTCCTCGCCCCCACCCCCTCAGCCCTCCTCACAGTGGCGCCCGCGCTCGATCCTCCCGCAGCGGCACCCCAGCTCGACCCTCTGCGCTTGTCGCCCCCGCTCGACCCTCCTCGAGCGGCGCCCCCTCTCGACCCTCGGCGCCCCCCCCCCCCCGCTCGACCCCCGGCGCTCCTGGCCCCCGCTCGACCCTCGGCGTCCCTCACTTCCGCTCCACCCCAGGCGCCCCCCCGCCCCCGCTCGACCCTCCTCGTAGCGGCGCCCCGCCCGACCCTCGGCGCCCCTCACCTCCGCTCGGCCCTCGGCGCCCCCCCGCCCCCTCTCGACCCTCCACGCAGCGACGCCCCCGCTCGACCCTCGGCGCCGCTCACCTCCGCTCGACCGAGGCGAGCCAGCGGCATCCCGGGCCATCATTTCCAACCAGAGCGGGCGGGGCGGCGTCCGGCGCCATGCGCTCCGCCTTATGTACGGCCGACGAGCTCGTAAAGACGGCGCTTCGTCAAACGCGGCGTCGCTTATTTCCCGCGGGAGCCGTGCCGACATTAACAAGTTTTTCGGCGGCAAACTTGCCGGCGTCCTTACGGGGCTAAGTTGGGCGCCGTAAGCCGCCGCGCCGCCGTCTGAAGGGGCGGATGACGCCTGCAGGTGAACCGTGTCGAGTTGGAATGAGCTGCGGTGAAATACGTGTGTGCTGGACTTGTGCGATGTCATGAGCTTGGGTGGTATGCCGTTAGGTCATCAGTCGGCGTTGATGAGATGTGATGGGTTGGCGAGCTGGTGAACTGTGATGTGATCTGGGGCGAGCTGGTGAACTGTGATGTGATCTGGGGCGAGCTGGTGAACTGTGATGTGATCTGGGGCGAGCTGGTGAACTGTGATGTGATCTGGGGCGAGCTGGTGAACTGTGATGTGATGGGTTGGCGAGCTGGTGAACTGTGATGTGATCTGGGGCGAGCTGGTGAACTGTGATGTGATCTGGGGCGAGCTGGTGAACTGTGATGTGATCTGGGGCGAGCTGGTGAACTGTGATATGATCTGGGGCGAGCTGGTGAACTGTGATGTGATCTGGCGATGATCTGGGGCGAGCTGGTGAACTGTGATATGATCTGGGGCGAGCTGGTGAACTGTGATATGATCTGGGGCGAGCTGGTGAACTGTGATGTGATCTGGGGCGAGCTGTGGCGAGATGCGGTTGACTACGGTGAGCTCTTGTAGGCGCAGGCTCGTCATGGGCCGGTCTAGCTGGCCTTGCGCTGGCGGCCACGGGATGCGGCCTCGGTGCTGGCGGCTGCGAAGGCGAGCACCACTCGACAAAGTGGCCGGTCATGTGACAAAGTGACCGGTCACGGATGAGCGGCGGCACGGCCGGCACCACTCCTGCGGCATATGCGCCGGCCATCTGCCGCTGCGGCGACGCCGCGCCTCCCTGACGTCACTGCGGCGGCGCCTGCGGCTGAGGCTGTGGATAAAATGGAGCTCAGTCGTGACGGCGGCCGGGGCCGGCAGGTTCAGTCTCGAGCTGGGCAGTGCTGAACTGTGACAGGCTGGGGCTGGGCCCGGTCCGGCGATGCGGGGCCGCGCCGACGGCGCCGGTGCGTGACTGGCCGCGGATTGGGGGGCGGAGGCCCGGATGATCCTCTCCGCCTGCCGGGCACGGTCCGGCACGATCTCCGAGACTGGCTCCGTCTGGCGCACGACCTCCGACTGAGGCCGTGATTACGGTCTCGCCTCCCCCTCCCCCTGCCGTCCGCATCGAGCGGGACTACTGCTGCGGGACGGTCCGCCGCCCCTCCGCGCGATCGGGTCGGGACAGTCCGCCGCCCCTCCACGCGACCGGGTCGGGATGCCGTTTTCGATCCCGCTGCCCGTTATTTCCTGAGGTTCTGTCTGGGATTGATGGTCCGTGTTTCTGGCCCGCGCTGGGCTGCTCTCCTTTTGATGCCGATCGGGCCCGGCTGCCCGCTAGGTCGTCTGTGGCCGCGGGCTGGGACTGCGCGTGTGCCCGCTCCGGTGTTCGCTGTCCGGTCCAGCCGGCTCGCCACAGCCGTCCCGCTGGAATGTTCACCGGCCGCCACTGCCGGCCGGCTGGCTCAGCCGCTGGTAGTGGTGGGCAGCGGTATAGTGGTGGACTACGGCGCACAGTACCGAGTCACGTCCGGCACGCGAGGCAGGACTGGTTCGCGGTTGACTCCCCGGGTCAGCCGCGGGTCGGGACGCATTGCTGCGGCGGCTTTCGGAAACCCCGAGGGATTGCAGAGCGGCTGGAGGCCCTCGTTGCGGGTTGCAGAGCTGACGCACTGAGCAGCGCGGAGTCGGGGTACGCAGGCTCAGGTCCGCGAGTCCAGCTGGTACAAGGTGAACGGGCAGATCATCGTCGGCCCGGGATCTGACGCAGTTTCGTTGTGGCGATTGAAGCCTGAGCCAGTCAGAGGGAGTGCTCTATGTTTGTACGGGGTTTTGAGCCGAAACAGTCATCTTGAAGATCATTCGGTGCAGCCACAGCTCTACCCTTTTTAAAGGGAGCATCCCATCTTTGGGCACATTTTGAAAACACACTCTTGTCAAAACCTCAGGATTAGCTATGTCTGACGATAATACTTTCTGATGTCACTGCCGCGCCGTCAGGACATATTGAGTAACGATTTAATTATTTTCGAGTCCAAATTGCGCTGTGCACGCTTTGTGTCAGCACTACGCTTTTTACCTGCAGTCGCAACCGCCGTTGTCTGACAACATCCATGAACATCCCTACTGGTGCGAACAGAAGAACGGTTGTGATTGGCCCAGTGAGAAAGGGCCTGTTACCCAGAAGCGAATTGGTTAAAGTTTGAACCAGCGCGTCACATCGATCATGTGATTTTCCCAATGCCAAAGCCAAAGCGCGCCTCGAAAAGAACCACAGTAATACACGCTGGAGGGGAGAAATCAAAGTCACGGTATAACGTTTTGTTAAATTCACGTGACAATAGCTTATATTCGCCTATCTTTTTCTTTAAAGGAAGTGTTTCAAGCTTTCGTAGCATTTTGACGCATGAGCGTGTTGCAAACATTACAGAACACACGCGCTGGGAACAACGAGGTAAATGAAATGCATTACTTTCATAGTGGTGAGCAGGGAGTCAAATCGAAATTCTTAGCTCTTCAGAAGGATTTCGAGAAAACTGGTCGTAGTAATCAAATCGCACGCGTCTGATGTTAAGTGCCAAGAGCAAACTGGTGGCATGCCCCCTTCACTCCCTTTCATGAGGACGGGATCCCCGTGATGTCTGGGCCGCAGAGTAGGCCGCCCACGGCCCTGACCCTGGTCATGTGATAATCAGGCGATCATTTCCGATACTCATGAAAGGTTAGCAGCATCTAGATCACCATGGTCACGCACCCCTTACGACGGCGACGGCGGCGGCGGCTGGGAGCCAATGTCATCCTCCATAGCCGCGCCTCAGAAGGACCACTTCACCCGGCCATGTTAAGGCCGCTGCCGTCCGTCCTCAGCCAGCGTGAAGTGTGCGGCCGACACCGATCATATTCCCAACGCATGCTGTCGCCTGCCATGCAACGTGTCCTCGGCTGTCCGCCCCCCCCCCCCCCCTCAGTGGCGGCGCGTGGTGTGTCTTTCGGCGCGCGTCATCCAGTAAACGAGTGATCGCGCTGAGCGGGGGAAGGGGTGATGGGGGGGGGGGGGGAGGGTGCCGCCCGGCGCGGTTTGTCGTTCAGAAGAATTGCTGGAGACTTTTGCTTCCCAGGAAAGCGTTGTTCCCTGTCATTGACCTACAAGGTTGAACTAGGGAATGTGTGCTGTCGCCAGTAGAGTCAGATCTACGCCGCACTTGAGGCGTGGTCTTTGCCTCGGTCCTCCACGGACCGGCCTTCCGGTCTTGCACCGCCTACAGGCCGTCTAGTCACACGGCGAATTGTTATTTCGTAGCGATGTGGACTAAATCAATTACCTGCTACCGACTGTGTGAGGCGAAATGAGAGCTGTCATTCTGGCAAACGTGCGTCATCAATCATGTGAGCTAATTCTCAGCTGCGAGACGTTCAAAAGAGCCAGCCCGCAGCGGCAACTTTTGAGCCCACAACAGCGTGACATTATGAAGAGCTTGATGCGTCAAAGGGCGTGACTTTTTGGATGGATTAGCGCCGGAGATAGCTATCGTGACCGGTTTCCGATGGGCTCCGGGAGGGACCCGCCAGGGACTAACGGTCCTCGCCCCAAATTTACCGTTTAGTTTGAGCTGTTTCCTCGTAATAATAGCGGAAAGGTCAGGTCAGGCCACGACAAATTTAATATGAAAAGAAAATTAGTAATGTGTGTTGTTGTCAGCCGTTTTATACGCAAACGCTCCATACACCTAAGTCTGCCAGAACACACGAATGTTGCGGACCGATGCCCCAGCCGAGTGAGTCGGCTGCTTGTGGCAGCCCGGTAGCCAGCCTCACGCCGGCCCAGTCACTCCAGGCATCTCCCTGATGGTGTGTCACGCTGCCATCACACTGATGGTGCGTTGCGCCCGTCGCCATCACACTGATGGTGTGTCGCGCCCGTCGCCATCACACTGATGATGTGTCGCGCCCGTCGCCATCACACTGATGATGTGTCGCGCCCGTCGCCATCACCTCGGATGGTGTGTCGCGCCCATCGCCATCACACTGATAGTGTGTCGCGCCCGTCGCCATCACACTGCTGAACCCCGTCCGGGAGGTGTCGCAACTCGCGTGTAACATGCGTGACCCACAACCAGGAGGGTACCGAGTCCAGAGCCTGTTGCCTGTTGTTACTTGTTAGCTGTAAACCGGGACGTGTTCCAGTTTGCTCTCTGCAGTCGGCGTGAAGGAATGCAGCGCCGCGCACCACAAGAGAAGCGGGCGGTGTATATTACACCCCGTCCCGACCGGCGACACGGCGCCCCTGTGACCCTTCTCTGACTCCCCCCCCCCCTTTTCCCCGTTAGGTGCCGTGAGAGCAAGTACGCGGCCAACCTGCCCGACACGGCGGTCATCATCTGCTTCCACAACGAGGCGTGGTCGGTGCTGCTGAGGACAGTGCACTCGGTCATCGACCGCTCGCCGCCGCACCTGCTCAAGCAGGTCATCCTGGTGGACGACTTCTCCGACATGGGTGAGTGGGTCGCCGCGGACGGCGCCGGCGGCTCGGAGCTGACTGTTGGGAGGCGCGACCGATCCGGCTTGAGCGGCGCCGCGATGGCCGCGGGGCGGCCGGCCGGCGGTGTTTTGTAGTGTGAGGCTGCCGGTGCCGGCCAGTGACGAGTCGACTTAACGGAGGCCGGCCATCGGCGCCGCATGTCGGCGGGCGACGGGCGCCGGTGTCGCGTGGCGGCGACCTCCCCAGCGGGGACGCGAGGGCGGCCCGGCCGGCGACACCGGCGACCCGGGGACCGCGAAGTCGAGGCTCTGACCTGACCGGGGGAGGCGGCGAAGCACCGGGCCGTCCGAGGCACGCGGCAGCAGTGACCTCCCGCCTCCATGACCGTGAACGCGGCCGTGACCGGGCCGCAGTGACAAGTGACGCCCGCTGCTACGTCGGCCCAGGGAGCGACATGTCGCGCCGAGGAGGTTACATGGATCGGGCCATGTCGGCCAGGCCGGACCCGCTGCGCCTACACACGGCTAGAGGCGGTTCGGGACAGGCCGAGTGCGGAAGCGGAGTCATCGGCATTATTGTGACGTGGTCTGAGTCCCCCTTGAGTCCCCCCTCCCCCTCGGTCTGAGTCCCCTCCTCGGTGTGATCTTCAGCCCCCCTGGCGGCTTGTCGCCCGTCTTTGCTGTGTGGTATGCTCCCATGGCATTGCCCGGCACTGATGTGCCCCTGACATTTGACTTAGGCTTATGACACTCTCGTGTGCATTGAGCTGCAGTACACATCACGTAGCCGTTGGTAGTTGTAGTAGCGGAAGGCTTAGGACCGGGAATGCCGCGGGCACCACCACCTTCTGAGAAGACCAAGCACCAGCCCTATGCTAGCGACATGTGGAAGCAATCGCCCTCGAGACTGGTTAGGGTGCCCCCGATTTCTGAAACCTTTCTGCATCTACAAACGGAAAGAATGGGAGAATGGAAAAGAGGGAAATGTGTTTCAGCTACCCGCGTCGAACCATCAACCTCGTCAGTTTTGCGTGGCGCGTGCCACCAACAGTCAGATTTGGGCTGACTGCGCGGGTCGCATCGGGTTAAAAGAAAACGAAAAAGGAACTTGCCTGATCTTTGAACGTGCTCCTGTCAAAAGAGGACAGTAAATAGTATATATGCATTGGCTGCGATGTGATCTTTCGACTTTCCCACTTGACCTCGGCAGTGAGGTCTGCGCGTAGTTGATCAGCTGACCTGCGGATGAGTGAAATGGTGTAGAGGAAGCGTTACCCTGGGCAGGCGGCACGCTGCTGGAATTGCCGCCATGGGATAATGCTGTCCGGTATGCGATCCACACGTGCAGCACATTGCATGACCGCGAGGAGGGACTGCAAGGCACGCGGGCCCCCTCACCAACAAGGGACGAGGAGGGACTGGAAGGTACGCGGGCCCCCTCACCAACAAGGGACGGGGAAGGACTGGAAGGCACGCGGGCTCCTCACCCACAAGGGACGGGGAAGGACTGGAAGGCACGCGGGCCCCCTCACCGACAAGGGACGGGGAAGGACTGGAAGGCACGCGGGCCCCCTCACCGACAAGGGACGAGGAAGGACTGGAAGGCACGCGGGCCCCCTCACCCACAAGGGACGGGGAAGGACTGGAAGGCACGCGGGCCCCCTCACCCACGAGGGACGAGGAGGGACTGCAAGGCACGCGGGCCCCTCACCCACAAGGGACGGGGAAGGACTGGAAGGCACGCGGGCCCCCTCACCAACAAGGGACGAGGAGGGACTGCAAGGCACGCGGGCTCCCTCACCAACAAGGGGTGAGGAAGGACTGGAAGGCACGCGGGCCCCCTCACCAACAAGGGACGAGGAGGGACTGCAAGGCACGCGGGCCCCTCACCGACCAGGGACGAGGAAGGACTGAAAGGCACGCGGGCCCCCTCACCAACAAGGGACGAGGAGGGACTGCAAGGAACGCGAGCTCTCTCACCCACAAGGGACGGAGAAGGACTGGAAGGCACGCGGGCCCCCTCACCAACAAGGGACGAGGAGGGACTGCAAGGTACGCGAGCTCTCTCACCCACAAGGGACGGGGAAGGACTGGAAGGCACGCGGGCCCCCTCACCAACAAGGGACGAGGAGGGACTGCAAGGCACGCGGGCTCCCTCACCAACAAGGGGTGAGGAAGGACTGGAAGGCACGCGGGCCCCCTCACCAACAAGGGACGAGGAGGGACTGCAAGGCACGCGGGCTCCCTCACCAACAAGGGGTGAGGAAGGACTGGAAGGCATGCGGGCCCCTCACCGACAAGGGACGAGGAAGGACTGAAAGGCACGCGGGCCCCTCACCGACAAGGGACGAGGAAGGACTGCAAGGCGCGCAGGCTCCCTCACCGACAAGCGACGGGGAAGGACTGGAAGGCACGCGGGCCCCCTCGCCGACAGGGGACGGGGAAGGACTGGAAGGCACGCGGGCTCCCTCACCGACAAGCGACGAGGAAGGTTGCAGCACAGCCGCATCAAATCCTTCATTTAAATGTGGGATGCAGGTCCGCGCTACTTGTCCCTTGCATATGCTGTTGGTGAGCCAACTCCGCTCTGGAGGCGCGTGAGACGCCGCCTGGCGGTGCCGGCGAGGTCGTCCGAGCGGGCCCCGCGCCGCCGGCTGGGCACCTGACCGGTTTCAGGAGCCGGTCCTGCCGGCGGTCAGCCCCGCGCCCGGCGGCTCGGCCTTGGCAGTGAACTGGGGCAGGGGCGAATGAGAGGGGGCAGGGGCGAATGAGGGGGGAGGGGCGAATGAGGAGGGACAGTTGAATGAGGGGGCAGAGGCAGGAGGGCTGGACTGTAATGGGGGTCAGATCATCGTGCGTGAGGGGCTGTTCTGAGTCGGGTCAGATAATCTGGTGAATGTAACCGCGTTGGAGCGTGCTGGGAGTGTCCAGGCGAGTTGCTCTGGATCGGGTCAGGTTGGGCTTTTCGATGTCTGGTCAGGTCATTTTCCAGATATGTCTCCACCGGTCCTGGCGGCGACCGTACCGGTGCGGCCAGTTAGATTGCCGCCCATGAGGTGTGGAACTGCCTCGGGCTCGACCAGGCCGCTATCCACGCGGGCTGTACTCAGCAATAAAGGTCAGCAGCTCACTCGTATGGCTGCACGAAGTCCAGTCGGCTCGCGGTCCGCACGGAACCGCACTAGTTGGGGTAAGTCCCTCCCCTTCTTCTGGGGGATCGTGCTGAGCCGTGCCGCCGCCCGTGCTTGGCTGCGATGATCGGGCTCAGGCTGTGGCCCCGCCCCGCCATTGCCAAACACGGCACAACGGGGCGACGGTGACTCGAGAGCCGACCGGTTCGGTGCATTCGTGCGCAGCAGCGTTGACCAGCAGCGTGCCCCGCGTGCGGCGCCGTTTCTTCCGCCGCCGGGGCTCACGCCGAGCATAAGCCACCAGTGACGTCGAGCTTGAGGGCCGACCCTGGAAGCTAGCGGGCCCGAAAATACGCTCGTGACGCGGGGGTGGCGTGCCGGCCGTCGCTTGATGCACTCGCGTGACGTACGGAGGCCGGCGCGGCGGGCGGGCGAATATTTCGGGACGCTGGGCCGGCCCGGGCGCGTCCTGCGCTTAATTCTGAGCTTTATTAGTGTCCGTCGGGGCCGGGCGAGCGTTTGTGTGATCGATGCGGATCGATGTGGGCCGAGTTGTCCCGGGCGGCGGGGTGCCAGCTTCCGTCCTCAGCGCCGCCGCCGCCGACTCCGCGTGTGACTCCTCAGCGCCGCCGACTCCGACTCCGCGTGTGACTCCTCAGCGCCGCCGACTCCGACTCCGCGTGTGACTCCTCAGTGCCGCCGACTCCGCGTGTGACTCCTCAGCGCCGCCGACTCCGCGTGTGACTCCTCAGCGCCGCCGACTTCGACTCCGCGTGTGACTCCTCAGCGCCGCCGACTTCGACTCCGCGTGTGACTCCTCAGCGCCGCCGACTCCGACTCCGCGTGTGACTCCTCAGCGCCGCCGACTCCGCGTGTGACTCCTCAGCGCCGGCGACTCCGCACTATCGGCGGCCGTGTTGCTCTCGCAGCTCTCCGATCGGTCGCCTCGAACACTGCAGCCATCGGAGCGTCACCTCAGCACGTGCGGCCGGTCGGATTAGAGCCGCAGTTATGGCCGGTGTCGGGCCCGGCCGCGGCGCGGCCGGATTATTGCGGCCGCCCGCGCCGCGGTCGGTCTTCATTAGGACCCGAGCGCGGCTCTCGACGGGTCGTCTGCCGGCTGGTGGCGTCGCCGGCCGCCAAATTAGCCGCGTCGGCGCCCGTCGAGTGCGGCTCTTCAGGCGCGCGCGTCGGAGGCGCTGGGGCGCGGCTAATCTTCGGGATCATACGGTCAGAGATGAGTCTGAGTGACCCGCGGGGTGCTTTGGTCGTATTGCGGCGCTCTGCGCTCTGCGGTTGGAAAAAGCCGAGTGGATGGCTGTCGGCGTCTGCAGGGAAGGAGCTGCGGATGCAAAATTGGTACTTGGTGGACTCTGGGGCAAGTTTTGCCCAGCATGAACCTGAGGACCAAAGGAATGGAAAACGGTGAATCCCGCCTGGACAGCGAGGTCCGTCCTGTTTTGTCTGGCACCCCGCACTATCTGAACACCACGTCTGTCCAGGGATGGCGTAAAACGCCTTGACGAAACATATGGAAGTCGCCATCAGATGGCCAAGCACGTCGAGTAACTGGTTTCTGGCCGGGTTTGCCACATCTGCCGGATTATACCAGCGTGTCACTCCGGCGGCCAGCACCTGACTGGCGAACGGCCTGGCTGGCCGCGTGAGGCTGTGCCCGCCGCGGCGCGGCGGTGACCAGGCCCTGGCCCGGGAGCACGGGAGGTCCAGCGGCCGGCCGGCGCGGCGGCACGTTCGATTGCATAACTCCATCCACCTCCGGACAGGACGGGACCGGTTCGGCTCCGGTGCCGGCGGCTGGCCCGGCACTATTCCGACAGGGTCAAGGAACGGCCCCAAAATCAGGCGCGTGGGGTCGACAGGGCGTGCCGGGGGGTGATGCGCGGCGAGGGCCCGGGAAAGCCTAGTTATTCATCGCCACACGCCATTGCAGACACTCACAGGCGTGATCAATCGTAGATCGTCGATGCTATGGGTGCGGTTACGTCGGCTTGCATTATGCTCGCATGTATGAGGTTTGTGCTCAAATTTTTGGATTTTTTAATGTTTTAAGTTTTTGTGCAGATGGCTTGATTAAGACGCTGTCTGACCTCGCCGTCTCCGCGTTCCTTTTGAATGGTGTGGAGTGGTGTCAATCGACAAGAGACATCTGCCATTTTGAATGGTGTGCTGCCTCTCCACGAGAGACATCCGCCAATTTGAAAGACACCTGTCCGACTGGCGATGTATCCTGATTAATTGAGGCAGCGGAAACAGCCCTCATTCATCATGCATAGTTGCCATTTCCTCAGCATCGTGTCCTTCCGTTGATTACAGAGCAAGTCTCCCGTCGCCATCGCGCCGTCGCTCACTCCGCCAGCTAATCCGCCAATCAGTTGTGTCCATCAGTGCGGCTGCTGGCGTCCCTCTCATTAGCGCCTTTTCGACGACTGGCCCGCTATCGGTCGGCCCGGCTGCCGCGGCTTGCATGCAACGGCGGTGGCGGCACGCATCCCTGCGACACGCCTGCCTGCGACACCTGCGACCCCCCCCCCCCCCCCCACTCAACACGCTCAACGCGGCCTGGCACCGCCGGCCGCCGCCAGCTGCCGGCAGCCGGCTGTTGACCCTCACCAACCACGAATCAGTCAGCCTCAGCCCGCGCGAATCAGTGGCTCATTCAGATAACGAGGAGTGAATGTGATTCCAAGTGATGACCCGGCTGGCAACTGCCTTGAGTCGGAAGCGACTCAACGCACGCGAAGTTGAATCAGGCGCAAGTGCCCCACTCACGCAGTCCTCCGCCACGTCGGGCCGCCCGGCCGGCGCCTGGCCGCTGGCAGACCGGACCGCCAGCCGGTGCTGGCCCGGCCGGCCGGCTGCACTGCCCCGTCGCCCGGCCCGCCGGCGTCGCGTGGCCGTGTCTCGTTACGGCCGATCGTGCCCGCCTTTAGCGGAAGGCGCGCTGTACCCCCGGGACGGCGGCGCGGCCGGCCGTCCCGGCCGAGCCGAACGCGGCAAATTGGCCGCGTTCGGCCCGGACGTGACGCCTCGCCGTGGTCCCAGGCGGCCGGCCAACGGGTGGCGACGGGGCGATGACAGGATTCGCCAGAGATGCATTGCGCGTAGGAGCGGCGTTGCGCGACGTCGGCGCAGGGTATGCACGTCGCACGTAGACGCTACCCTACACGTACTCAAAACTTGGGGTGTCTCTACACCTCGCTAACAGTCTGAGCCTTCACCACAAGAAATGCGGTGCGCAGCGATGACAATGCGAGCTGGCAGACGAGATCCGCCGCTGGGACAATGCGACCGCCTGTTTAGATGTCGCGGCGTCGGTGCTCCAATGCGCGTCGAGCGGCGAGTGGCGTCGATCCGCGCCCGGCCGCCGCCGGCCGTCCGCTGTTGGGCGGGCCGACGCGTGCTTCGAGAGTCGCTTGCAACGTTAATTGTCGAGGGGTGGCCGTGTGGCAGGTGCGCCGGCCGGTGTCGCTCACGGCGCTCGCGGCGCTCCCGGGCGGCTGCGCTGCCAGCGCCGATCGGCCCCGGGTCTGCCGGCGGCGGGGAGGCGAGCGGTCCCCCGAGGAGGTTGAGGCGAAGGGTCTACGTGGAGGGAGGAGTGAGGGGTCCCCCGTGGAGGGAGAGACAAGGGTCCCCCGAGGGGGGAGGTGAGGGGTCCCCGGGAGGGGAGAGGTGAAGGGTCCCCGGGGGAAAGGCAAGGGGTCTCCGGCGAGGGAGAGGTGCGGGGTCTCCCGATAAGGGGGAGGTGAAGGGTTCCCGGTGAGGGGGAGGTGAGGGGTCTCCCGGTGAGGGGAAGGTGAAGGGTCCCCGGGGAGGGAGAGGTGAGGGGTCTCCCGGTGAGGGGAAGGTGAAGTGTCTCCCGGTGAGGGGGAGGTGAAGGGTCCCCGGGGAGGGAGAGGTGAGGGGTCTCCCGGTGAGGGGAAGGTGAAGTGTCTCCCGGTGAGGGGAAGGTGAAGTGTCTCCCGGTGAGGGGGAGGTGAATGGTCCCCGGGGAGGGAGAGGTGAGGGGTCTCCCGGTGAGGGGAAGGTGAAGTGTCTCCCGGTGAGGGGGAGGTGAAGGGTCCCCGGGGAGGGAGAGGTGAGGGGTCTCCCGGTGAGGGGAAGGTGAAGTGTCTCCCGGTGAGGGGGAGGTGAATGGTCCCCGGGGAGGGAGAGGTGAGGGGTCTCCCGGTGAGGGGAAGGTGAAGTGTCTCCCGGTGAGGGGGAGGTGAAGTGTCTCCCGGTGAGGGGGAGGTGAAGGGTCCCCGGGGAGGGAGAGGTGAGGGGTCTCCCGGTGAGGGGAAGGTGAAGTGTCTCCCGGTGAGGGGAAGGTGAAGTGTCTCCCGGTGAGGGGGAGGTGAAGGGTCCCCGGGGAGGGAGAGGTGAGGGGTCTCCCGGTGAGGGGGAGGTGAAGTGTCTCCCGGTGAGGGGGAGGTGAAGGGTCCCCGGGGAGGGGGAGGTGAGGGGTCTCCCGGTGAGGGGAAGGTGAAGTGTCTCCCGGTGAGGGGGAGGTGAAGGGTCCCCGGGGAGGGAGAGGTGAGGGGTCTCCCGGTGAGGGGGAGGTGAAGTGTCTCCCGGTGAGGGGGAGGTGAATGGTCCCCGGGGAGGGAGAGGTGAAGGGTCCCCGGGGAGGGAGAGGTGCGGGGTCTCCCGGTGAGGGGGAGGTGAAGGGTCCCCGGGGAGGGAGAGGTGAGGGGTCTCCCGGTGAGGGGAAGGTGAAGTGTCTCCCGGTGAGGGGGAGGTGAAGGGTCCCCGGGGAGGGAGAGGTGAGGGGTCTCCCGGTGAGGGGGAGGTGAAGTGTCTCCCGGTGAGGGGGAGGTGAAGTGTCTCCCGGTGAGGGGGAGGTGAAGGGTCCCCGGGGAGGGAGAGGTGAGGGGTCTCCCGGTGAGGGCAGGCGGGTGCCCTTGGGCGGGAGGGCGGGTGTAAATGGAGAAGCGGAAATGGACCACAACTATGCAAGTAATGTGAGTGGGGTACATGCTTTGTGATTCGCATGATTGATTGATCTTCATGTTATGGGCGCAAAATGACCACAGTAGTCGGCGCGCCCTAAAACTCCAATCAACAACAACAATTGGTCTTCATGCATAGGATGCTTGGTGATAGTGACTCGCATTGCAGTGAGGGCGGATCGAGCTTCCGATCGTGGGGACACCTGAGTTCTTTGCAGAAAAATGCGTGCAATGTGCATGGGGGCAATTGGGGGGGGGGGGGGGGGGGCAACAACGGTACCGTCATGGGAGATGTGGTCATGCCCCCGCCCCCTCTCCCACTAGATCAACCAGTGCATCACAGGTGCTAGAGACTGTTGATGAGTCGCATTTATTCATTGAACTTACCGGTTCCGGCTTCCAAACAGGCGTGCTGGTTTTTAAAACTTTTTCAGACATACTCTTCAATGCTGTTATTGTCTGTTATGACCTGAAAGCTCACATGGTCTCGTCATGATTGGTGCCAGACATCCATTTGAAACGTTAAGTGCTAACTGTATTTGGGGTACTCCACTACACCGAAGCGACACGCGGCTAACATTAATGGTTGGGTGCGTGAGTAAACACACGCGGGTGTGAAAGACTGAACATTTTGGTTCTGTCACAGTCCCTGGTCTGATGTATGGGGTTCGATCCCCTGCGGTGCCACCCTTGCTGTCAGAGTGAGAGGCCATATATAAGCTGAGTGCGTCGTGAAGCCCCAAAGACACCCCCATACACCCAGCGCCTTATCCCTGGTCATCCATGAAATAGCTTCGCTTAACATCAGCACATAATTTAATGGCGTTCTTGTGCGTACACTACATCACCGACGGTGAAACAGCCCGGCCTGGCTTTTATTCCACGACATGGTGAGCACTGGCGGGCGTGTCAATCGACATGGTGAGCACTGGCGGGCGTGTCAATCGACATGGTGAGCACTGGCGGGCGTGTCAATCGACATGGTGAGCACTGGCGGGCGTGTCAATCGACATGGTGAGCACTGGCGGGCGTGTCAATCGACATGGTGAGCACTGGCGGGCGTGTCAATCGACATGGTGAGCACTGGCGGGCATGTCAATCGCTACCAGAACGTCAGAACAGCGTTGTGCTTGATTCCGCGGTATTGGAATCTATTCCGGCTCGGGTTCACAGCGCATAGCGCGAATTCCGACTTTTCGGTTCCGAAGTCCGATTCCGATTCCGACTCCGAACCCAAACTCCTAACTCCGACTCGAATCCGACTCCAAACAGCACAACATGACTTTGAGCCAACCACTGTTCCGATTCAATGGTTTACGGTTCAAGTACGGAATCGATTCCAGTGTAGTCGGTTGCGGTGACAGCAGTTTGGGGTACCAACCATTCTGCGGGCCTTGTTTATCCTACGTAGGAAATATATTTCGGTTGCAATGTATGCATATATTACTGCGTACCGTTTGGGGCACATGTGAGCTGTCGGAATCGGAGTCCGCCTTTTAACTGGCATGTTTATTTGAGTCGACTCACCGATAGTTTGGTTAAGTGGCTATCGACTCCGACTCACTGCGAAGATTTGCAGGAACCAGTTTTGACCCGAATTTGGATGACTTCTGAGCTGGTGTGAACTATACTCGGAGTTCAAGTCCACAAGTCCGCTGCCGCCTTCATCTGCCTAACATGGGCTTGCAACTGGAGCTTTGTGGATGCTGGAAATTAAGTGATGAACTTATCTTTGTTCTGATGAAACTTCCCCTGTGTTCCGCGTGTGCGCATGCACGCAAACCAAACAAATCCGATCTGTCGATCGGGTGTGCCGTCCGCCAGCCTACTCTGGCTCCAATAAGTCTGAACCCACTCTTGATTACCTGGCTCGGGTGTTCAGCTCTGGCGTATCATGTTAACATGGGCGTGCTTCCCCACCTGTGAAACAGTCTGCCACACCCGACACCCGGTGCCCGCACGGCCGCCGCATTTGTCAACGGCACAGGCTTTTCCCAGCGATCATAATATATGCACTTGCGGCCAGTGCCATTTTTCTGAGGTGCCTGGAATTTTGACCGCACTTGCTTTTTATTGCCGCAACTTTGAGACTTCTGTCAAATGTGCGGCTACAGATTTGCAGCACATGATCGCACACTTCATTGCGGCCGATGGGTTTTACAGTTTTGTTGGCTTATGTCTGCAATTTCTCCAAATTGTTGGAAAATGTTGCAATGCTTACCTTTTTATGCGATCATGTTTCTTGAAATCTGTTTGTCTTCGTTCTGGTTACATTTCACTCTATTCTTTTTTAGCAAGCTCTTTGAGGAAGGGGCAATTTGACCCTGAAGGTTTTTCCAGAATAACTAACAGAAGGCAATTCCTAGGAAATCCTTCAATCTGATGCGACAACGGAGTGTTGACCTAGACGTACATCTCTGTGATAATTTCTTGGACAATAATATATTTAATTTAGGATAACGACGAATTCTGTTGACGTCGGGTCAGGTATGAAGGTCAGATAAAGATAATAGCCAATGCGCCTTTTAAGCTTTCCTTATGGGGGTCGTTTCTGATGCCCATTTCGAATTTCTTGGTAATAGGGATGATATCAGATATTTTTGTTGGATTTTTTGAAGGTCATAGAAGGTCATTGACCTAAGATGACCCAGTTCGACCTTTTGTTTCAGAGATATGCCACATATCATAACTCTTGACGGTTGTTCAACTCCAAGAATCAAAACAATCTTGTAGGGTTTTGGTCACCATGACTTTGCTCACCTTCTTCCGGGGCATCTAGGGCACTTTGAACACCAATCTGGAGTTTGACATTTATTTACCTTGTTCGACCCATAGATCACGAGCTATGAACCTAAAATGTTAACACAAGTGATTTCACATGCAAGCCTTCTCCCGTGTGAGGTGGTAGGGACTTGGTGTCTCTAGCTCCTTTAGTTTCGAGATCTCAAAAAAGAGAGTTCAAACAGACCCCCAACCGAGCGCATAGTATTCAACCGGCCAACTGGGCGCGTGTGAATAAGCGTCACTCTAATCGCCCCATGTCACTGACAACGTGAGGTAAAATGAACGAATGTGAAATAGCTCCGACGGAGGTAGAAGTTGCCAGACATCATAAGCTCAACGATTTCTGATTGCGACACTGTTCGTCAAGGCTCGTTCAGTCCACCGATTCCCGGGTATATCCACCCGGCCAGATGAAAAGAGAGCGGGGGGTGGGAGGGGGGGGGGGTAGCCTGACAAGGTTTGCTCTGCTGCTGACTTGTCTGTCGTTGGGCAGGCTCCGTTTCCACTGTTGTGAAGACGTAACGCACGCATGCACCAGGAACATCAGGAGATCCTGACCTCGGAAACCCATCGAGGAATGATGTCTTTTCCTAATCGAACACTGGTGGACTATTTGGCGCTGGAAACGACTTGTGCTCGTTTCTTTCGTGAACGGTTGTCTTGCAGCGCGATCGACATTGCGGAGCTCATCTTGGCCACACCCGTACCACACCAATAAGGGACAAATGTCAAGTGCAGAGGCCGAGGCAGATGGCCGCTGGGCGCCCACTGGCGGCATTTGGCAGCTATTGCACGCCGCTGTTCGGGCGTTATCTGACCTCTTCACCGCGCGGGACGTCGCCACTTGATGATTCGTGATTTATGAAGCTGATTAGAAAGGAACGCCCGGCTGTTTCGCCAGTAATGAGCACAACCGACTCGCGTGTTACTGCCGTGACAAATGTGGGACGGTAAATCAACACGGTTTCGCAATTAGACACCAGACCGGGTGTATAAATCGTCGGACCCGCCGCATGTGGCGAGATTCGACTGCGCTTTGTGTGGCCCGGCCGGCGATTTTCCGTTGTCCATGTCTCCCATTCAGGGCCCAGCGGCAAGGAATAGAAGTTTTGAACGGCGTGTCCAATAGACGCCAGCGCTGCCACCGGGAGTGGGTGATGTCGCGTGTGGCGGGATGAGGCATTGGTGGACGTGGGGGCCAGATGGCCGCGTGATGCGGGAAACGGCTGTTGCCGGACCAGCCTACTTTGCTCGACTATGCCTGCCGGATCTGAACTGTCCAACTAGACTTTGGGACTGCAGTCAATTACAGTCGACCATTTGAAGCCGACTGAGCTCTCGGGCACAGCCACCTCCAGAACCATCCGGCCACCGCGATTTCTTGCCCACTACTGGAAGACTCCCAAACCTCCTGAACAGTCCGAAAGTTACTCCCAGAACAGTGACGAACAAAATCCCGGCACCACCCGTACTCTGGAGCGGCCTGAGCCTGGGAAAGCCGTCGCGCTCCCAGCCAGACCGGTGTGGCCGTGCAGCTGTGTGTGAGAGGAGTGCACGGCGCGTGGCGGTGCCTGCCGGAAGGCGGCCGGTATTAATGGGCGCGCCTGTCCCACACTCGGCGCCGGCCGGCAGCAGATCGTAACGGCACTGCCGCCCGACCGCCCGGCCCCGCCCGGCCGGTCAACAACCCAGAGACGGCCGAGACGGCGGCGCCTCCGCCGCCGGCGTCGCTGCCGGCGGACTGTGCCAAGCTCTGGCGGCCTTCGGCGGAGGTTTGGCGGGGTTTGTGCGGGGCTATGCTGCGATCTGCCGGTGGCCTAGCCAGGCCAGGCTGTGCACAAACGGCAGCATTCTCACTTCATTCCCCTGACTCAGCCGGGATCATTCATCAGTCACCAGACTCGTGACTCATGACTCGGGACCTCATGGTCGGATCCCACCCCCGGATCACTCCTCAGGGCTACGTCATCACATCCGCCTGGCGTCCTGGTGGCGCTCAGGAACTGAAAGTGCCCGGTTACGCACCCATCCCGCGCGTCACCAGAATTGTAAATGAAGTTGTGCAAGCTCGCGCTCGCCCTGCTGTAACATCGGCTAGCGGGGGTCAGCTGTATGGGCTCTCGGTGGCCGCCGTGGGAAGTCCGGACGAGGGAGGTTGTGACCATGCTGCAATACGGCCCGGCGCGACTGCCGCATATCCTGGTCATTGGCGTGCAATGAAGCGCGGAATCATGTCATAATTAATGCGGAAAGACTACCTATTTTCCTCCTTAGATTTCACGTCGGTGCCGATCGCGACCTTGAAGGAAATAAAGCCTGTTGGTCTCCGCTTTTTAAGTTTCATTTTGAGGTCGTTTCAACCATTTATCTTTACCCGAACGAAATCAGGCGATGGTACCATCGTTGTTTTTACCCTCCGTCCACGGCCTGTATGCGCATCAGTTGGTCGCCCGCGTGCGCCACGATGGCTTCGTCGGTCGGGCCGATACTGGGACAAAAAGCGAGGCGCGTCGGTCCGGGCTGGAGAAGGGGGGGGGGGACTGGGCGTAACGAGAAGCGCAGCCCTCCGTATCGGTCGGCACGCGCGGCGATTTGGAGGCCGTCCAGCGCGACGGCGCTGTCCGAACCGCCCCGCGCTGATTGTCCACCCTCTGTCGGCGCCGACGCTGCCCCTCCCTGCACCACTGACACGATTGGGGAGGGCGCCGTCTGTTGGCGCGCGCCGCGGTGCAGCCGCGATCACCAGAGAGTCGCTGCAGGCTCAGATAAAACCTGTGCAGGGAACTGAAACCTCCCCCCGCCTTCTGCTTTTGCTGCGCTCTCTGCGTAAAGTGGGCTCATATCCGTGGTCTCACAAGCTACCAATCGTGGCCAAGTGTTCTTGTTAAGTTTCAGCCGGTGGTTTTTCTCGTGCGTCAGGTCTGGCGCCCAGCTGTGGCTCGTCAGATGGCCGGTGCCTGCGGGGCCCGAGGCGCAATCCTACGGTAAACTTGCTATCCTACGCCGCCCACGTTATGTTTTTGTGGCGATAGCTGTTGCCAGCCGGCCACCGGCGCCCTTCGTGCGGCCATTTCGTACCGCTGCCCGGATGACCCGCTGTCCGGCGGAACGACCGGGTTCGGGTAGGCCGGTGCCCGACACAGGTCCCGTCGCGTGGCGGCGACGCCTCTGGCGCGGGACGATGGCGGGTCGGGTCGGTCGGCTGGGGGCCGCCGCGTCCATCTGCCGGCGCAGCCGGCCAGCACCGCCGCAGCGTCGTTCATTATTCAGCCGCCAGGTGGCCGCGCGCGTGCGTCGCGGGCCGAGGCAGGTGTTGGGATGGCATGGGGTGCTGACGGCCGGAGCGAAGCTGGACGAGGCTCGTAGGGGCCCTGCAGGCCTCTCCGGCTCGCAGGACGCGTTCGCTCTGTGCCGGGGCTCGTTTTTCGTTCGCGCTATCCGCGACGTTTGTGAGCGCTGGGTTGTGTCGGACTGACCTCTGGCACGGGCTGGTGCATTTTTAATGTCGCAGGCAGTTGTCAGGGCTGCCCGGGATGTGCAATCCTCAGCTGGAATCTGGATTTGCTCACTAGCACCGACTTTGATCAAGCTATTTAACCCAATTCTGTTCTTGCAACGTTTGTATTCATGACCGTTTACCTGTGATCGAAACTCCAGGCCCGTGGTCGTGATCGAAACTCTAGGCCCGTGGTCGTGATCAAAACTCCAGGCCCGTGGTCGTGATCAAAACTCCAGGCCCGTGGTCGTGAAATATCGACGCGCGTAGTTCTTACCGTTGTTTTCACGTCACACTGCTTGTAAAAACTTGTTCAGCTGGCTGCCGAACGACACCATAGCTCTTTCGGGTGCGACAGGTTCGCACTGGAGTGACCAAGTCGATTATATAACAACGTGGACATGATAAAGGCCAAAATATTCTAATGCCACCCCATTCCGCAAGAGGTGGCAGCGTTGCACCGGCCTCCACACCACGTGCTATTCAGAACACTAGAGCCGCGGCTGATGTCATCGAACAACAAATCGCATGCGCCAGCCGGTCCGAGAACATCTGGCGGCTGAACCGCGCGCGCTTCGGAGCCGCCGGCCAGATGAGCCCGGCTGCCGCGCGGGAGGTCAGCCGCGCGCCCCGGAGTCATTAGCGCCGTGCGCTGCATGGGCGTCGGGCGGGCGGCGGCGGCCGTTCGTCAGGCGGCCAATTGGCGTCGTCGTGCAGTATTCAGCACCAATCGGGAGCGCGATCGCGCGCGCCTGACGCCCGCCGGCCGCCGTCTGACAGAGGGCTGTCGGCCGTGCCGCTGGGGCGAGTCGGCCGCGCGAGATGACTGGAGAATCGCGCCCGTCAGGCGGCGGGTGGCTCAGGCAGGCGCGCTGGGCTCGGCGCGACGTCTTGGCGATGGAATGTCTGGGGAAGGGTTGGCGTCCCGAGAGGGCAGCGGGTCTGCCGGGGCTCCGGGTGTGAACCTGGCTTTATCGGGAGGATACTTGTCATGCGCGGTGTTGATAGCATTTATAGCTCGTCGACTGTCCACTAGAGATTGTCGGAAGGTGCTACGGTCTGGTTTTCCCTGTAGCGTGACGGTAAGGTCTTGGTCCTATCTAGAGCTGCACCAGTTCTTCCACCTTCGCCCCCCCTAACGACCTGGGTGGCTCATCTGTTATGCCTGTCTACCAGAAGGTCCCTGTGTTCTCACGCTGCCCTCATTGCGACGGCGGTGTTCCCTAGAGGCCGAAGGTCAGGGTGGGAAGTTCATCACCTTCCAAGCCAATCCGTCTTACCCAAATGATATTCACTGACTCGAACGTCGGCTGATGACATGAAAGCGGCTCTGATGTGATACTCGTTCGTAAAGTGGTCGCTTGAGAGAAATGATGACCTTACCCCTGCACTGGCTGGCTGACTGGCGCGGGTTCGTCTGGATGGGCCGCGAGGTCCGGACCCCACGTTCGAGCTTGAAGGACGCTCAGGCCTTGACCTCTGCCACAGCCGGACTCTGGCGCTCGGGGAGCGGCCTGGCCTCGACTCGTCACCTGTTCAGCGTCGCTTCACGGGGTCCCCCGCCTCCAGATCGCCGCAGGGCTGCCCTGGCTACCGCCGCATACACGGCTACAATACCGGCTGGAAATCCGAAGGGCACCCTGAAACCACTGGAGCCGTAGAAGATTGCGCTGATTAACATTCAAAGTATCAGTATGATTGATCCTGAAAGCGTTTTGTTCATAGGCATTGTTTACAGGAAAGGTGTAATTTCCGCTAAATAATTTGGGGGGGGGGGGTGAACAGAGAGAAATAACGACCTTCACCCAAAATACACTAAATAACACTTTTGTTCCCGGGCTTTACCCGCTTTCCTATCAATATTGGCGCCTGGGGCCCCTCCCGCCCCCCAACTGATATGGAAACTACACCCCTGGCACATTATGCAAATGAAGTCTCGCGGCCTCAATGCTAAAAGGTGACGCTGCACTTTAGAGTCACACCCATGTACCCCGTAGTCCGTCATGGGGCATGTGACAGGACATTATCGCTAAGCGCGCGACGGTCAGCCGCGGCCACAATGGTGCCGTGAATGATGATGACGCTTGATTGCGTATTAGTAAAATTGGTTATTCGAAGCCGCCAGCAGTTTTATGAGCGTCGGTCCATTAGGCAGTTTGTCAAATTCGTCGGACATCGAAAGGGCGGTTAGCTAAATTCAGCAGACATCGATAAGGCGAGGTTTCCAGCCTCACCCTGCCACAACGGCAAACTCAGTCGGCACAGCAGCTCCTCACCGCATTTGATTGGCTCCCTTCATCCCAGCCTAGTGGACATGGCCAGAAGGGCTTCGCGGGCGGTGTCCTTTGTCCTTTGAACCATTCGAAGTTCTGCGTCATGCCGATGGACGCCGGGTAGAAAGACAATAGAAAGCCATGTCCTACAAACCTTCCATGGCGCTCCAATCTTCTGACTCGTAGCGAAGCCGCTGCGTACAGGCACGAAATTCGTGCGTCGATGGCGCTTCGACGTTCGGCGTCAGCTATGGTCGACTGGGCCGCGACCTGGCGTGTTTTTGCTGCACGCGTGCCCTTTGTGCGGCTCGCTATACCTGAAGAGTTCGCGTTTGGGGATTTTTGGACGGAATCTCACGCGACGGCTTTTAATCAGTCGCATGCGGACATCGATTCGACCCAAGCCTCCGATGCGGGTGAATGACGCCGGACTCGCGGCTGCCACCCCTCTGCTCGCCGGGTAGTCTGTTTGGCAAGATCCGACCCGATCTGACCTGACCTGACCTGGCCTGACCAAGTCTGGGCCGGGCCCCGAACGTGACCTGGCGTACCGGCCGATATGAGGCCTGACAGGGACTTGACCTTGTCTGTCCATGCTCCGCCCGTGACCTGACTGTGACCCGACCACAGCCCTATCGCGGCTCGATCTGGCCTCGCGCCAGCGGACCGTGGCCGGATGGTGCGCGGCGCGCCGGCCCGTCCCCGCCGACTTGTGCGGCCTGTCTCACGGAGTGGACCGTGACCGATCTGGACGGCGCCGTGCGGCCGGCCATTCACTACGCGTCGCGCCGTGACAGAATTCATCACGGCTGTCTGAAAGGCGGCTCCGTCGGCTGTCACGCCTCGCGGCGACTTCGCCGGCACCGACGCGACTCCTTCGGTGCCTTTGTGTGGACTCAGACGCGGCTTCGGCGGTACTGAGCGTTGCGTTGTCGGCGGGGCGAGGTGGGGTCCCTGGGGCAGGGTTCGCCTGTACAGCTGGCCGGGGGTGCTTTGGATGGCTGCTTCGTTCGATGGTTGACTGACCAGTTTGGTCGCCTGCTTGACCAGAGCTTTGTATTGATTGGTCGAGTTCGGTTTACCAGCTCGGCAAGGCTGGTTTGTTAGAAAGGTAAGTTGTTTATTTGGTTGATTTCATTGCATTAATCGCGTTCAATTGGTTAATGGGCTGACCAAATGTGGTTGATCGATTTAGACGTCCGGTTGCCAAATAAGATACGTGCTTAATGCTGCCCACCGCTTCGCCAGCCTGAAAGAAAAACGAATTGTACCGTCTTGAACGCAGTTCCATGGGAATTGATTCGACGGTCGGTTCGCCGTGTGAATAATCCATCAGCCTGTCCGGATACCTACGGACTGCATCCCATTCCCATCTCTTCGTGGCTCTAAATTTCCGCCGAATGAAATAACTAAGAACCGGGCCAGAATTCGAACGAGCTCCAATTTTTCAATATCTATAAATCGGCACCGCGCATGCTTTCGGCCTCCCCGAAGGATCGCATAATTCAGCCGGCACGTGATCGATGTGACCGCAGAAACTGGGCTGGCTATGACGGATGCTGACCGAAAGTGTCTATCACGTGACTAAGTCGTAGCCAATCGCGCTGCCCAGCTCAGCCTAGGCTCAGCGCTCACGCCGCCCGACCGCAGGGACAGGGACTCGCGGTGGGCTGCACCGCTTTTGGTACGCGATTTTGTTTTGCGCGCAGGCCACTGCAACAGTCGCTTGCGTGGGTCTCGGTCCTTGGGCTGTGAGTGTTAGTTGTTTCGTGACGCACCGTGCGCTGTTTCGTGACGCACCGTGCGCTGTTCGTGACGAAAGATAAGATCCGGCGGCCGTGCGGCGAGAAATCCCCGCTGATTCGCCTCGTGCTGGAGCAGCGCGCATCACTGTCGTCCTGCTGCGCCGGTCCAGTCCGAAGCCATCGCAGGTTAGCTGTAGTTGACGCTGAGGTGCCGCGACCCTCCCAGACGCACCTTGTAAGCGCGCGTTCGAGTGGGTTGAGTGCAGTTGACTTTTTCTTGTCATACGCTTGCTTTGATTGCTGTTCGCTGGGTCGGTGTTCGACGCTGGCAATTTGTAGCGGTGGACCACATGTGGCAATAGATCATGCCCCAGGACAGTGTTAACGTGGGGAAACAGTCACGGTTCAGGGACGGGGCGTTAACCCGTGGACGCGGTGGGATGGGACGCGGTGGTGCCGGCGAATCGCACGCCGATCGTGTTGTGGGTAGGCTTGAAAGGAGTATAAGAGGTGCTGCTCGGGGCGCGTAGACAGAGTCACTCTGTCGGCGTTGCGTGCGGCAGTTCGCCGTTGTGTGCGGGGTGGTCCAGCCGCGATGTGACCCCGAATACACAATTTTCAGAACGTTATCTTGGAAGAACGATAGTATGTGCCACCAATACATCAATTGTCAACCCACTCCTTTTCATCTGAAACACCGAACATGAACTTAAATAATTTTCACAATGAAATGTTTATGGGAGTGCTTCAAAATGTTCTTGGTCGGGTGAAAATAATATCGATGTAGAACAATCAGCGTCTGTTTTGCTCTGTCTCAGCGCACTGGTGTGTATTCCATGACGGGTTAAGCCCACTTAACTTCCGTAATGGCTTATTCCGAGCGCTTTTGTGCCCCGCTGTCTCCCCGCCCCCCCCCCCCCCTCACCCGGAATATGGCCCCTGGCCGTCCTCCCCTTTGCGCTAAGACGTACCGCCCGGCGGCAGTCTGAGACGAACCCCGCCCCCCCGTCGGAAGGCTCCCGGCGCGGTGGAAGACGAATGTGCGGTGTCTGACCGACTCGTGGGGCTCAGCCCCCAGTCACCTACAGCTGCATTGATCGCTTTCTGCCGATCGTTTTCTATCCGTCACCACCATGCGTCAGGCACGTGCGGCGTGCTAATCTCTTTGACACGCACCTGCACGCGCCGGAAGTTCGGTAGCACCTGACACGCGACGCGCGCCCCTCGGATTAATTTGTAGCGACCCGGCGTCAGTTCGTGATCCGAGTGCGTCGCATTTCGCCGCATGCTTCGCTGACGAGACGTCAGCTGGCTGCAGAATTGCGCTTGGAGGAGGGGCGATGGGAATGAATCGCAACCGAAGCGTAGCGATAGGGGATTGGGTGGTTTGGACGACGTAACATTGCGCTCAGCTGTGGTTGCGAATCGTGCTCAAGTTTAACAAGTATTTTAAAACCTTAAAGTTGGGCGCGTTGGCTTCCTCTTACAAGTCACACGCCCGTCTTTGTTTCGCAACTCGAGCTCAATTAGTGGCCAACGCACATTAACTTTTTTGGGTCGTTACGCTTAGCATAGCGTAACCAGTGGGGGGAGGGGTGCCCAGTGTGACCAGTGCGTAACCAGGGGGGGGGGGGAGATGCTGAGGGTTAGAAAATGATGACCAAAAGGCTTTGCGTGATCTATGGACGTCTTAGCACCATATCGAAGCGTATGGGTTTGGAAGACATGCCACGCCATTACCAACGCTGCCTCAATCATTCCCATATGCCAGGTTGACTGGTGAGACATTTTTCAGTGCGTCTTAACGCATGCTCAAACTGTCCGTCAAATTCGTTGCACCTTTACGGTGGCCCATAAACGTACAAGGCTACTCAGACGCCTCGCAGACCTCGGCCGGCGTTTGGCGGCCCTCGGCAAGCGGTGACCGCCGCGCCCTCGGACGCCGCCGGCGGCAGCGGCCCGACGTGTCGACTCAGGATCACGGCGCTGATCTCTGGTCACAATGGCGTGCCGGGCGGCCCATTGTCAGCGGCCGGCGGTGGCCTCCCCGGCCAACAAAGGGACGGCTCAGGTCGGCCCGGTGCGTCGCGGTCGCCGCGGCATCGGCGGCGACGCGCCCCGGACGGGTGCGCTGAACGGGCGCCGACCGCCGGCGGGTCAGCGCCGGTCGCCGCCGGCTGGCTCGGTGGCGCAGACCTGACGGGCTGTGCAGCACACAGGTGCGGGGATGCCGGCTGTCTCCGCCGGCCGCCGGCCAGGTAGTCACGAGCGGCGCACTTGTTCGGGGGAGGTGCAACGCGCGAGGGAAGAAAAAAGGGAAGGGAGGGGGGGGGGGGGGGCAGCTGAGGTTGGCTGCTGCCGCGGCACTAATCCTCGCAAAGGCTGCGGGGCAGCGGCGCGGGGCCGGTCGTGCTGGTCGGCAGCGCTGCTGGTCGGCCGGTCGTGCTGGTCGGCAGCGCTGCTGGTTGTCCGGTCGTGCTGGTCGGCAGCGCTGCTGGTCGGCCGGTCGTGCTGGTCCGCAACGCTGCTGGTTGGCCGGTCGCGCTGGTCGGCAACGCTGCTGGTTGGCCAGTCGTTCTGGTCGGCAGCGCTGCTGGTTGGCCGGTCGTGCTGGTCGGCAACGCTGCTGGTTGGCCCGTTGTGCTGGTCGGCAGCACTGCTGGTTGACCAGTCGTGCTGGTCGGCAGCGCTGCTGGTAGCCGGTCGTGCTGGTCGGCAGCGCCACTTGTTGGCCGGTCGTGCTGGTCGGCAGCGCTGCTAGTAGCCGGTCGTGTTGGTCGGTAGCGCTGCTGGTTGACCAGTCGTGCTGGTCGGCAGCGCTGCTGGTTGGCCAGTCGTGCTGGCTTGCAGCGCTGCGTCAGTGGAGTGGGGAGAAACGAGAGCGTTTTGCTTACGAGAAATAAAGAACGGATGGACTTGTTTCGGCTGGTTGTAAATGCGGATGGACGTGTTTCGGCTGTTGGTAGATGTGGTGCTGTTTGACCGCGCAGTTGAAGCAGCCGAAAGCTCCAATAGCCAACCAGTTGCATGAATACCACAAGACGGATCATTGCAAGCAGGTATGACATGATAACTCGAACCATTTATGTTGTGGGCAATCAGAACTGTCGGCACTGAACTGAGCACGGCACCGAAATGAGCACACCTGCTACAGTACCTATAGCATCGTGCATTACTTATGACTCTAATGTGACATCATTTGCTCACAAAGGGCCAGGTTCGGCTTGGTCAGCAGCTGCTTGACCTGTGCCGACGAGCATGGCGTAAGCAGCTGTCATTTGGAACAAAAGACAACATCTGGTTCACTGGCTTTTGCAGCTGTTTTCTGTTCGTAAGTGCTTCGTACAGAGGAGATTATGACCCTTGCTGACGTTAATAGGCAGCTGTAAAATTCGTCGGAGGGGTCCCAAACAGCAACAACAGCGACGTTTGCGCTCGCGTGCGCCAGACGGGTCGCCGCTGACTCAATGTCATGAATAAACTACGCTGATTCCACACCAAGCCGCATGCGTCATACAAGGCGCGCGGACAGTTTCCGCTGATCGATGTAGGGCGCGAATGCCGAAGACCGCACTTACATAATGAAATCTGCTTCTGTTAGCAGCACGTATTTTGAGCTGAAAACGACCGTGGTATCGCCCGTTACGGTACGATGTACACCTCCTGCGTATTCATGACATTCATTCATGACATGACGTATTCATGATTGACATGAAATGGCTACTTTATCGCGAAACGCAGCCGTTAATGGACGACTAAACAAATGTCTTTCTATGAACGTGAGGTCAGTAGCGTAGGCTGGCGTGTGGCTGGCAAGGCAAAGTCGGTTTTGGGTGGGGTGGGAGGGGGGGATGGGGATAGAGGTGATTGTTCGTACCTCGCGATAAACTACAATTGTTTGAACAACAGCTGGTGCCACTCGTAACTCAGTGGAAAGAAGAACCACGCATGACGGGGCGGCAAATGCATGTTTGAACTCGCTGCTCCTGGCTAAACGCAGACGTAGTCTGTGTGATGGCGTGATATTGAGGTCGCTGTCAACATAGCATGCCTGGACAGAATAATATAATGTTCTGCACCCTCAGCGCGATTTATTTTTTACCATGCGTCCCGCCTGGCGGTCCAAAACAGAAGACGAAAGCTGGCGGTGGACAGCACGCGAAGGCCAATCAAAACACCTGGTTACGTTGCGCGCCGCGTCCGTCGCCAAGGAGCTGTGATTCGGCGGGGCGGACGGTCCCGCCCCCGCCTTTCTGTACGGGTTTTTGACGGCACCGGGCGGCCCCGCGACCGCCACTCTCGGGTGCAGGTGTCGCCGGGGGCTATCGAGCGTGGCTGCCGGGCTTTGTCGGCAGGTGGCGCCGCGCCGGCCGCTGGTGGCGTAGCTGACCGGCTGGTCAGGGTCCCGCAGGCCGTCAGCAGTGGGCGGCAGTGCCCCGGGGCAACACCTGCCCGCGGGCGCCGCGAGCGACCGAGCGGGAACTGACCTGACCTGACCTGACCTTGCCTAACCTGACATGACCTGACGCTACGCGACATGACGTGGCGATCGGCCGTTTTGCTTTGATAGTGTTCTTGCGGTGAATGAACGGCCATTGGTGTGCACTGGGGCTGTGCAGGCGTGAACTCACGGTCACTCACGGATCTGTCCGGGGCGGCTCGACTCTATGACTGATGCCCCTCGCAGCCATAATAACCGTCGTCAGCACCGACAACACCACAGCTGGAGGAGGCGCTTCGTCCCCTGATAACGTCCTCGGGCATATTTGTGACGGGTTGGGCTGACACACCGCGTCCGTTGACCATCGCCTCAGGCGTGTTTGTGACGGGTTGGGCTGACACACCGCGTCCGTTCACCAGCGCCCCAGGCGTGTTTGTGACGGGTTGGGCTGACACACCGCGTCCGTGGGCCATCGCCTCGGGCGTGTTTGTGACGGGTTGGGCTGACACACCGCGTCCGTTGACCATCGCCTCAGGCGTGTTTGTGACGGGTTGGGCTGACACACCGCGTCCGTTCACCAGCGCCCCAGGCGTGTTTGTGACGGGTTGGGCTGACACACCGCGTCCGTTGGCGATCGCCCCGGGCGTGTTTGTGACGCCCGCAGCTCGGCGGCCCGATGAACGAGCCGCCGCTGACGCGCGCGGCGGAGGGTGTGGCGATTGCGGTGACGGGCCCGGCTGAGGTGACTCTGGCAGGTCACGCTGCTGATCTGACGGGTCACGGGGCTGACCTGGCGGCGTCCACCCGGCGCGCCTGCCAGCAGAATTGTGCCGCTGTGGCGAACTCACGCGGACCTGGGGAGCTATGAATTGGGGGCGTCTCATGTCGTACTGGTATCACGCCTTGGAAAATTCGTTTCGTATTTTTGTTTTAAATTTGTTCAACAATTTGTTCCGCGCAAGGCACCAGCGGCTGCCGTGCAGTAGGCAGTTCGTGCGCCTTGAGGTGTCGCATTTATGCACGCGTCTGCGCACTGTGTATGTGCAACGTTCAGCGAACGTTGCACACAAGTACGAAAGTACGCCGTGCAGATTTCACCGTCGTGGTATTTTTAAAGTTTATGTAACATGAATTGCGCAACTTGTACACTGATCGACGTAAACCGTCCGCTGGATTATACGAACCATGAATGTAATTTGCCACATCACCGCACACAGTGCTGAATGTTTCGACGGGCGGGGTGCTTGAACAAACCCATGCCTGCCGCCCTTGGCGGCTAATTAACTTCCCGTTGTGTTCGTTGATTCACGTGGTCGTTGTGTAAGCTGTGCCGTTGCGCAGAGTCGCAGTGGCTGGTGGAAGGTTTCCCGCGAGGAATTGCCGTGACGGAACAAAGAAAAGACATGAATCGTGTCCTTTGGTGTCATTTGCTGAACTCGTCAGCGCTCCGTCTGAGTGTTTCTGACGGTGCGACAGCCAACCAATTACTACAACAGCCCGATTCTTTCCCTGACGTTTAGGTACTGTCGGAATTTAATTTCTGTGCAATTTTTAATGCAACAGGACATGCACTCACGTTCATCCACGTGCCGTATTTTTGGGATGACAGACAGTGCACAGTAAACGTGGAGTTGTCATGCCAGGCCTACTGGCACATTCGGCGTCGGGATGATCCCTGTTCTCACTCCAACACCCACAAGGATGTCGTACCCTTTGCGGATTATTTCCTTAAGAAAGTAGTTCTATGTGGTGCTAGTCCATAATATTTTCCAATTAATTAATCGTATGAGGCGTTCACTGCTTCGAGTGGTGCGTCTGAGTGCTGTCGATATTAACCCGTTGCACAAAGCGACAAAGTCATAGCGGCTTCGCAGTCGTGATGGGCAGGTTTCGAGCTCGATCATCAGCCGCAGTATATTTCTCTGTCAAAGCTTTCCATACGGCGGGAGCCGCCGCGATGTCAGTTCAATCGACTGTCAGATGCATCGCTGCACAACGACGACCGAACCTCGCCGGCACAGCGTGCGGGCACACACGAAAATAGCTTGTAGCACTCGTCGCTGTGCACCTCACATCTATCGGCTGCAACCTTGACCGCCCGGCGAGTGTCAGCCAGCCCCGAGCAGGGCCGGCCTTGCCACCTCCGTGCCCGGGCCGCCGCCTGCCTGCTGGGCTAGCGGCGCCGCGTGGCGCGCGTAGCCGCACCGCTCCGTAAACAGCGGTCCGCGGACACCGCCGGTGCTGCGGCTTTGGGACGCGCGGCAACCCTGCCACGAGTCGTGCCTCCGGGAAACCGGACCGCGGAATCGGAAGCCCCAACGCTGGAGTGGTTTGCGCGGGATCCCATTTCCAGCTTTGCACTTTGTTTAAGTTATAATTTCCTCGAATTACGTTTTGGTGGCGGCCGTCTCGTACCCCGGCTAAATTCGCTACCTTGCCCTCGCTGCCGAAGAAGTCCGAAACAAGGGACGGTGAGGTCCCAGTCAGCCAAGTCGGACAGACTGGGGACCACGCGGCCGACGGTAAGGTCCCGCCCACCAGCCAGGTCGGACAGACTGGGGACCACGCAGCCGACGGTGGGGTCCCGCCCGCCAGCCAGGTCGGACAGACCGGGGATCACGCGTCCGACAGTGGGGTCCCGCCCACCGGCCAGGTCGGACAGACCGGGGATCACGCGGCCGACGGTTAGGTTCCGCCCGCCAGCCAGGCCGGACAGACCGGGGACTACGCGGCCGACGGTGAGGTCCCGCCCACAAGCCAGGTCGGAAAGACCGGGGACCACGCGGCCGACGGTGAGGTCCCGCCCACCAGCCAGGTCGGACAGACCGGGGACCACGCGGCGGACGGGACCGGTCGTCTTGACATCCTCGAAGCGCCCGGGTCGCGCTGCCATCAGACAGCAATCCACTGAACCTTATGATACACTGAGGATTACCGTTCGCGTAAAGGCGCGTGAGCGGGAGAGACCAGTTGAATTATAGGACATGCGCGCTGGTGTGCGGTGCTCTTCCCGTATACACCAGTTTGACTGGTTGTGCAACCGATGTCCTGCGCTTTACCATTGGCCACATCGGCTACTGATGCACGGCTCACGGTCGCCATCCTTGTTGAGTGCGTCGGTGCATTGCCCATGTGTCTGAGAGCTCGATTTTCCCTGCGGGAAAAGTGCCTCTGCTCAGCGTGTGCAAAAGACTTGAAGGCTTCACTTACACGAGGAGTGTCGCCCAACGAAACATGGCAAGTGGCCGGCGCCCTAGAACGCTAGGGCAGGAGGGGAGGGGGCGAGGGGTCAGCGTTGAAACCCGACACCCGTAATAACTAGCTGTGCTGGCCATTCATAATCGACTCTCTCTCGCACTGAGCCTGCGGTGTCTGGCTATCGTCTGCACCCCAAGCACTCGTGTGAGGCGACGCTGTTGCTGATGATGGCGACGGTTCCCTCTCAGACCGCACAGTGCCAGCATCTGACGTTACTCGTCCCATGCGACGACGCTACTGACTGTGCTCATCTTGTCGCAGAGCACGTGGGCAAGCCGCTAGAAGAGTACATGGCGCAGTACCCGAAGGTGAAGGTGGTGCGGGCGACCAAGAGGGAGGGCCTGATCCGCGCTCGTCTGCTCGGCGCCCGACACGCCACCGCCGACGTGCTCACCTACCTCGACAGCCACTGCGAGTGTACCGAAGGTGAGTGGACACGGTGGGGGGGGGGGGGGGGGGGGGGCCCGGCCCGGCCCGGTCACAGCCATCACGACGGTGCGCCCAGGGTGGGTGGGCACGGTGGAGGGCAGGCGGCCCGGCCCGGGCTGCACAGCCGGTGCACCCAGGGTGGGTGGGAGCCGTGGGTAGGCTGCAGTCACTGGAAGACCATGTGCTGGTCGGTGGCAAGAAAATGACTTGAAACAAATTTCGGATGGAATGACCCCATGCTAACGTAGAACACTCCTTTAAATGTGTACATATGCGGCCTCACTACTTGCAATCTGTTGATAAACATGCTGCCTAATGATCCAGTTTCTTCTGATATGAAGTGATGTGTTTGTGCTGGTACACCGTATATGTGTATATACGGACATATCGCAAAAATCCCCATCACGTCTGGTCGTAACAGTGCGGTAAATTTAAACTTTCCTTTGCCTATGTGCACATTCTACGACCTCACCGTAAATGCCTACAATACTTAGCCTAATTTTCAACAAACAGCTATGCCAACTGGCAACATCGAAATTTGTGTGTCTGTGGCAACTTATGGAGCTTATTCGCACCTAGATCACACTGATGGCATGAGGGGCAGCGTCTCTTCAGCCGCATGACACGGTCGGTGTGTCCGCCTCGTCAGCCGCATGATACGGTCGGTGTGTCCGCCTCGTCGGCCCATGACACGGTCGGTGTGTCCGTCTCGTCGGCCGCATGGCACGGTCGGTGTGTCCGCCTCGTCGGCCCATGACACGGTCGGTGTGTCCGCCTCGTCGGCCCATGACACGGTCGGTGTGTCCGCCTCGTCGGCCCATGACACGGTCGGTGTGTCCGCCTCGTCAGCCGCATGACACGGTCGGTGTGTCCGCCTCGTCAGCCGCATGACACGGTCGGTGTGTCCGCCTCGTCGGCCCATGACGCGGTCGGTGTGTCCGCCCCTCTACGCTCGCTCAGTTCGCTCGGTGCGGGTTTGGAGCGGCGGGGCTTTGTGTGCTGGCCCGCTGGCTGTGTGAAGCCCGTGGCGCGATTACCGTACATGTTGATGAGGCCGGGCACAGTGCAAGCTTAGGGTCATATGCTGGCCGTGCTCACGACAAGGGGTCCGGGTTCAGGGCTGCCCGTTACAGCTGCCGTGTTTTGTACGTAGAAACATTCAGATGTCCATACCTGGTGAGCGCCAGTAATCCATGCAAAATGTGAATGCTGATCTAAATCTGATAAACCATTGGATACCTAGCGCCGGATGATAAGCAAAAAAAAACCGCTTCAACGCACAAAAATTGCCTCGAAGCATCTTATAGCTGGGAATGCGCACTCCCGCGAAGGCAAGAAACTATTTGAATACATACCGCAACGCGTTTTATAGAAATACAATGTAAGGGGTGCCGGCAGCGTAGTGGTTACACTGCGCGTCTGGGAAACCAGAGGTACGGGGTTCGATTCCCCGCGGTGCCCGCCCTTCCCGCCAGGGTGAGAGGCAGGCGACGCCATATAGCCTCAGCAGCTCAGTGCGTCGTAAAGCCCCAATGACAGACAGAGGTACAATGTAATTCCCCTGGCATTGACCGGTCGGATGCGTCACGTTTGCCGCCTCATCTCCGATAGTATATCGACGATCTCCGCTGCAATGACCGGATGCGGCTCATTTGATCGCCGCTCGCGCCGATGCGGCGTTCCCCAGCGTGTGTCAAGTCGGTGCGATTACTGCTCCGTTGAGCCGTTGCGATGGCCATCCTCAAGCATGTCCAGCCGTCGGGTCGATACCGCTCCCCCCCGGGAGCTGGTTTTTGCCCTGGTGGTTCTCCTTTCAATCAGAGCCGTTTCTTTTCTTCGCCGCTCCCAGAGGCGGCGGGCCCGCTTTATCAAACGTCAAACTTTATTGTTTTTACGCCGGCCGAGTTTAAAGCGTTTGTTTTGGAAGCATTAGTGCGGTGGCTGCGCGTTGCCGGAGTCGGAATGGATGTAGAAGGTGCCTGGGCGCGCGTTTGTCTTGCGGGCGCCGCCGCCCGCTCCGGCGGTCCCCGGCTGCCTCGCGGGCGGAGTACATAGGCGCGGGGGGGAGGGGGGCGGCGGCGGCGGCGCGGAGGTGGGCACCATTGGGACGGACTGGTGACATCCGAGGTAACACCTGCGGAAGCCACAGGTGCTTGCTTTGTGGGAGGAGAATGGCTTATGGGCGTGCCGATGACGAGGCGAACATTGGCTTGGGCGTCGTGCAGGTGTGGTACTGATGTGGTCTATGCGATCTTGGCAGCTTTGTGATGTACGACGTTTTGAAGAGTACTTACTTGCAGCCGCTATTTCGCATCGTACGTACACGACAGGGCTGAAAGAGCTTCTCAAAGAGTGGTTGGTACAAACGGTAGTATTACATTATTTCATATCTTTATAGTATGACCCCGTTTTCGTTGCGTTGCGATCAGCCCATTGACCTGGTTTGCGGGACCTGCAAGCTGTCTGTGTCGTTCCGGTGCTTCGGCGCTGGCGTCACCGGCTCGGCGCCCGCCCGCAGGCTGGCTGGAGCCGATGCTGGACCGGATCGCCCGGAACCGGACGACGGTGGTGTGCCCCGTGATTGACGTCATCGACGACACCACGCTCGAGTACCACTACCAGAAGGCGGCCGGCACCTCGGTCGGCGGCTTCGACTGGAACCTACAGGTCAGCCGGGTGATGGGGGGGGGGGGGGGGGCAGAGGGGACGGAGGTGGGACTGTAGCGGGGCTTGGAAGGGCCGTGGAGGGCTGGGGTTAGAACTCTGCGGTTTGGTGTGTCGTGGCGAACGGTTGAGTGAATTTTGTGATGCCATAACCGCGGGCAGGTGTGAAGCTACGTGTTTGGAGCCTCGGAAGACTGTGTGATCGGTTATGAATTAACATTACTTCACGGGATAACTAAATGCTTGAGACGCCTTTTTAATAGCTTAATAGCATATTTGTGTTTACGGAGAAAGGCTTCGATCTCCTGTTTAAGGCCAACAAATGTGGTGTGTGTTAGCCAGCGAAAGAGTTAGGCAAAGCAGGTTTAGTAAAAACGGTAGCTTTCAAATAATTAAGGTTTGACGGTTATCAGCTGTATCCGGAGCTCCATTATATATATATATATATATATATATATATATATATATATATATATATACATATATACTACTTACTCAACAGCTAACACAGGTGTTAGGACGTGGACTCTTGTCTTTTGTTTCTTTTTTTACCGCAGAGTTGTTCGTGATCAGTGAGGCTTTACTTTTAGTGAATCTGCGTAGCGAACCCATGTGCGTTATATTGTCTAGCTCTTTGTGTTCTCGAGTGACCGTACAGCAAGCAAGTCAGCAGCACAAATCGCTCAAGAGATACGGCACTTATCGTTTACCTTAGAGCAGGATAACAAATGTGGTGTTTTCGTCTGGGTGCTCGATAACGCCAACATTCCCGGAAACGAACAGGCAGACTCCCCAGCGAGACAAGGTGCCGCCGGCCCGCGCTTGGCCTGGAACAAGATGCCACCATCATATTTCAGTGGCGTATTTTGTGGTGATTTAAAAACACGATGGCAAAACACTTGGCATGAATTGGGTACTGATCTTGCCAGGAAGCCAAACAAGCCCCGAGCCATTAAAGCACAGATCGGTGAATGGAGATGTTCTTCCTTTAAAACCAGAGCCGGCGGAGCAAAACCATGTCGTCTGCGCATAGGTCACACGTAAGAGACGCACTGTCATCTGCTCTCCGGGGAAGCTCGACCGCTATGCCGCAGATGCCCAGCACCATTGTCCGTGGCTCACGTACCAGCTGAGTGTCGGAGCTACGGAATTGAGCGGAACCGTTATCTCAAACTGAATCACATTTCCCTGGACTGTCTGTTGGGTGATCCGCCATTGATTGGTACTCGAGCGTTTTTTTGCCCTTTTTTTTAAAGAGATTGACATCAGACTTTGTTGTCCATTGACCCAGACAATGGGAAGGTGGGCTACAAGACCTTCATGCGATTTTCTTTGCTGCACGGCTCCAGCACGCCGCGGACGAGCTTTCTGAGTGACCAAGACATTGATGACAATCTGCGGACATAGCTTTGTTCACAACTGTGTTGACATAGGTTCTTAAAAACAAGACATGGGCGCAAATAACCAATGCGATTGACGCGCCCTTAGAACTCAATAACTATTTTACTAACGGTAGCCAGTTGCTAGCCCTAGAAACGAGGACGTCATATTTGTAAACTTTTCACTGAGTATGATAAAAATTGATGTAAAATGTCGATCATGTCCCAAGTAAATGCCAACCAGGGTGATCTTCATTCGTGTATTCCAAACCCGAATCAGCGTAATAACATGATAATGCGTTTATATCAACAATGCTGTTACGCTTATAAGCAATGTGCCCGGCGAGAAACCGAGCTTGATTTGTAAGAAAGCTAAGCGGCAAGGAGGCAAGCGCTGTTCTCTGTGCGGAGTGGGAGCGTGTCTGGGTGCCGGACAGCCTGCTGGGCCGCCCCCAGTGTGACATTCAGAGCGGGGATTAGTGTGAAGCGTTTCTACGGCCACCCCCAGTGTGACATTCAGAGCAGGGATTAGTGTGAAGCGTTTCTACGGCCACCCCCAGTGTGACATTCAAAGCAGGGATTAGTGTGAAGCGTTTCTACGGCCACCCCCAGTGTGACATTCAGAGCAGGGATTAGTGTGAAGCGTTTCTACGGCCACCCCCAGTGTGACATTCAGAGCAGGGATTAGTGTGAAGCGTTTCTGCCGCCAGCGTCGCGGCTGAGAATGTAAATGAAGCCGCCTTTTATCCTTGCCGGCCTCCCCAGTTCCTTCCAAGCCGAATGAGACGCCTCTTCGCTCCGCGCCGGCCAATGAATACGAAAGTTTGAAGCCGACTTAAGCCAGGAGCGGTGGGGTTTTGCGGGTGGATTGAATGTCGCGATTCGCTCTTGGATGTGGTGGAAGAACTTGTTGCAGATCATTAGCTGATTATTGCAGGCTGCTGTGAATGGTTGCAACGTATGATTTTCAAGCATACTGAATCAAAGGGCGATGAGGACGTGCTAAGTACTAAGATCATGTTGGGCACCGGCAAAGGCTCAGGCTGCGGGATAATTTTGAACTTATTAGTATGAGCGGCGTTATGTGTCTTCTGCGTCCCCAGCGCCTGTTACAGCCAGCACTGTTCAGTCGATTGACCGCCCTCGAGGGCTCGTGTTTTATGCCTAGTTAATGCTTACGAAACATATGGCGTACTGGTGTAATTAACAGGTCTCTTGGGCTCAGCATGATTGTGTCGAAACGTTCTCGACGCAGCGAAACAGCTCACAACGGATTTGTTCCGTGCGCCATATGCCTCACCAATGTGTAACACGTGGGAACGTCGCGTTCCTTACATCGCTTAGGTTAAAGACGTTGCAAAATCAAATTAACCACATAAATGGAACGTGATTTGATTGCTGAGGACCTATCGCCATTGGCTGCTGCCCTGAAGCCGCGCGGGCCGAAATCGCATTGTATTGAGAGACTCGATTCGTTGGCGAGGAAATATTGACCCGATCAGCGAGTCAGCGGGTGAAAACGGAGAAGTCCAACACGTGTGAGGGGTGGGGCGGGACCCCTGGCGGAGAAGTCGCGACACGTGAGGGGTGGGGCGGGATCTCTAGCGAAGTCGCGATACGTTTGAGGGTTGGAGCGGGACCCCTGCATAACAAAAATCTGTCGCTGTTTGATACTGGGGTGTTGCCCATGTGAACAGGGAACCTGTGAATCTGTGTCGATACCCAGGTAGCACAGACACACAAGTGCTTCCAGGTAGCGGTAGCTGCGAATGAAGTTCAGGTCACCAAGCATTTGCCATCATTGAGTACGGACGCCCACAGGAATTTCCCACGCTGGTGGCGGCGAGCGAATGACCATGGTCAGCGTGGCTAGCGATGGCGCCGAATCATATCGCATGTGCCTAACACTTAATCAAACTCAACAAGCATCACTGTTGAGGCAGTAACGCAGTGCAGTGTCATCTGAGTTGTGGATCAGATGCCAGTGACAGCACGTGACCCCGGGGCTCTGAAAGTCTGTGACTCGAACGGGCAGGTCTCCACGTTACGTCCGAACGCCTCCCTATCAAACTCCACAACTGTGGCCGTCATTCTGTTGGTACTGGCGGACGTCCAAGCGGTATTCATTTCCAACCTCAGCGTTTCCCCTGCACCTTGTTCCCGAGGCGTGTTTATTGCGCCATCGTGCGTCCGGCTCCAGCAAACTGCGCTGAGTGGGTCCGGATGCGCGTGCCTGCAAATGGCGCCTGTACCTTTCATGGTGGCGCTGGGCCACCCAGGAGATGGAATGAAATGATGTTCCTTTTGCATTTTGAAAATAATGGTGATGTTGAGTTCCAATAACGATGGACTTCCTTCATGATGATAATTTGATATTTTGTAATGATAGAATTGTTAAAACATTAGTTTAGCTGAAGAGCACTGTCAGCGCCTTCAAGGTAACATCTTACATATATAAATTAGATTGCATGTAATGTATCATGTTTAGTGTATTTTATCTGTATTGTGTAGCCATGCGCTGTTTTGTATCAGTACCCTCAAGCAGACTTGTGTTTAATTTCCTCCCGTGGAACTGATTCCAACTCCCAACTCGTAATGCATTTAGTGCCTGCCGACTCACACTTCGTGAAGCTCGGCACCGCTCTGAGTAGACTCCGGCTCCTTCTCAGGTAGAACACAATTTTGGAATGGAGTTTATTAGCGTGATGACGTTGTGAAATAGCCGCCATACAGCCATCACAAAAGCATAAGCAGCGCATTTATAATTACGACAGTACGGTTACCTACGACTGCGTCCTATCCTGTGCGCATATTAGCTAGTATCTTCAACATGTCCTGTTTATTATATTTTCACTTCAGTCTACTCAGAGACAGCTCCAATGACTCAGCTTCGGGTCTGACTCACACGACCATTTCAAAGGAATCTATTTCGCCTTGTTTTAACACAAATTTGACTCACTCCGAAGTTGTCTTGACTCTGCATGAGTCGAGCACAAGCCTGCTTCCGTCCGGCCCGTCCGCCCTGCTGTAGCAACCCCCGTGCTTACGTGCAGCGCTGTGCAAAGTTGACCGCGCCGGTCTAAATTGCCGGCTCTGCCCGCATCGCCCGTCTGTCCGGGCGGCCGCAATGCACGAATGGTCGTCATCAGGGCGGTGTTTGCTGGGCCGCGACCGACCGCATTACAATCAGCCAGACGCTGTTTTGCAATCGGGGACCCGAGGCGCGGTGGTGCCGGAGCGCGGGGCCGGTGACGGCTGCCGGCGGCCATGTTGTCAGATGATGCGGTCGGTCTGTCCAGTGTGTTTGAGGAGCGTTCGACGGCCGAGGCGCGGCTTGTGACGCCGAGGTGTTGGCAGCGGCCGATGGTGGCGCTGGAGTCGCACAAACGTCAGTGAGGCGTCCCGCTGTTGGCACAGTGGGTTGTTTCGTGCGCTCGACGCTCAGGGCTAGTGATCTCGGCACGCTGCTTATGGTGCGAAGAGGAACTGCCATTGGGACGCCCACGACGGGCCCCTCGGTGGTTATCCAGATGGATCCAGGCAGACGCAGACCGTTCGCGGCGAAATCGTCGCCGTGGTTCCGAGATGGTGGTCCAGCCAGAGACCCACCACCGGTGTTCTGACTAAACGTCGAATAGAAAAAAATGAAACGGAAAAAGTCGAATGAACTAAAGCTGACGGGGTTAAGAATCGACTGGGATAAAAGTCGAATCGAAAAAGTCAAGAACAATAGGTTTAATGGAATAAAATCGAACTGGCAAAATGTCGATTGGGAAAAACCCCAATTTGGAAGGTCGAAGGACTAAACACAGGAAGTTAAATCGACAGGGATAGATCAAAATACAAAAGTCAAAAGAAGAAAGGTCTCAAGGAACAAAAGCCGGCAGGAAGTCCACGAGGCACTACAGCGTGCCTATGATGGCACACTCATCATGTGTACGGCTTGAAACGCCAAACACTGGCAATATGATTAGGTTTTTCTCTTTTACGTCGTTAAGCCGCATCTCCTAGTATGTTGCAGGTCGATCAGTTGGCATGGAAGATCTGAACTCATGATGCCGAATACATGTACACAGTGTGCTATCCAGGGAGGGGGGGGGGGAGCCTCCCCACCAACTTCGGGTAGAAAGTAGGTCGAACTGGGGGAGAAATCCCTTTGTTTCGTTTTGAAAGTAAGATGCTTCATTTTCCCCCGCTCTTCCCTCTCCCCCAAGGGGAGGGCAAAGTCACTCGTGAGTCTGGTCGCGCTCGGACTCGCATGGTGCCGTCTAGTGCCGTCCGGTCCGTTTCCGTCCCTGGTCCCATGTGATCCCATCGGGCTCCATCCGATCCGGCCCCCGTCCGGTCCGTTTCCGTCTCTCGTCCCATGTGATTTCATCGGGCCCCATCCGATCCGGCCCATGTCATCTGTTTTCGCCCGGTCCCTTCTGCTGTGGTCTGGTCCCGTACGGTCCCGCCCGCTCCCGTCTAGTCCCATCCAGTCCCATCCGTCTCTCCTTGTGGCCACAGCTCTATCTACCCCTCATAACAGGCGCCAAATTCTAATGACTTTTTTGTCAAATTATTTTGATTAAAAGCGTTTGTACGTATCCGAGCTCACCTCATCCGGTCGATGTTTTGTGTTATGGCTTATTCTGATAAGGCTTTTATCGACTCCGCATTATTCCTTTCGACTTTTCTTCTATTCGATTTTTATCCCTGTCGGCTTTATGCCCTTTGAATTTTCTTCCATTCGGCTTTTATCATCATCAACTTTTCTTCCATCGGTTTTTCGTCCTTCGAATTTTTATGATGCAACTTTTCCAATTCGACTATAATCCCATATCAAATTTTGTTGCTTTTAACTTTTGCCCTTCGACTTTTTCCAATTCGACTTGTATCCCTTTCGACTTTCTTCGCTCGACTACTTTCCATTCGACTTTGTCCATTCGACTGCTTGTCCGGGAACCCGTACCACCAACGACGAAAACGAGTAAATGCATACAGTGCCAGAGTTTGCGCAATACACATATCGGCTAGAATCCAGACGTCACCAAGAAGTCTTTTTCCACGGCTGACGGTCCATATTGTGTAGAATCAGAATCAGTTGATATTAGGCTCACCACTGTGGTAGAGTCAGCCAGATCCAGCTATATCACGAACTGTCTAACCCACAGGTCTAGTAATCGCGCCAAAGTCTGCGAGATCTTAGGCGCGACATCGCATGCCAGACCCAGTCCCAGGGCCATGTGGGTGTGCTAAAAGGGCGCGTGTAGTCATGTCTGGCATCTGTCAGCTCTCCTTCAAAACCAGTTGCTCACGCGATGTTCAGGCGTCCGTGTACGCAGCACGGCGCAGGATGGCTTTGGTGTGGTTAGGGCAGACCTGGCGACGCCCATGACCGCCGTGCGAGGTGATGAGGTCACCGGTCAGGGCCGGGGTGTCACGACTCGGCCCTGACCGGGTCGTTCGCTGTGTTTAATGCAATAGTGCTCACTGCTGAGGTGCTCGGCGTCTGCGGCAGAGTTGGGTGGTAGCTGCGGTTAGGGGATAAGCAGCAGCTGCCGACTTTTGTTATGCTCTGGAACAAGAGCAGGCCTGCGGAATGTGTGCTTCTGATGCTTCATGCCGCTGACCTTTGCTTGACATTGCATACCGATCGTCTACGGATCGTCGGCGAGGTAAAGGACTTGTGATGGCGGTTTGTTTGAAGACAGAGGCAAGGCTTTGCAAGACGACGTTGTGACTGATGAAAAACTTCCGTCTCTTCTGGAGCTAAAACTGTAGATAATAAATGTTCTTCAGTAAGTGAGGTCCTCGCTACCGGCTTACCTTTGCACGTGATACACTTTTGTTTTCAAAAGCAGGAGCATGGATCGCAAATAACCCATAAGGAATGGAGAACGAAGAATGCTGCCCGAGGAAAAACAACCTTTTGAAGTCGGTTGGCTATCGTGATCCCAACCATGCGATTGTCCGGTTTTCAATCGTGGGGATTACATTTTGTTTACCATTTGTGAAATGCGCGGCGGATACTTTCTCGTCATAAATAACAAATGCGTTTGTAACGCTCGAACTGGAACATTTTCAATTGCTTGGTTTGCAACGCCGCAGGCTGACCTGCCGTCTTTCTCCAAACCTTTGTCGAGGCGTTTGTTTCCATTGTTAGCAGGTATGGCAAAGGATAACGCAGGCGTTGGCTATGTTAATGTGTCCCCATCTGCATGAATGTGGCTCGCTATGCGGAGATGTGATGTATATATATATATATATATATATATATATATATATATATATATATACATGTATATACACCTTACATCAATCAGAGACATGATTGCATAGCGAGCCACATTTACACAGAAGGGGACACACGTGTGTCGTTATCAGTGTGGAGATGGAGGCTGTCTGTAGATGGTGCTTGTCTTGTCGAACGGGGGGGGGGGGGGTCTGAGTTCTGACCACGGCCGTCTTTTGTATGAATATGTTTCCCAATGACGCTGGTGTGGACACCCGGTTAGCGATATCGCTGTAGCTGCAGCCACTGGACACTTCGACTGACCTCACGTGGTGGTCTTGACTAGCACCTATCTAACCGAGCAGCAGGGCACACGGCGCTGACCGCTCTGATAATATAACAAATATGTGGGGATAGAACGATCGCTGCCTCTGCAGTGCCACTGGACTCGAATACCGCCGCGCCGTGTCCGGCGTTCTGACAATCTCAACAGAAGCCGCTCTGAGTGGCTTTATCCTACCCCATTTCCGCCGGTGCTTCCCCAGTATTTATGGGACGTACAGATACTTTGTACTTAACTTGCCTTGTGCCTTATTTCACTCGCCTTTACACGTTTAGGGCAGGACTTGTAGGACATGACTTGCAGGACGGCGAGGGCAGGACTTGTAGGACATGACGTGCGGGACGGCGAGGGCAGGACTTGTAGGACATGACGTGCAGGACGGCGAGGGCAGGACTTGCAGGACATGACTTGCAGGACGGCGAGGGCAGGACTTGTAGGACATGACGTGCAGGACGGCGAGGGCAGGACTTGTAGGACATGACGTGCAGGACGGCGAGGGCAGGACTTGCAGGACATGACCTGCAGGACGGCGAGGGCAGGACTTGCGGGACATGACCTGCAGGACGGCGAGGGCAGGACTTGTAGGACATGACGTGCAGGACGGCGAGGGCAGGACTTGTAGGACATGACCTGCAGGACGGCGTTTGAAATCGGCCGTGATGACCATACACATCCGGTTTCTCAGGCCGCTGCCACACTGAAGCCCACTTTCAAATGTTGCTTCACGTTAGGCGCCTTTGATTTTGTTTGCCAGGAACAAACAATGTCGAATGAAGTCTGACTGCGTAAATATCAAGGGAGAAGTCCTCTTCTGAGCTACAAAGCACAGTCTGTGAGACTGGGGTCTACACGATGTGTATTGGCAGGCACTTACCATGCCAAAACACGTTCTTCCAACACAAACATTGTATGTCTTCGCTGTAGAATGCTTGGCCAGTCCCGAAGAAACAGGCTAGGGATGGAAGCAATTTTAAGTACTTACCATCGACAAAATGCTTCGAGTAACTGGGGTCGATACAGCGGCCTACGCGTTTAGGCCAGCATCGAATGGCTAGCGAGTACTGTTTTCAAAAACGGATGTAGCAGTGGCTGCGCTGCTGTTTTCTTCTGCAGCTGCTCTGAGTCCTCATGGTTCCGGTGCGCACGGTCACCATCCCACCATCCGCGTAATCCCTCGGGTCGGGCTGGGTGTAGTCTGCGACCGGCCCGGCCCGGCCCGGCCCGACCCGACCCGACCCGACCCGACCCGACCCGACCCGACCCGACCCGACCCGACCCGACCCGACCCGACCCGACCCGACCCGACCCGACCTGACCGCTTTTCAGACCGTATACATGTGACCGCCTCTACCCCCCCCCTGATTCCTTTTGACCGAACCCGACCACCTCTGGCTGCTTTCAACTGGTCCTGAAGTCGTCTTGGGTCTCATCGTTCCTGACCGTCTCTGACCTCCCCTAATTGTTCTTGACCTCATCTGGCCGGCCCTTACGTCCTCCGACCGTCCCTGGCCTCCCCTGATTGTTCTTGCCCTTCTCTGGCAGGTCCTGACCTCCTCTGACCTTCCATGACCCCTCTGACCATCGTTGACCTCCTCTGGCGGACCCTTACATCCTCTGACCGTCCCTGACCTCCACCGACCGTCCCTGACCTCCTCTGACTGTCCCTGACTTCCCCTGACCGTCCTTGACCTTCTCTGGCAGACCCTTGAGTTCTCGGACCGTCTCTGACCTTCCCTGACCGTCCCTGACCTTCTCTGACCTGCCCTGACCGCGTCTGACCCATTGCAGTTCAACTGGCACGCGATTCCGGACCGGGAGAAGCGGCTGCACTCGCACCCCTCGGAGCCGGTGGCGTCGCCCACCATGGCTGGCGGCTTGTTCGCCATCGACCGGCGCTGGTTCGAGACGCTCGGCACCTACGACGAAGGCTTCGACATCTGGGGCGGCGAGAACCTCGAGCTCAGCTTCAAGGTAGGGACGCCGGATCACATCCCGCCGGCGGTCGGGTTTTTGCCGTTGTGGCGGTGCTGGCTGGCGTGCGCGTATATTTCGCCCGTTGCACGTAAAGATAGGCTGACGTGCGCGAGCTTTCTGCGCGTAATTGCAAGGGGAGCTTTTCCAGAATGCCGTGCACGTCGCACTGTAAGTGTTCGAACACCGCCCACGCTCAATGATAGACTAGAGCGGTCGAGGGGAATGAGTGGATTTTAGCATGTTCCCCTCCCCGCACTGGCCGCGCCCAGCCAGCCAGTCGAGCGCTGGGCGGAGCGCGTGCGAGAACCACTTTCTACCGGTCGCTGAGCGGGACGGTTTTTGTGGCGATCAGGATAGCGATAGCCGCATCACAGGCTGCCCACCTGACCTCGTTTGTTACCATTGCGTCATACTACTTATTGCAGGTCTGTGTCCGCCCATGGATTACACAGAACACGGCGAAGTTTAAAAAGCTGCTAGGATGTTATGCCGTGACGCCTTGTCGTAATAGGCGATCATACCATGGCTTTGATACAACGGCTCGTCGAAACTCCCATCTGCCGTCGGCTGTCTTTGAATTAACGAACGTTATCATGCACAGTTTTTTTTTGTGTTCGCCTGAACAAAATGACAGCCATCGCCTCCACCTACATGTTCCGGTATATATAACCCACATCTCGCTAAGACAAACAGCCATCGTTGTTGTAACGCCTCGTGTCATCATACCCCGTTCCCACTGTTTGCCTTACATAGGAGGCTTATCTCTCGTCCCAGCCCGCACCACACTCGTCCCAGCGCCGGCACGTTCGTTCGTTCCCTCTTTGTGGCCACGCCCGCTCCCATCGTCCGCGTCGTCTCACGCACCGCCCTGAGCGATGGCCAGTCACAGGTCATTTCCAGGCCTCAGGGCGCGACCGCGTCTGCCCCGCGCGCGCGAGTGCACCGATCGGGCGCGCGGCACGGTGCCGCGAGCACAACTGGCGGGCCATCCGTGCGCGAGCGTCGTTGGCGGCGGCCATTTCCGGGTGGGCAGCGGTGGTGGGAGCCGTGCTCGCCAGCCGAACGCCGCCGCGCCGGCTTCACGCCGTTCCTTCGCCACTTGTCGGCCGACGCGCGCCGTTTTATGAAGATTAGCCGTGGCGGCCAGGCGCCCGCGGCGTTAATGTGGCCCCGCCACGGAGGCGTCACGAGCGCCCCGACGCCTGCTGATGGCCGGGTTGGGGGGGGGGGGTGGAAATGAGGGGGGGGGGGGACGTTCACCAAGCGATTGAGGGCATTGCGGCCCGGCAGGATATGTATGCAGCTGTTGCTCGGGTCGTAACTGGCTACTATATGTTTGTTTATTTATGGCCATGTTCGCTCGTCAACATGTGGTTGACAAACTTGCCGCCTCCGTGGTCTTGGGGAAAGATGCTGGACTCGTAATCCAGCGGCACTGGGTACGAGTCCCAGAGTGGGCGCATTGTTTGACCCGACTGAAGTGGAAAGGCCAGCTGGCAACTGGCCAACGAGGTTCAACCCAGACCCGAGGCGGCCGTGTCGCAGCATTGTGCGGCACGTAAAACCCTCCGCATTCCTGTCTGGAGAAAGGGCGGAGGTAAAATTAGCTGTTGAACTGGACGGCACGCTTGGGTGGTGGGTTCAGGGTACACGCAACAAGCTATGCTTAGCAGGTACTCTGAATCCGAAGTCACCCATACAAACCATTCGGGATAAATTTTTAAAAAAAACTTACATCCACTATGTTCACGTAGCTGCTTTCGCAATTTTCGAATGATTGGTACGTTCTTCGTGTGGCGCGGCTGCGTCAATGGGCTGGCTGGCAGGGCGATGGCAGAGATTGGCTTCAGTATTGAATGGCGATGCTCACCGCCAAGTGCTGCCGCGTTTGCCTGTATGTTGGGTGGAGTACAGCTAACTGTATTAGGCTTTTAGGGGTCTCAGCGCGTGGCTTTGCATATTTCATTGCTTCATTTGCCTCTCAGCTGGGGGCCACCTTTCCCGCGTATTTTGTGCCGGGTTTGTCTAAAAAACAGCTGGATTCGGTCTGCTCCCCTCCGTTTTTGCCTTGCTTCAGCGCTGCTTGTTGCCGCGTGGTCATGGCCATGGATGATAAGGTCGGCAACACGGCGTGGTGATTACGCAATGAATTCAAGGATGCATTCTTTACTGGGACACGGTCAACACCGGCACGTTTCTGCTTCAGTCCGTCCCGTCAGTGTTGAAGCGACCTCAGCCTGGCCTGCCATATCGTATGCTGAATGGCTTGTGCAGCGAGACCTTGGTGCTTTTACAGCTGTCTGTAGTTGCGAAGAGACACTTCTGCTGCGAGTCACTTCTGAAGAAGCCACCTCGAGCGAGTGTTTTATACAGTGACATCTTCGGCTGAGTGTCAGTTGGTGGGGAATCTGAGATACACGGCATTCCTTGCGCCTTCGTGAACGTTAGGGGCCCACCTTGTCCGTTAGCCCTGGTCGAAGTGACAGTGACTGCACTCTGACCGCCGATTCCGCAGAGGCGACAAAGTGACCTCCGCCCTGTCCAAGTTACGTCAGCGACGCAGCCACTCCGGCCATCTCCGCCTGGCGCCGGCTGCCGTCGGCGCTGAGGCCGCTCCGTTCCCCAGACGTGGATGTGCGGCGTGCTGACGGCCGGTCCGCTCCCCAGACGTGGATGTGCGGCGTGCTGACGGCCGGTCCGCTCCCCAGAGACCGGGTCCGCTCTCCAGACTTGGATGTGCGGCGTGCTGACGGCCGGTGCGCTCCCCAGACCCGGATGTGCGGTGTGCTGACGACCGGTCCGCTCTTCAGAGACCGGGTCCGCTCTCCAGACTTGGATGTGCGGCGTGCTGACGGCCGGTCCGCTCCCCAGACCTGGATGTGCGGCGTGCTGACGACCGGTCCGCTCCCCAGAGACCGGGTCCGCTCTCCAGGCTTGGATGTGCGGCGTGCTGACGGCCGGTCCGCTCCCCAGACCCGGATGTGCGGCGTGCTGACGGCCGGTCCGTTCCCCAGACCTGGATGTGCGGCGTGCTGACGACCGGTCCGCTCCCCAGACCCGGATGTGCGGCGTGCTGACGGCCGGTCCGCTCCCCAGACCCACATGTGCGGCGTGCTGACGGCCGGTCCGCTCCCCAGACCTGGATGTGCGGCGTGCTGACGACCGGTCCGCTCCCCAGACTTGGATGTGCGGCGGCCGGCTGGAGATCGTGCCCTGCAGCCACGTGGGCCACATCTTCCGGAAGCGCTCGCCGTACAAGTGGCGCTCTGGCGTGAACGTGCTGCGCCGCAACAGCGTCCGGCTGGCCGAGGTCTGGATGGATGACTACAAGAAGTACTACTACCAGAGGATCGGCTTCGACACGGTGGGTGGCCTTTCCGCCGCAGCGGGCGTGGCTGGGACCAGCCACGCCCTTCAGCTGCACAGTTGTGGTAGTCTGTGTGTTGTGTCGCAGTGTGCCGACGCGGTGGTCGGCTTTTCCAGGACAGCGGTGTGTGTTCAGGACTGTGTGGAGTTGGGAGGCGTTGCGCTTTCGGTCCGGCAGTTCTGCAGCATAGTGCACGATAATAGATCGGTTTGTTGGTGGAATGCCTTCGGTGTTGGGCCATGGCGGATGCTTCCAAATTTGCAGTGAGCTGCTCTCGAAATAGCTCAAGTTATTTCGAGGCCGCCTGACTTGTCTGGGAAAAAGAAAGCCGCCACTAAGCTGCTTGTCACGGCCGCCAATAGTGTGGACCGACCACGCTCCTACCACTAACCCCAGTACCATCATGGACGTCTCTCGCCCCATGGTGACAACGGTGACCTAGCTCGTCTCTCGCGCCAGGGCAACTACGGTGACCTGACGTCGCGCAAGGCGATTCGCGAGCGGCTCGGCTGCAAGTCGTTCCGCTGGTTCTTGGACAACGTCTACCCGGAGCTCTTCATCCCGGGCGAGGCGGTCGCCAGCGGCGAGGTACGTGCCGCGGCCACGCGCTGTGTGGCCAGGCGGAGAAGGAGGGGGGGGGGGGGAGGGGGACCGCTCGGCAGAGATCACCTGTCGCTCTCACGCTGCATGTAGGTGTGTGGTGTGATAGCACGGAGTGTGGCTCGTGGCTTGTGGAACCGCGCGAGAACTGTGATATTTTGCGGTGGGTCAAGAATGGTTCGGGTACGAACGCCCTGGACTCGATCGATTCGGGTCTTTGCGGTCTACGTTTTGAAGCTACCTGATGCTAGTCTGGTGGACTCTTGTAGACTCTTGGCCGGATTTGATACTCGACGCTTTATTTGCCAGCATATACAACCGTGGTGAAGCAGCGAAAAACCAAACCATTTTCTCTTCTTATTTGCGCGTTCTGGCTTTCACTGCCGTTTAACTGTATGACTGTGTGGGAGCCGGGCTGGGAAAACCGGCGGGTTTCGGTGCCAACGCGGCTGTCCACGCGCCAGACAAACGTGTCGTTTGCAGCGGACAGCAACGTTTTCCAAGGTCATTGTGCTCTGGTTCCGGTTTCCGGTGTAGCCAGGAGGCTTATTGCCAACTTTATGACATCAGGGGCAGAACGGGTTTTGCAGGTGCTGGCCACGCTAACCACTCGGTCATTCATTCTTCATGGAAGGTCACGGCATGCTGTCACCTTGGATTTGCCAAGTACCGATCGGGATCCAATCGCGGAGAAATTATTTTTGCCGAGTCCGATTAATCAGATAATTTGTGTGGACGATACTGCTGGCTCAGAACGTGTTTGCGGACATATGACCTCAGCCTTTATTCGGGATGGGTGATGGCGAAAAGACTTTACTTGCGCATGTTTCGGATTCTCTTTCGAAGCCTGCCCATCAGTGACGGGTTCAGACTTTTTTCTTTTAATTCCGTGAGATACAAACCATGTTCTTGTTGGTTTTGGGTGATGTGGTTGTTGTTTTCGGATGCGTTTATTAGATACCGTGCGGTTTCTAGTCTGTTTATTTTACCTGGTTGCCACCCTGGTACTCAGGTTTTCCTTGGTTTCCTTCGTGAATAATATATCCATCGCCGGAAATGTCAGCTCCCGCTCCGTTTTGCATGCTCCTTGAGATCTTTATGCTCGAGATGGGATAAACTCCAAGCCCGGAAGCCCAAACGAGGTCCCCACACTTCGCCCAGCCAGCTTCATGGAACACCTACGCTGCGTGCTGCTCCCACGCTTTGAACGCCTACTCAGGCAGTCGCCGCTACGGCTGGGACTGTTTGCTTGGTTCGAGGCTGTATAGATACATTGGGCTCGGGGAAGGCATGCTGCGCTTTGGACCACGCCCCATAAGCTGGTTATGTAGCCCTTACCGCATGACCACAGACGCCCTCGGGCCTCTTCGGCCGGCGGCTAACACGTACATTGGTACACGGAAGGAAACATGAACGCTTTGTGTGTATAAATAACGATGTACATTTCCCATAGCTGGAATGGGCCCCATATGATATCCTTTATCTACAAAATTGCATTTGGTCTAGTGCATTCTAGCTAGAGATCACTTGCAGTCGTCATCTTCTCCAGGTCTCGTTAATGTAACTTGTTCATTCGGAACATGCTTAATTGCCATAGTTCAAGAGCTCACAGCTGACGTGCCACGATTCCTGTTGTATGGGCTGTGCCGCAAAATGCTGCACTGGTGTGGACCATTTTTGTACGTCGGGCCTTTGTCCAGTGGAGTAGCGTCCCCACCAGCGACAGCATCGGGTCGGCTTTGAATACTGGGTTGCTCGCTCGGTGCTGGTGTACATACACACAAGCTTGTACAGGGTGACATGGGCAGCGGGCATGCCCGGGGGACACGCGCCGCCCTCACCTGGTGACCTCAGCCGGTGACCTCTGGCGTCCCCAGGTGCGAAACCTGGCGATGGGTGGCAAAACATGCCTCGACTCGCCCGCCCGGCGAAAGGACCTCCACAAACCCGTGGGTTTGTACCCCTGTCACAGCCAGGGTGGCAACCAGGTAGGCTGTCCGGCGCGCCCCTGCCCGGCCCGGCCTTCGCTGTGACGCCAGCGACATCTATACCGCCGCAGAGCCGCCCGCACTGGCCCACGCGCTGTGCGCGCCGACGTCGGTCCGATCCGCAAGACGCGGTCCAGGCGATAGAAATCTAGCCGCGTGGTTGCGTGCCAGACGGTAGCGGACGGTATAGGTGGCGCTGCGTCCTCGACGGCGTGCTGGGTCCGTTCTCGGTGCTCACACTGTACGCCACGTCCGTCTGTTTCCGCTAGATCCGCAACGAGGTCACAAATATTTGCGTGGACTCGCCGTGCGATCCGAAGGATCTGTATAAAGCGGTGGGAACGTACCCGTGCCACAAGCAGGGCGGGAACCAGGTGAGAGGACTGGCAGTGCCCACAGAGGGCGCTGGCCCCTGGCTGGTTGGCAGTCCGGTGATTCGCCGCCAGAGCGCCAGCGTTGCCCGCGGGACACGTCATGTGACATATCTGGAGTTGGAGCTATGCAGTAATTGCATTGTGTGTAGTTGGGCTGCAGCCGAAGTGTTACAAAATGACGATCAGTTAGAACGGTGCTGATGTATGTGGCACGTTATTACTTTTTACTGGTTGAATGCAGATATACAAAAAGTCTCAATTCTGATTGCGTGTGCAGTTAAGGTCATTTTCGTTTTTACGTTGCACTTTTCTGGTGATAGTTATATGTTAAGAAGCCTATTCTGGACTGCATGACGATTATGCATCGCCTAAATGAAAAATTAGCATTTCACCTAAAAAAGTAAAACCCTTTTCTAGGCTTGTATTCCCCGGGCTTTTCTCGGCACCTGAAAAGTGGTCGATGTGTGTTGGCGGTGGTCACGTCCCGTGCGCGTTTCAGTTCTGGATGCTAAGCAAGGAGGGCGAGATTCGACGTGACGAGGCTTGCATGGACTACTCAGGCTCTGACGTCGTTCTGTACCCGTGCCACGGCTCCAAGGGCAACCAGTTCTGGGCGTACGACCCCCAGGTGAGATGCCATAGCGCTTGGCTGAATGGCGGGTCAGGGCGGAGCGGTGGCAGTGATATGCGGTGTTGTGTGTGAACTGTGACAGGTGTGTACCACAGCGCCTGGTTGAGTGGGAAGTCAGGGCGGAGCGGTGGCAGTGATGTGTGGTGTTGTGTGTGAACTGTGACAGGTGTGTACCACAGCGCCTGGTTGAGTGGGAAGTCAGGGCGGAGCGGTGGCAGTGATATGCGGTGTTGTGTGTGAACTGTGACAGGTGTGTACCACAGCGCCTGGTTGAGTGGGAAGTCAGGGCGGAGTGGTGGCAGTGATGTGTGGTGTTGTGTGTGAACTGTGACAGGTGTGTACCACAGCACCTGACTGAGTGGGAAGTCAGGGCGGAGTGGTGGCAGTGATGCGCGGTGTTTTGTGTGAGCTGTGACAGGTGTGTCACCTTAGGAGATGCCTCCCTCGAGATGTGCTGAACGTTTCGTGTTGGTGCCTGTGGGTACTGGCGTAAGTGTGGTGATTCCTGCGTTTCATGTCGTTTGAGCATGCCCATTGACGGCCAGTCTGGCTTTGTAGCTTTGAAGGACTGAGCAGCGGCTTTTCCCCCGTTTTAGACACATTTCATCCAGCACGGTTCGAGCAAAAGATGTTTGGGCGTCAGCGCAGACAAGAAGAAGCTCACCATGGAGGAGTGCTCGCCGCTGGAGCAGAGGATACGGTGGAATTTCCAGAACTACGACGCGTCCAAGTTGTTATAGCATTTGGTGGGTGCTTCCTTCTCCTTGCGCACATGCTGAGTGCCAGAAGTTACTGCCCTTGCTCCTGTGTTGCCTTGGCATGGGTTGTAGACTACTTACTGCGTAACATACTTTGCTGTATTTTTAGCCAGAAGCCGATAGCAAGATGCCGAGTGTCAGAACACTGAGCTCTTACGTCAGAACACTGAGCTCTTACGTCAGAACACTGAGCTCTTACGTCGCCCCGTCCCCGAGATGTACCCTGTTTACTGTTGACGTTGGCCAGTGACCATGCGGAGAAGTCTTCTAATGGCATCTTGGATCTGAATTCACACATTCGTGTTTCAGTGCATTATATCTGTTGGAGATTGGGGGCGTTGGGGTTGAATAGGGAAGAAGCATGAAAATGCCATACTCAAGCACCGGTCGACCGTGGAGCAAACTACCGATTCTCCAATTCGTCGAAAGGTGTCACTTCTTTTCCCGCCTTCTATTCACCGGCCACTCTACACATGCAGGCTAGCCCTCTCAGGGAACAGGCGGTAAGCACCATTTAGTTTCCTTTTCATGCTTTTGCTACTCGTGTTGAAGCTACACGTGGGTGTTCGACACTAGACGCAATCAAATGCATGAGTTGTCGTGGGAGTCGTCGTGAGGCTTCACATTGCAGGTAGATCCGCCCGACAATCAATACATAATATAATAGTATGACGACGGCTATCGTTGATCTGGTGTTGCGCTTCTCCGACAGAGACCTCCTTGCGGGACATCCTGTCGTCGGACCGGGACTAGAGAGGCGCATGGGCGCCTTCGAACCCTCCCTCCGGCGAACGGACGACTCGCTGATGCTGTCCGCTGTTGCGTTGCGAGAGGGATGGCCAGGTGGACCTAGTGACACAGACCACGATAGACCCAGTGCTGGGCGTGCGCGTGTGCGTGCTGTTCCGCCGCGTCGTTTGGGCTGAGGCCTGCGCCGACGGCACGGAGGCACCGGCAGTGACGACTCCAGCGGGTTTGCAGCGAGCTGATCGGGGCGCGCATGCCCCCGCGGAGAGAGCGGAGAGGGAAGAGGTGTGAGCGCGAGTGAGAGCGAGCGAATGGCCGACTACCGTTTCGGTGAGCTGGTGCGTTGTCTTTCATCGTAGCTGCTGTCCAGCTGGGCGGCTGGTGGCCGGTGAACGGCGGCACAGGGCAGCGGTCGCCCCCAGGAACACGTGTGAACTGTGATAGCTAGGTTTTGTACGGCGCTGCAGGCGGACGTCTGGAAGGACGGCGGAAGCCATCCGCGTCTCTCGTCCAACCGGCCGGATCCGTTCGAGACCCAATATCGTCCCATATCATAACCACCGGCAACTTACATACCGTGCGCATATCAGGCCAGTGAAAGCCGACCTCGAGAACATTCCTGGATTTGCGTTTGAATGCCGTGCGGTGCATGATGTGTCAGGCTCGCGCACGCCCAGAGCTCCAAGCAGCCTTGCGTGGAATCAGTTTTGCCGGTCCCGCACTGTGTTAGTTTTGCCAATAAGGATTTTTTGCCGCTCTACGGACGTGGTGTTTGCCTCCGTCGATTTCGGCGGCCGATCAAGTTCGTGTGGTCGCTTTTGTATGCCGTGTTTGTCCTTGTTTGTCCTCGCCCGTGCAGCAGCGTCCTGAGGAGCCGACCGCTTCTCATCCTGGCAGACTATATACATTGACAGCGGTCTTGTGTTTGGTGGCTCTGTTTCTCTCAGCGAAGACGGCCGTGTTGGGGAAGAGGGGTGAGAGCTGGCGCTGCCGAGACGAGGTGGCGGGCGCTACCGGTCATGCCTCCAGGTATCGAGTGCACTACCTTTGCATGCAGTGAGAACATTCCCTCGCAGCTGCCCTCACAACGGGGCGGGCAGTAATCCTCGGTGTGGGCAGTGTAAAGATGGGTGAGTGGCCTTGGCCATGCGCGGGAAAATGAAACCTCTTATGCCTACGGTCTGTCCTTCGGAGGTCAGGCCTGTAGATGACTTTGGCCTCACCGCCGGGTTCACAGTTTTCTTACGCGTCCTGCCAGCTTCCTGTCGGAATCTCAAGTGCTCATTACTCGCGTGGAATCACCGCTGGCTGCTTTTCTGACGTATCCCGGTGAGATCGTAGAAGGCGCTTCAATACGAAATGCACACGAGTATACTGAGCGAGACTTGGCAGTTTCAGCGCCGTCGTGTGCTGGGGCATCATGAGTATTCCCCAACGGTAAACGGCAAATTGATTGGTTGATTGGATCATCCGTTTTCTGTACAAATAGTATATTTCCCGCGTACGCGACACTAACAATGACGTCATAATCGTCGGTGACTGGGACGCGTTGAGCAGTTCCGTATATGGAGGCGCGTATCTCAGTCACGCGCGACTGCAACCGTTGCACACGTTTGGCAGCCACAGCATTAAGCAGAGAGATGCAGGACAGACAGCCGTGGCACAGGCCTACCGAGCCAAGTCCTGAGGAAGCCCGAGACTGCGAGCAAAACCAGATCGCCCCGGTCCACCTGGTCATTGTGGACGAACCAAGGACCATCCGGTCTATGCGACGTCACGAGGCCCCGCCAGAGAGCCAGCTGGTGACTGGGTGACCTCGGCCTTTGGCGACGATCTGCCCCGCCACCTCGCTGCAGGCACTTACCAAGGGGCGCGCTGTCGCGTTGGTAGGAGCATCACGCTGGTACAAACGCCCCCAGCGACGCACCACGGCGAAGACAGAGGGCGCATGCACACACAAGGTCAGGGATGAGTAACAGACCCGGACGGGTGCGATATGAACGACCAACGACCTAACGTTACATTACATTATGATGGCATGCGTTTGATTGTAATGTGTCACTCATGCATCAGAATTTCAACAAGCTCGGCTGCACTGTCCGCTGGGTCAGGGCGCCAGGGTTTCTCGCACGAGCCCGTGGCATTGGCCGGCAGCGTGGACAGCACGTGCCGCGGCAACAGACCGCAGCGACACATGCCGCTGGCGGCGCGCGGGGCGACACCTCGTGGCGGCAGCACCGCGCGGCGCGCGTCGAGCCCGCGAGCATCGCGCCTCTCGCGGTGCCCGGCACAGCCCTGAGTTCAGAGTGCGTCCCCAGGCGGCGCGCGCGTCGGGTACTCCCATGCCGCTCTGGCCCGGCGCCGTAGCTGACTAGCTCGGTTGTGGCGACTGGTGCAACGCGTTACTTGACACCTCCGCGCGCACCGGCCGGTCGCGGCCGGCGCGGGCTGCTGGTCTCGTCGTCGCTGACGTAGCCGGCGTTGTTATACATCTCGAGGAGCGAGAGGGGCGCCGACTTGGGCCGGTGGCCGCGGCGCGCGGCGGCCGGCGCCGCGCCGCCCTTGCTCGCGCCCTTCGACAGACTGCTCTCGCTGCTGTCCTCGCCGGACGTGCCGAGGCCGAGGTCCTTCTCGAGCGAGCCCTGCTCGGCTTTGGCGGCCAGCGCCGGCGGCGGCGAGTCCTGCTCGGCCACCGTGAACGCTCCCGTCTGCAGGCGAACGGCTGAGTCGGTCCGGCCGCCACGCGACAGCGCCGTGCCGTTGCTCTGAGGCCGGGGAATACGCAACGGGAGCTGGCAGGCCTTGGTGCCGTGCAGCGTGGCGATGCGGCCCCCGCTGAGGTAGTAGATGCCGTCGCCGCCGGGTGGCGCCGCCGACTTGTCGGTCTCCTCGGGCTCGATGTGGCCACCAGCGCCGCAGCAGTTGGAGCCGGGGCCGAAGAGCGAGAGCAACACCGGCAGCAGGAAGATGCCGTGCACCATGCCGAAGAAAATGACCAGGAAGTTCGTCTTGAAAAAGGTGACGAAGATGTAGGAAGGCGCGAAGTAGAGCGTTGATACGCCCAGGATGGTGGAAAAGCCGCCTTGAAGGATGGGCAGCCCGAGAGCGTGCAGACAACTCTCCACTCGCTCGTCGGCCGACCGGCCGTGGGCAGACATGTAGGCGTAACTGATATGCGCCGAGAAGTCGACCGAGAAACCGATGCACATGATGAGGTTGATCATCGAGATGCTATCCAGGTTGACGTCCCACAGCGTCATGTAGCCGATGACGCCGATCTCGATGCTGAGGATGCTGAAGGCCACCCAGAGCGAGCAGATGGGGTTGGGGATGAAGATGAGGGAGACGACACACATGATGCCGGCCGCGATGCTGATAGACTGGATGGAGACGGTCCGCACCAGCACAAACTGCCGGAAAAATATGGAGCACTCAGACCCGCGCTCCCCAATTAAAAATCCTCCTCGTATAATGAACATTTACACGCGTGCGCAATGCGTCAACTGCAAAACGAATCCGCGTGTCAAACTTTCTAAACAACCGGAACGAAGAAAATTCACACGTCACAAAGACGTGGATAACTTTCTGCATTCGTCACGACATTCCTGTGGCGATTCTGTATGCAAGGGGCACTCGTAATCATTATATGCCTGTCACAAGCCTCTTGGTCTTTTAAAAAGCAGAGTTGGGTTGCAATGCCTGCATATAATAGGAACGAATTTTAAAAAATAGCTCGTGCTGGACGAAACCTGCTTAGCGTAGATCAACTACCAACATTTACCCCATCACCCTCCCCACACAACTTCCACCTGCCATCCTTGCCAGCACAGCCGAACTTGCGCTCTCTAGCCAGCGAGCGCCCGTACCTCACCTGATCAAAGAAGACGAAGAGCGGGTGGAAGATGGAGCAGCTGAGCTCCGACTCCCGACAAATGCGCCGCAGCTCCAGCATCATGTCCTTGTCCTCCAGCGTGTTGTTGACATGCTTGGTCTGAATGATGAACCGTGAGGCGACGATCTTCTGTCCCGTCTCGTCGAACGCCACGTCCCTGCTGAACTGGCTGGCGTCGTTGAGAAAGATCTGCCGGCCGAAAAGTGACACGTCAGAGGAGCCGGGCGGGCCTCCAGGCGGGTGCACGCCGCGTCTGCATGCTTACGCCTTACCTGAGCCCAAAAAAGAATGCCTGCATAATGCATTCTTGAGGGAGGAATTTCAATGAGGGCCTTTGTCACCGCGGCTACCTCACGTGTGGCGCGCGCTGGAATGAACACGACTCCGCAGCCCCAGCTGCGGTGGGGTTTCGTCTGGACACTGACGCATGCTTGACGAGGCTGTGTTTCAGAACCCGCTCCTACGTAGCTCTCGCGAAGGAGGTGACCGTTGAAGGCTTCGACACACGGACACACCCGCGGGGCTTTGGACACCAGCAAGGCCACCGTTATTTCAAAGCCTCACGCTGTAAACCCCAAGGAGGCCCACGCCAGGGCCAGCTGCGGTGGCAGCTGTAAGCAGCTCCAGCTCAGGTACACGGGCCGGACGCCTGCGAAAAGCTGGCTAGTTTCCCGGTACCGGTCGGCGGCGGTGTTTGGCAGCGGTCAGCAGCGGTGTTGCGCCACTGCGCGTCTGGCGGGCGCGATCTGATCCCGGTGACCCTACCAGGATCGCCGCCGGCGGGACGGGGCCACAGCTGAGCCTCGTCAAGAAGTTGATGGCTATGGCTGCTTCGGCGGAGGTTGTGGGAATGGTGCACGACCAGTCACGTGAAGCGGGCACGTGAAGCGACGGTGCAAAACATCACGCAGTGCAACAATGGAAGGAGAAGCTAGTCACTTCCCGGATGTCAGTCCAAAGCGGTTTTTTGGCAAGACTTCGGTTTGTGTTTTCGGTCTAGTGGTGTTTTTATATATTGGTATTTTACGTAAGTTGTTCAGTGCACCAGCAAGTCTCCAATTTAGACGATTGGAGACTTGTGCCAGTAGGTGCTCCCCAGGCAAGTAGCCTGCCGCGTGACCTATTCTAGAGGTTAAAGGTGCAGTTACTGGAGCACGTGCAGGAAAATGGCACGAATACTGCAGCGACACATGTCCTTGGTTATTGATTGGGATCTGGCGGCTTCCAAGGAAATGCTTCACAAGCGCATCCGTGCGGCGCAGCAAAATGAGCGACAGCATGCCAGGTCCAGCTTGCCTCGGAAACAAAGCCCGCCGCCTACGACCCTGGTCCACAGCACATAATAATGGGGGCGGGAATATGCCAGGACTAGTTGACATCGCCTCACGTCGCAGCTGCGAACGCCTTGGTACGTGTGCAGAAAATGGCAAGTCGGTAAGTCAAGGAAAGCCCGCTGCCATGAGCTAGGGAGCATTGAGCTGCGATGTAATAACCGGTCACTGCAATACGATAGCTATTGAGAGTACATGAGGTGGTAATCTATGGTAATAATAACCGTTCCGCCAATGGGGCACGCTGTGACGAGCAAACGCCAGGAGAAAAAAATAACCCCCTAGGTTGACCTTGAACGAATATATTACAACAGCGGAAAGGCCTACAGAGGGGACAAATTCAAGACGAATGAACACTCTAAGACACAGAAGCCGATATTAAATCCCCCGATCACTCTGTGACCAAGAGAAGAAGTCATGGGACTCCCCAGTCGTAAACGCAAGCAACGCATGCATGCATTAATGCATATACTCTCTGAGGGACATGTATTCCCCCTAGCCCGCCACGTGCCGTTTTGAGGCTGTCCAGCCAGCTTCCGTAGCTGGTGACGTTGATGTTGAGGATATCATGGCTGGTCGTGACGAAGACAGTCCACTCCCGCAGCCACGACTCAGTGTAGAAGTCCCCCTCCACGTAAGAGGAGTTCTCGAAGGTCTGCATCAGCGTCTCCACCTGCTCCTGCACCACCGGGTCGAAGTAATTGAGCTCCCCTTCGACAATGATCTGCGGAGAAACAAATAAGCCGTGAGTCAGAGTTTGGAACCTCGCTGTTGCCAGGGTGTCACCTGAGGAATGAAGACGCCGTCGACGATCAGACAATTCAGACAATCACGGAGCACCGTCAAACTGTGGCCAGCAAGGTCGGAATGCAAGCAATGCCTTGGCATGCACTGTTATGGAGCCGTGCGCTGAAAATGATGATGGGAAACGTGGCCAAGAGGTCGGAAAGTTCACTGCGATTGCTCTTTGCGATAGTTATGGGGCCGCGTCAAGGTTTCCCTTCGGAGCCTTCATCACCCCGTCGAGGATCAGCTCTTGAACTTCCCCAGGCGCATTTCAGTCTGCACACCACTGAATATCGCTCATGTTAAGCCTCAGAACCGTTCTATGCATTGCTCGTTCGTGTGCTGTGAGCACTAATGGTTTGCTCGTTCGTGTGCTGTGAGCACTAACGGTTGCCATTTCAGTGCGCAAGTCCATGTGTGCTTTTCTAGCACCGAAGCAATGCATGACGCCCCCTTGCATAATGCATGGGCAATGCCATTTCAGACCGACGCCGGGCTTCCCAAGACACAGCCAGCCACACAGGCTTCGGTTGTGGTCCCCACCTGGCTTCGCTTGTCTTCCTTCCCTTAGCAACGGATGAGGCAATCGGGTTACGAGACTCCACTGGCCATCCTCATCGCCATTAGCCGTCAGCCGCGCGTTCAGACCGGACCTGGGACGCCTAAGCTGCTCTCAGGATCCGAGTCAGACTGCTGTGTCAGCGCCCTCAGCTACCGTCCTGCAGCGGCGACAGTCACCATGCAGCCCGCTGCGCCGCATCTCATGCATACCAGTCCATAGCCCGACGACCCGCGCCGCCGTCTGACCGGGCGTCCCAGCCGGTCCGTCCAGCGGCGGCAGAGTAAGATCGATGCTATCGCGTCTCCAGCGTGCGCGCCGGTCGGCGGAAACGTCTGCACGTGCGGCCGTGCCACGGCCTTGACCGCGACCACGAGGTCATGCATTCCGCCGCTCCTACAACCGCTCCGTCGCCATGGCGCTGTGGGGGGGGGGGAGGGGTGTCTGGGATAAACGTGCAGGTCAGCGAACCCACCTGAACCCGATACGGGTGCTCCCTGAAGTACTTGTCCTCGACGTCGTAGAACTGGACCGAGTAGGAGTTGTCTTTGGAGAGTCGCCGGCGCTCGAGGCCCTCCTTCACCATGGTGCAGCCCCAGATGGCCACGCCCAGGTAGACCAGGAACACCATGATGACGAACGCTGCGGCGAGAGCGGCGCGCTTAGCACGGGGCTGCGCAGTGACGCACCACGGGCGCGAGCGCGAGCAGAACACACACACCAGCACCGGGATTTATTTAGACAACGGGTCACGGTGGCCGCTGAAGGGACGTTTGTGGGCTTAGGCAAGACATCCCTACGCGTATCCCTTTAACACGCATGTATGCATGCATAATAAATGGTTCGCTCAAGTACCCACAGTTTTGCCTACCGATGCACCTATTGACCAAACGCCGCACGCGTGCACTTACTATTTTCGGTAGGCTGGTGAACGTAACAAGCAGACAAGGAAGCCACAGTTTCTACGTACTAAGCCGGGAAAGAGAACGTTCAACTACTGCGTGCACTTGAGCGTTGCGTTTGATGAGACGATTTTAACACACGAATGTACTTTTCGTGCGTGTTCTTAGAGTGAGCGTCACCGAGCAGCCAGGATTCATTACCAACAAAACGCTAGCAACTATTCCGTACATTTTCGAAGGAATGGCCAAGCTTGCGCTGAGTGAACCTTCCACTATGGTAATACGTTTGTCGTGAGACCATATATGCGTTATGTTTTAGAGCGTCATTTCAGTTGTGTGAATATCTACATATCCGTTTAACGACGCGTAGTGAGCCTTTAATCTTTTGTGAGCCCTCATACACACGCGGCTTGTGACAAGAGTAATGTCAACAGTGGAAATCGTTAAGGCACAGAGCGCCTTACCTTTTATGGCGGGAATGTTCAGAAGGCGCGCCACTCCGTCCTTGAAGAACACCATGATAACATGGTCTTTGTTGTCCTTCTTGTTCCATGGGTCTGTCTTTGATATTCCCCCCGAGCAGAACATGCGATACCAGATGGACCGGTCCTCTGCGAACATGTAAAACAGCCACGAGCTGTGCGTGTGCTCGGCATGGAGATCCCTAGCTTGATCAAGCTGTTGTGGTATGGTTTAACTCGTGGATGTAACTCGACATGCGCGCCATAATGTCGCCAGTGATAAATAAAACTGCAGCAGAAACGTAGGGTTTTTCTTCTCAAAAATGCTTGCGGTATAAAAGCATGCACATTTGATGTACGCAAATCGTCCAGATCATGTAGTCTGAGCACCAAGTGCATGCATGACGTACGATTTAAAACCTTGCCTCACCTAAAACCTTACAAAATCAGAGCAGTTGCGAAGCAAACTAAAGGATCATATGCAATAAACTCCAGAAGTCGTCCTGATGTAGATTCGGGGTTACCTTAATACAGTTTAAGCACTCTAATTTTGGTACCTATTGGTTATCTGCCAGGCTGGTAATTTTCATATATTTGAAAGAAGCCGCTGTTTCTAAAATATTTATTTATTTGAATTTGGGTACTATGGGCGTTGTGCGGACAAAATTGAATTAAAATCCAAATGTACCCCTCAGTGACATTTCAAAGGTCCCCTCTGGACGCCCGGCCACCTTTCCATGTCGAGCATACCGCTAAGCCCGACATCTGGCGGTCTAGGCGAGGAAAGTGTGCGGCGCGGTGCCAAAGCCAACCGACGCCTGCCCACTCAACATTAATGCCAATCACTCCCCGCGAGCCACTGATGCGACGGGGCCATCGTCTAATGAGGCCATGTCCGGCGCCGCCGCCAGCATCCCCAACAAAGGTCAGGTCGCCGGCGAAGAAGTGGTTCCGGTTTTTGCGAGCGGTGCTGAAAACCGGCCGCACGGCGGGTCAGGCGACAAGCCGTGACCTCGGCCATTCATCGGCGGACGGCAAGGTCAGCAGGTCAGCCTGCCGGTGGTCCGGTTGACCATCGGAGGTGGCGAAATGCAGTCACAGGCATATGGCGATGTGGCATCATCGCCACATGGCGATGATGTGTTATAAGTTCAGAGGTCTCGAGCTGTGATATCGACGTTCAGTATACTGAAAGGTACCGGAGAAACGAACGTTGCGCGAGCGTCTATGGCCTCCGCTCACTTGCGGTTAGACGTGTTTTGGAAGCTGGAGTTGGCGTTAACCACGTCGCGTTTTTCACGGTCTTCGCTCGAAACAAAGTCCGAAATGGAGCTTACACAACACCGAGTCACGCCAGACGGTCCCACGCAGCACGGATATCTTGCGTAAATGGCGCCGGAGATGCGTGAGCGATGCCGGGGCACGAATGTAGACGACACTGACTAACCAAAGCTGCCAAAGGCAGTTTGTTCACGCGTCCCGCGGGAACCGCCATACATAAAAGGGATACCTGCAAGGATACCATCAAGACCTGCAAACTACCGACCACTCCCTGCATTACCTCCGTGACAAGGGCAAAGACAAGCTAACTGACCAAAGACAAGCTCTGGTACGTAAACCGCGAGCTCTCGCCCCCGGGCTCCGGGGTGTCCGGCACAGGACACCAGGCGAGCCACCGGGTCCAGGGCAACTGGGCAGAACACGAGCGCCCCTGGCGGCCGGTCCCGGACGTGCCGATGACGCGGGCGCCCGGAAGCCGGCGGTCCCCGCACACCTCCAGCCTTGGACCAGCCGCCACGGGTGGTGTGTAATCCACCCGGTGACCCCGGCCAAATGTAGATTGTGGCCGACGGCGCTAAACGGCCCCGGTCGGCTCGGTTAGGACCGTGGCGAGCCCGCCAGCGCTATATCACCGGCTGCTATATCATCCACCGGCGCTATATCACCGGCTGCCGGCTGACCCCAGCGCTTGACCACCGCGGGGCGGCGGGCACGTCGAGGGTGTGTCGGCGCGTTTTGGCACGGTTCTGGGTAGCGCTGGACGCTCCAGGAGAGAGCGCGTTTACGACGGCTGAATTGGAAGGCGCGGCACGCCTATGTTTCATTATGTCGACATGCTCACCAGCTCATGGAGCAAATGAAAGCCACTCGCCGGTATTAACTACTCGTGCCCCATCACTCCATGGTAAAGACTCCATCCACGCGGGATTGCAGGGGTTACCGCTATTCTGACGATTAATGAGCGGCAGCATACAATCGCGACAGTACCAAGCGCCCAGCTGTGGGGCCACGCTAGCACGGGACTTAGAACCGAACGCTGACGACAGCCGGCGCCAAACGACTCGTCAGCGGCGCCGCGCACAGCCGCGGTCTGCACCGCAAGAACCTCTGCATGTATGCTGTCACCGCTGGTCACCCTGGCACCATTCCGTCGAGCTGGGCCGACTGGGAAGTCAGGAGTCGCCAGCCGCTCAACTGGGGCAAGTGGCCATTCATCGCTGCCGCAGGTGACATTTGCAGGTGAGGAATGGGACCGGCTGGGGTGGAATGTCACCCTGGCGGCACACGCGTCTGCAGCGGGTGCTGCACCGCTCGCCGGCCGGGGAGTGCATCACCCTATGACGTCACGCCGACGTCATGGGTAAGGGAGGATTCTAAAACCGGACCGTGGGAACAGGCCAAATACTGGCCGCTAGCAAGCACTGGTGGAGGGATGCGTGGGTTGAAAGCGACGATATACATTGATGTCGCGAATACAAAGAGCGGCATCTCCGTAAAAGTGGTAGTGACGCCTAGTCCATCGACAAAGACCTTGTTTTATTTCGATGCATAGCAAGTTACAGTATGGTCTCCTGATTTATTCGGTGTATTGTTTTGTCAGGAGTTTTCTCGCCTCCATATAACAACTCTACCAAATTCAGGTGCTGACTGTAGGCCTATGAGAGGTCAGTGTCCCGTAGTGCTACTTTCGTCACGGCTGCGTTTGGTTCATAAGGTCACGGCCGGAGGCAAAATGGTAATGATAAAAGTGCTACTTCAGGAGCTCCAGATCTACTGCGGTTGAAAGCCGCGTTCTGGAATTTGAAACAGTCATTTTGAGAAACAAAATGATTGATGATCTGTTCTGGCAAGTCTGAGAGCTTTAAGGCATAAATATGATGTATGCATGACGTATGAGTCAACCACGCATAGAGGAGTGAACAGTGGTAAAGCTTCAGGTGCACCTCATGCGCGAGCGATGAACGGAACAAACTTAATTCGGCAAAGGTGTCGAAATGAGCGTCTTTCATTACAAAAATTTCAGAGCTAGGCTGACTTCCATGACAGCTGGTGTGGCCGCTGCCACATGCCATTCTACACCATTGGCTGCACACTGTTGTCTGTTCAGTTTAAGAGGAGGTAGATCTCCAACATATTTCTCTGTTGGGCTGGACAACGTGCTAACCCTCTTGAACACCCGTGACCTGTTTATTGCGCAACATCGCGTAGTGGTCTAAGCTCAGCCATTCAACCCATCGTTGACTTGGCCTTCCAGACAATAGAAGCCCTCAAGACAGCAAATGTTTGTGGTTAATGACTAGTGCATACAACGACTTGACAAGACTGCAAGGTTATCATGAACATTGGATAGCAGCCAGAGTGCTCAGGTAACCTGGTGTGGGTCGATCCGTACTGCTGACCCTGTGACCCAGCATGACCCCGCAGGCACAACGCTGTTGACCTTCCATGACCTAATCTGGACGTCAGACGCTATGACCAGTCTGACCGGAGGCGGCGCACTGACCTGACTCTGAGACGGGGAGCACGGGCGCGAACGTGACGCTATGCTGACCGTTCTCCTCCATGTAACCGAAGAGCGCCATGCACGCGCCGAAGAAGGTGATGTGCCAGAGATAGGTGAGCACCACTGACATGCCTGCAAAACGAGGAAACGGTCAACAAGAACCGGCAAAGCCGCCACACGGGAGAGGCAAGCACACGTCAAGAGTGACGAATTATGGCTGAATGGGAATCTCCCCTGCCGACTTAATCTAAAACACTGCACATAAAGACACTTAACGTGCATCACTTTCGTCAGTGTGTAGCACTAGGCGACACGATGGAGTTAAATGGAAATAAACAAGGCAATAATTGCGTTTGTCCAAAAGCCTCCATCCTCACTTGAGTGATTCCGTCGCCACTGGCCAAAAAACAAACTTTCAGATTGCAACGACGCTGACGCCAGAGAGCAAGACCGACCTGAAATTCACGGTCGGCACATTGGGCGCCATATGGCCATCATGTCAGCAGCTGCTGCCTTATTTCGCCACCTGACCGACTGCCTGGCAGTCAAGACACAGGTGGGCTCACCATCGACTTGTTTGAAAAAGTGGGCACAATTAGACGAAAGTGCTGCTGCTGGCTTGGTCTCAAGGTCCAAGAGGTAAGCGCGCGATTCATTTGATGGAGCGGAATGCAAAGCGTGCCCACACTCGGCGTACAGTGTCACGTGCGAGCATGTCGCTAAATATTGTTCGCTGCGAGTGTTTAACTTAAATCAGTGACGCTGAGGAAATGGATAAGAGGCAGGTGTTTGACGGTTTGTCGCAGTGATGAACATGAGTGCTTTGCATAAACATTTAGCTCTCTATAAACGTAACAAATGTGTATGATTCACAATAGGATGTTAACGTCTCTACCAAAGGCTGTGTGACAGCATGATACAGCTTACTTGTGCGGCCCGTTGGTATCAGAAGTCCGTGAACAGTTCGCTGTCACAGAGCAACGGAGCTGCCCAGGGAGAGACCTTCAATCCTGTGCCCAGTTCACATCTGATCGGCTCACAGCCAGGTCAGCCTGGTGTCACAGACCGCCGGCGCCTGCTGTAAGCACCGCCCGCCCCACTGGCACACCGCACGCCGCTCGGGGACCCCGCCTGCGGTTCCGCGCATGATCGCCCTGCAATGTCGGGTCGGCCGCGGGCCAGCCGCCGCGCCTCGCCCGCCACACCCAGCACCCCCCTCCCCCCCCCCCGTGCCGCCGCCCCGACCCGGCCGTATGAGGGCAGGTCGGATACAGCCGGCGCCCGGCGGCGCGTTGTGCAATAGTGGACCTCTCGGCGGGCTGGGCCAGACGGTGACCTTGGCCTCGGGACGGCACATGTGAACGAGACGAGCCGGTCAGGGGGGGGGGGGCACCACCCCGGGTCAGCAGGTCTGTCTGCCGTGAGCAGAATGGTACCCCATAGCACTGCCAAGGCTAATTGAACAGACCCGAACAGCTGGTTCGTACCGACGTGCGATTTGCATACGTGTCCCCGTTTCGAACAAGCCGGTTCCGAAGCTGAAATTACACTACAATGAGATCGCCTGAGACAGGCAGTCACTGGCAGTGATGTGTAGGTCGTTGGGAAGAGGTAGGGGTGCGCTGGGTGGGCCCAAACCACAGTCCGGCAGCTTTCAAATAAGTGAAGGGGATTGGCAGTGTGACAATAATAAATATAGTTATTGATTCCCAAAGACAACAGGACTCTTACTTGAGGAATTAAAGCGACAGAACACCTCCTTTGTGAAGAAAAAGAGTTAAAGACCCTTTTGTCTTCACAAATAAACCAGGCATGTTCGGTTTCTTTTAGTAAGTCAATTAGTTCATATTTCAAGTCCCAACCATCAAACTCAAGTCCTCGTTCTTCTCTCATCAATTAATATATGTGAGAAAAAACTGGTCAAACCACGTGATCCCTGCTCGACGTTAAAACGTTTGTAGCCATAACACCAGTTACAGGTTATCATTCCACCCTCATCTGCACGTCAGTAGCGCCTCACGGGCATTCCTTGAACACATTACACGAGAAAACGATAGAGGGGAAGGAAAGGTTCAAGGGCTGTTAATAAATTACACCACAAATGTTGACAATTTTTCAAACTTTTCTTCCCCCTGGTCACGCACTGGTTACGCAGGGCGAAGCCCCTCATTCTGGTTACGCTGTGCTAAGCGTAACGTCACAAAAAGTAGCGTTTCCTTGGCCCCTAGATGAACTTTAGATGCGCAGTAGATAGCAGGTGTGTTCCTGTCATGAGAGGAAGCCAACAATATCTAGCTTCAGCTTAATCTTGTTTTCGCTTTTTCCATTATTTGCGGCCACACCTGTGCATAACTACCAGGCTGCTCCGAGCCTCCCCTCCCTGTCTTGTTACGCTTCCGCCACGCTACGTCATCCTCGAAACCCACCCCACCCCTTCCCCTCGTAATGTACTTTGCGGACGACCCCACACCGCCATCCACATCGTTCCCGTTCTGGCTGCTCATCGCATACGCCGCATTACTTGCAGCGACTCGTGACCCTGGTATTATAGATTAGTTCAGAATCTGAAGCTGGTCCACTGACACACATGACACGTACATCGTCCACACGCGGCGTGAGTAGGCTGGACAAGCATCCCTTGGTGCCCGCCTCACGCTATTTATAGCAACGTTCCATCTCACGCATGCCTGTGACTTGCAGTAGCTGCTTTTTGAATTGGCCCTCAATTTGGACACTAACGTGACCACCATTTAACGCACTGGTGACACCGACGTCGTTGCGGAAACCTTTCTTATAGTGAACTCCGTAAGTGCCTTTTCGAAGGACTGGCACTGCCCACCTCCGGACAATGCACCGCGGTGATTTTATCCCGGTGTACTGATCTTGTTCCAAACCCCGCTGGTCTCAAGGATATCCATTACTGAACCGAAACAAGACTTCCCAACGCCGATTCTTCAAGCGTACAGAATGACATTTACCCCGGAACCAGCTGCTATGAAAACAGATCCACTACACAGCTCCGGAACGCAGCCTTATTCGGCTACGGACGCTCTTGTATTGCCGGGACAGAGGAGCGGGCTGCCACATCCCGCGCGCCGCGTCGGGCACCGCGTGCGTGTCATCCGCGCCTGCGCCTCGCGCGCCCGTCAGCGTGCCACGGTGAAGCAACCTCACTTAGCATACAGTCGTGGCGCGGCTGCGGCGGCGGCGGCGCGGGGTCGCCGACACGGCGGGATGTTGACGAAAACAGCGCGCGGCGTCTTGCCGCCGGCGACACCCCGGTTCGCTTCCTGAGAGGCGGCGCCGGCGGGGGCCGGCGGCCCGCCGCGCGCGGCGGAGGTGGGCGGCGGAAGCGTCAGCAGCTGCTGGCCCGTCCACGGAGCAAGCTCGGGCAGTGGGCGGTGCGTGACGTCACCGTCATTTGTACGCGACACGGCCGGGCGCCCCGAGCGAGGCTCGCCGCTGGGGGCCGGCCTTTCAGAGAGGCGGAGTGGTGAGCCTGCTCGGGATTGGAGCCGATGACGCTCGGATAGCCAGACTCGTGGCCACACGCACCTGAAGTCCGCTCACCACGCGTTTCGTCGGACAGCAGTGGGGCGAACGATCGGCTGCATGGTGGTGCGCCTGGTGACTAAGGTGGCAAGCTTTAACGAAACACAACGGCCACCAGACGATTACCAGTGTTTTCAATCGCGTCACCGCGCAAAAAGTGGGTTTTTCCAGCGCCAGTGTTTATTGCACATTTAGCCATGCCATCTGCCCGTCATTTGCGTCAACACCCTCCGGCGATCACCTGATGCTGGCGGCTGGCCTTCCGGAACGCTGGCCGCCCATGCTCGGGCTCTGCAGCTCCCCGGCCATCTGCACCCGGACCGGGTGCAGCACGCAGCTCACTGCGCGGCGACCGAGCATTTTTCCAATTACCCGTCTCGGCTGGGTGCGGTAATGCCAAAACGGCTTGTAAACAAGGCCGGAGCCATCGGCGGCGGGCACGAAGGCTGGGCGTCCGCTGACGAATCTGAAGGTCAGGCAGCTACCCAACTGCCCTGCGGACACGGCAGGCCGTGAGGATCACCAGGTCCTCGCGGCGGACGCGGAGGTAGGAGAGGGAGGAGGCGGATCACTGGAGCAGGAGCGCTGGCATTTCCAAATCGGCGCCCTGAGGTGAGCACCCTGCACACCCGAAGCACGTGCGTCGCAGTTTATCAGCGCGACGGCTGATGCTGTCAAATGAAAACGCCGACATAACATACTCAAGAAGGTACCATTAAAACCCCAATAGCATTTCAAGGGTAGCCCAGGAACGTGCGGATCCGCTTATAACCAGTCTGTATAACGACGCCTCAGCGTCGCCTGCTGTTCCCAGCTGCGGTTCTGCGGGCTAAGCTTCCCAGGCTTAAAAAGACGGCAATGCTGCAGTTGGGATTACGCGGACGTGCAGACAAAGCAGCCGGTCCAAATATTCCACACACATGCCTTGGTAAATATGAGAATAAATGGCGTCGAAACCAGGCTGTTGGTATCGCCAAGCAGTGAAAGTAAAAAAGAAGAAAAGTTTCAGGTAGAGGTGTCACTTTAGCGCACTCACCCGATGACGCCGCCCGATAAACGAAAACCAGTCAACTGCGAAATGTCCCTATGCAAAGTACAGACATATTGGTTTCACAACGGTTTGGGTCACTCTACCAAACCAGAGCATAACAGAGCAACACAAGGACACTACTTGAGGGAAGCGTTCCCTGTGCACAAAAGTAGCATCGTTACCGGTACTGGGGAGTCCTACGAGGCAGATGCATGGCGTAATTTCTGTGCTGTCGTAAAGGCTGCAACGCACCAGGCGGTTTTATCTTCGAGACGAGGTGCAGGCGAGTAAGACAGTAATTTAGGAGCTTCAAAAGCGTGAATGTCTGCGATCTCATACAAAAACAAACATTTCAGGGTGATATCTGCGCATCTCGTGCACATCGTGCATGGGGCATCATGGGTAAAATGATTACAATTTTTGTCGCGGCTTTGTTGCCCAGGCCTTACTTACCTTACCTTACTATGCCTGAAGAGCCCGCAGATTTGAAGGCCGTCCGAAATTAGTTAATACGTATTTGACAGCTGAAAGTAGGTGTTAAACTGAGTGTTTTCTCGCGCGAGGTCAGTGACCGGTGTCTCCTCGCGACCTCACGAGGTCAGTGACCGGTGTCTCCTCGCGACCTCACGAGGTCAGTGACCGGTGTCTCCTTGCGACCCCACAGCCACCACACTGCTATGTGCCTCCGTTTTTAAGCAGGAGATTGCCTTTTATGTCTGGTACCATTTTGTGTACCGCGCGCAACAACATGCCTGCAGCAACATTGCCAAGATCTGTCAGCGGAGCAGTCCCCTCTGGCCGGGCCCATCTGGCTGCAGCGTCGGCTCCGGCAAAATCCGTTGCCGTGGCAGAGCGCCATGGCGTTTGGCAACATGACAACACCTATCCTTTCCTTCAGCTTATTGACCGTCCGGTAATTTGTCTGGTAATTTGTCCGTCCCTATAGCTGATTCGTTGGATCACATGCCTCCCAGCTCACCCACATGGGGAGTGGTGGATACGAGTCGCTTTAAACGCTTGCTTCTTGCACTTGTTCAAACGACGCAAAATTCCGCCATTGACCCGAAATTTCACGGGTGGGTGGTGGGATCAAGACCCAAGCAGCAAGCAGTGCTTAACCAGGGCGTTGATTTTAGAAATCCATTCAATCTCAAGGGTTCGAACTAAATTTTGAAGACAAAATAGCCGTGAGACAACAGGCCGAGTAAGTTCGTTTTGAGCGATTGTAACATTTTGAGTTATGCGGCCAGGCCCAAGCCGGTTCGGGTATCGTGCTCTTAGTAAGCTAATATGCCTACAACCACTGATTTCAGAATCATGCAATCTTAAGCAGCATGGGGCACAATTCTATAGCACTTGTGTTTGTTCGGCATAAGCACACTGCACGGTGTTGGCGAATGCACCGGCTACAGATGACCGTCGGGTCTCAGAACTATCCGGTCCGTGCATGCTCCAGTAAACGAACGGAGAGTAACCAATGCTTCCGTTTCCGAAACCGCTCTCGAATATTATAAGCAGTGACCTACACCGAAATAATGGCCTATGCCAATTTGCTGTTAGCTGGCCAAGGCCAATTACGTTGTGTTTGCTGTCAGTCCTGTTTACTATGACCAACATTCAGCTATGATACTTGGTTTTTACAATACTTCGGTTATAATTTCCAAACACCTGTATATCACTGCAAACTCATCGATGTCATGGATCAAAATCGCTAGCCCTGATGACACTCATGCTTACTACAGTTGGGAGTTCTTATGCTTAAAAAGATCACCCCCCCCCCCAATATACTTCAGGATAAGGGCACGTTTATCATGTTGAGTCTTCAATGAAACGTAGCTCTACACTTGAAACGTTACATATGAATGCAACACTACACCTGAATCATTGCACTCAATATGTCCAATGCTTGCTCAATAATGTCCCCTGACCCGTACCTCTAGTGACATTGAATGCCGATTTTGTTCAGCATAAGGACACTAAACTCTTGCCAGGAACGCAGAAGCTCTAGACCTTTCCTGCTCCACTCGCTTACATATCAAACTCATTGCCGGCCGTTTCACGAGCAATGCCATTGGTGCGTTAGCGTGCGTCTTTTACGTCAGTGAGGCTCCGCCCGTCAAATTCCCATAAACACGAGGACTTTCTAACGCACTGGTGAGACCTACTAAACCCGTTGCTGAAGATGTCTGTATTCATTAGCTTAATGTGTGGCAAAGCTGCATGATTACGACGGGCAACCCTCACAGCCGTTAGGGCCAGCTGCTCTCCCGCGCTGCACAAGGCCTCCTACCAACTTAATTCCTTGTTTTGTGATGCGAATGCCTCTTTAACATTTTAGGGAGTGTATGAAGACTGCACACCATGATTGGCTGCTTCGGTGAAGAAAATGTCATTACAGTTCCGGTATCAGCGTTTAAACAACTAGTGCTTGACAGTGGCCAACATGAGCGGGCTCAGCCTTCTTCGCAGTTGGTGGATCAAGCCACTGATAATGCCTCCGTGTATGGGATCTCATACGACTACACCAGTCGACTCAAGATTGCCGACATGAGCAGCCTCGGCCTTCACATGGACGACTTGCATCGGGGGATTAAGGGACACCCCCGGCCTGTCCCGCCCTCCAGCGCAGCGTCTCAAGGCCAGTCTTTAGAACGATGTCTGGAGGACGGAGGCCCGCGAAGGGAGGAGAGGGTAGACCTCGGGCGGCCCACGTGGCAACGTGCGCTGCAAGCATTGCCAACAGGATGCACATATCAGCCTCGCCCGTGAGGCCCAGAGGGGCGATGTGACCTTGCTAAGGACTGAACATTGGCGTCCAGTGTTCCAGTGTTATGGCTTAACCTGTTTCAAGATCTCCCGCTGCGGGTGCCGCACGTGGGGCCCCACGTAGGCTGTCGACGCCTGTCGCCGCTCAAAGCCGACGGCGGCGGTATTCTACAGATTTTTTTCTTCAGGGAAAGGTTTCACCCTAAAAAATATGGGATTCGGAACTGATAAGGCCAGCTCGTGGAAAACAGAAGGAAATTCACAATTATATCTTTATTGGCGCCTAAACCATTGGGCTCCATGAAGGTAAGGCATGGAAATGTAGGATTGAAGGTAATTACCTCGGCATATACCTCGCTGTGGGCATAGATCAAGTATGACATAATCAGCGACACCATAGACAGCGCAGAAAAAGCCTTGATTGGCTGACGGATGTTATGTGGAGTTTTTATGAGTTTATATAATAAACCCCCTATTTACAAATGCGCTAGATAAGGCAGCGCCATAAAATTCGAAAGCTTTCAGAATGTAAAGTATGATCGATAACGAAACACCAAACCCCGCCGCAGGTCAAAAAGGGGGCTGTGTATGATAATCACCAGAGGGTCTCTACAGTATACGCATTGGCGGTATTTCACGTGTTCATCGTTGATATTGATCGATGACATTACCCATTATCGCCCTAAGAGTACCTCTCTATAGACCGCGACGCCGCTTCATGCATGGATACGATGCTGGCTTGGATGGCCTCCATGCGATCTCTGCTGACCTTCTGGTCTGAAGGACTTGTTTGCGACGAACCGTTTTACTTTGTGTGTAAGCACCTTTCTCAAGGACTGTTCACGGAATAGTTCCCCATCCCGGAATGTCCCACCGCGCAGACGGCGCTAATTCAAGGCAAGGATGAGAGCCGCCGCACACGACACGGCTGACCGATTTAAGGGTGGCGAATGACCGCTTTCTTTGTCTAAATGACCGCTCTCTTCGTTTTAATCGGGATCAGTTACCGCGGCACCAGCCCGATCCAAGTGCCGGCGATTGGGGGATGCGAAAAATGTGTAGGGGCGGTGGATTTAATGCACGCAGGAGCTATCGGAAACTGTTTCCTTGAAATAATATAAACGCGGTCAAGGCTATGCGCTGTTAATGACAGCACTTCAGGTCTTCAGGGGCAACGCGCGGAGATAAGATCAGAATACCGGGTGGCTCCATAGCGCGCCATACAGGTCCGTCCGCCACCACAGCAGCAGGCGAAAGCGCGTGAGATCAGTCGAGGCCCCACTCACCGTCAGCACGGCTTCATGGTAAAAACGTGATCGCCGCACATGCATTCGTGCACAGTCGTGATGATGTATGTGCGCACGTGTAGCCTCGACAGACCAGGCCTCATCGGCCGCTATATGGTCGTATGTATACGCCGACACGAGTCTGTGATGGATCGTCTCCATCCACAGACTGGTGGCGGCGTCCTACCAACGACACCGTGCCAAAAATCTCACCAAGGGTGACCGCCCGGGACTTGCACGCGGTGTACCGCCGCCAAGACCGCCGCGAGATGGCAGCCGTCACTCACCGGTGTAGACGCAGAAGATCTGGACGCTGGGAAAGGGCGTGATGGCGCCGACCCAGAAGGAGAACATGTCGGTGAGGGATGTGATGGTGATGGAGACGGCCGCTTCCTCGTACGCGTGCGACAGCCGCTCTGGCACCGAGTCCTGGATCCGCGTCCGCCGCCACGCCGCCAGCATCACGAACGTGTCGTCAATCCCGATGCCTACGGAGAAGGAGACGCCGGTCAGGCTGGCGATGAAGACGTGGCCGATGCACGTCTGGGTACAGGGCACGGCGGGAGCGCGGGCTCCTCAGGGGCGAGAGGACGCCGGTCAGGCTGGCCATGAAGACGTGGCCGATGCACGACTGGGGACAGGGCACGGCGGGAGCGCGGGCTCCTCAGGGGCGAAAGGACGCTGGACGCGTGGTGAGTTGGGAGCCTGAAGGAGATTGTGACGAAGCGGTGCTGGTGGACGGACGGTGTCGGTCAGCAGGAGCTACGCGAAGGGCGTGGCCAGTGACGCCTGGCCTCAGAGGGTGGTCGGCAACCGGGGTCAGAAGGTGGATGCCGCGATAGAACTCCGCGACCGTACGGCACACGGAATGCAAGCAGAGGCAACCTTCATACCTGATGCATGGCTTGAGATTGCACGAAGACGGCTGGCTGAAGGTCAGCATACAGTCACGATTGTTGTCAGTTCCTTTCGACGAATCACAGTACATCATCTAAGGATGGCTTGAGACGCCCATAAGCATAAACAGATAGCGTACGAAACGAGCAGCTTCGTCCTAAAGAGACACCGGGACACGGCGCCGCTGCTTTCGCGAGAGCTCTGAGAGAGGCGGAGGCACAGGAGCAGGTTACAGGCTAGCGTTGCACCAGCACCGGCCCGAGCGGCGTTTCACCACGCGTCCGTAGCGGACAGCCGGCTGGCGTCGGCCGGACGGGTGGGCCAACAGCGTGACCACGAGGCGCCAGCCAGCGCGTGCCCATCACCGCCAACCGTCACACTCGTCGGCAGGGCCGACCGCGTCGCCGCTCACCGATGACACTGTTGGGCAGCATTGACCGGTCCGCTCGGCGGCTGCCGCTCGAGCTTCTCGGCCCCGGCGAAGGAAGCCGTCACGGACCGGCGTCCCGACCTGCCATGCCCGCTCCGGGCTCCTCCCTCGGACGGGTGGGCTCCACGGCGCGCGTCTTAGTGTTGTCCTCGCAATCAGCCGCCGGTCCGGTAAAGAAGCCGGCATATGTCGCCGGATGGACGTGCGTCATCCAAGCACCGTGGAGAAGGCACCATGCATGGTAAGTCTAGCTCTGTTGCCAGGCCGCGGCCATCCGGTGCTCACTTATCAATGAAGGAGATAACAGTGCCAGGAGTCAAGGCCGGCGGCCGCAAAACCAGCTTCCACCCCTCCGCCGATCACAACCGGCCTTGCCGGGGCTGCCATCTGCCGGCCGATTGATTGACGCCCTCACGCTCGGCGGACATTCACGGTCGCATACCAGGTGGATCGCGGCAGATTACGCCGCCCTGTTGTGGTCGGTCAGCGTCCCGCCCGACCCAGCGAGGAAAACACACACCGCCCGCGGAGGTAGCGCCGGGAGTAATGCGGGTCAGGGGACGGCGGGCGGCGTGTCTCCTTCGAGCGCCGACATCGCGCAGAGGGCGCAGGTCTGGGACGTGCCCCGCCCCGGTCACGCTGACGCGTTGAGAGCAGGCGCGTAGGGGCGGGGAGGGGCGACGACCTGGCTGGGATGTCCTTCGCGTCCGCGATGCACGGGTTGAGAGCGGCCCGATCCGTGCAGCAAGATGACACCAGATAGTGCGGGCACCGCCCTTTGCAACAGATCACAACAGCTCCCACTGCACGCCTGCGCGCTGATGGCCTAATCTCCGGTCCGGCGACTCCAAGTATCCATGGGGCTTACGCGGAAAAAGCACTGCTCCGTACTACAGGCGCGCTGTCGACTTCAGTTCACGGGGGATGTCGATGCACTGAATGCCGAGTGCGTGGATCCAGGTGCACTGAATGCCGAGTGCGTGGATCCAGATGCACTGAATGCCAAGTGCGTGGATCCAGATGGACTGGATGCCGAATGCGTGGATCTAGACACACTGAATGCCGAATGCGTAGATCCAGATGCACTGAATGCCGAGTGCATGGATCCAGATGCACTGAATTCCGAGTGCATAGATCCAAATGCACTGAACGCCAAGTGCGTGGATCCAGACGCACTGAATGCCGAATGCGTGGACCCAGACGCACTGAATGCCGGGTGCGTGGATCTAGGTGCACTGAATGCCGGGTGCGTGGATCAGCACAGGCCACACCGCTCAGCCACGCCATGAATTGGCGAGGCTTAACACAGCGTAGCTGCAGAATCGGCGTGGCTGAGCTCAGGATCGCCCCAGATTCGCCGTTCAGTCACCAAGCAAGCATTTCAGCTATCGATGTTCTGGAGGTCAAGAGGTGAATAGGGGCGTCGTGACACACGACCAACAAAACGCAGCCACTCGTAAGAGCGACTGCGGCCGAGGGACTTCTCGAGCGCTGCGAGCATAAAGGCGGTGTTCACAGCGTAAACCCGCTCGCATCTAGCCGGTTCCGGCTCTGTGCAGAGGCTCGCACCTGCCGACAGTTATATAACACTGCGCCGCCACTTATGTAATAGGCCGTTATTGCTGCGATTCAGATCACAACCTGGCGCTGCTCCCTATCTTATGCTTTTACAATGCTCCTCTGCTTGTCATTTCCGAAACTGCGACGTCTTTCATGTCGTTGCGATGCAGTTTGCTGCACATGGAGCGCAATGTCCGTATATAAATGGACATCGGTCTGTAACGCGACAGGCAGTGTCGGCCGGCGACAGATGCTTCCGGTGCTCAGGAGGAATGAGGAAATTGACGTGACGGGAGTGATGCAACCACTGAGATCCCACCTCGCACTCGCCGTTATGCTGCGGCGCGAGCGACATACCTTATGGCAAAATCATCACGATACCTGCCACTAATTTTTGGGTTGGTGGCGCAACCGAAATTGAGCCGCCATAGCCTAGCACAACGGGAGGGAAATCACGTGCCACAGCCAACAGCCATCGAACGTAACGCGTTGACGAAGTGGGGAGCGGCTGATGCCGACCTTGTAACAATGGCTGGCTCAGACAGCAGTTTCAGTTTGGGGTTCACGCTCAGGTGCTGAATGCCGTCGGCCCGCCGCCAGTCCCGAAGAACACCGCCTTCTACATCCGCCCCGCACCGGCGGTCACATCACCCTGCAGCCAGCGCGGTGACTGGCTGAGCGCGGCGGGTGCCCTCTTGCCCGGGTGAGGGGCGGCGCGGGTCGGCACCGGGGGTGGGGCGGGGGTCGCCAGCTCCCGGAACCAGTACCGCATGCCAGCTCTGCCGGCCGAGAGCTGGCCTCGACGGATTCAGGTAGGCGAATGGAGGGCCACCCAGAAGCGGGGCTCTGACGCGGCCCAGGAGGAGGTTCCTAGGGGCGTGTCCCACCGCCTCGCTACACGTCCCAGAGGCCTGATCTGGCGGCTTCTCAGATCACGCGTGCTCGAGGCCGTCCAGGTTGCCGGCAGACCTGCACTCTGATCCCGCCCTCGGTTGCCGTGCTCCGGCGCGCAGCTAACGTCCCCAGCGCCCGCTGTCCCGCCGCCAGACATGAACGACCGCACTGGCTCCAGCAGGGCCGGACACCGGCTGGAAGCGCCCGCCTGGGAAAGCCCGCCTGGGCATGAGCACGCCCTCGTCAGCCGCAGGGTCAACAGTGATCGGCCGGAATGTCGGAAGGGGTGCCGCCGCCTACTGAGAGAGTCACAACGGATTAATGCCATTTACAGCTGCCAGGCGACGTTTACGGGCGCGGCTAGGCGGTGTCATTAATGTCGGCGGGGCGCACTCGAAGGCTTGACCGGCGCTTCGAATGGGGAGGCAGCAGTCATCGGGCGTGACGCCGCCTGAATTAGGCAGTCCCTGCACGGCGAGAGACGGGTGGGGCGAGGGTGCAGGCGGTGGCACGGGGTACGGCAGAGGATGAGAGACGGAGACGGATGTGGTGAGGGTGAAAGCGGTGACATGGGGGACCAAAGAGTACAGAAGATGAAGACGTAGACTGCGTGCGAGAGGTAATACGGGTGTATGAGGTGGGAAAGATTGAGACACGTCAGAGGAGAGGTTTGAGACAGGGAGCGCGTATGGTTGAAAGCGAGACAGATCTGAAAGCTTAGCGGTAGCATATTGCGGCGAAGACAACAGATCGGGTAGGAAAGAAAAAGGCTGCCAATGCAAGACATAGCAGCACAAAAGGTAGAGAGGGCGGTACCCGTGGGAGGGAATAACACTGGATACAGAAGACAACACAATGGAATATAGATTTGTAGACGGAAAAGGGACAGGGGATGGCGATAGCCGTCGGGGAAACGCCTTATGGCGCCAGGGGACGGCGGCAAAAACGTGAGGGAGGATGGTAGACGGAGGCAGGGAGGAACAGGGGCCGAGAGAGCAACAACGGCAGGGAAAAAAACTATAGACGGGGCGGGCAGTACATAATGTGCAGGGCGGTAGCAAAAGCGAGAGAGGACGGCGAAAGCGAGGAGGAAGTGCAAAGAGATGGTTGGCAGTACGAGCGGAAGATATATCGACAGAGAGCATGACACCAAACATTTACAGAGATGGTACCCCTGGCACCAGAGGTGACTACACAGACCAGTTGTCATCGTATGCGTGCCCAGCAGGCCCTCCAAGCACGCAGTCCTGCCGGGAACCCCACGCCACGTACCGCCCAGTGCCGCACGGTACCGGCGACGCAGTCCTGCAGGGAACCCCTCGCCACGTACCGCCCAGTGCCGCACGGTACCGGCGACGCAGTCCTGCAGGGAACCCCTCGCCACGTACCGCCCAGTGCCGCACACGGTACCGGCGACGCAGTCCTGCCGGGAACCCCTCGCCACGTACCGCCCAGTGCCGCCCGGTACCGGCGATTCATCTCTGTCCCCACTTCTCTGCGCCTCCTCCCACCTTTCCCCATTCGGCGCGCTGGTCGCGGGCCCCTCCCTTCACCCCTCCGCGCCTCCTCTCACTTCCGACTCCCGGTGCGCCAGCCGTGGACCCCTCTTTTCAACCCTCCGCGCCTCCTCCCACCCCCCACCTCCCGGCGCGCCGGCCGCGGACCCCTCTTCTCACCCCTCCGCGCCCCCTCCCACCCCCACCTCCCGGCGCGCCGGCCGCGGACCCCTCTTCTCACCCCTCCGCGCCTCCTCCCACCCCCACCTCCCGGCGCGCCGGCCGCGGACCCCTTCACCTCCTCTCATGGTGCGCCGGCTAAGGATGGTTCGAATGCTGCGGACGCCCTGCCGCTCGTGCTCTCTCAGGGTCGCGCGCCGGCTAAGGATGGTTCGAACGCTGCGGACGCCCTGCCGCCCGTGCTCTCTCAGGGTCGCGCGCCGGCTAAGGATGGTTCGAATGCTGCGGACGCCCTGCCGCTCGTGCTCTCTCAGGGTCGCGCGCCGGCTAAGGATGGTTCGAATGCTGCGGACGCCCTGCCGCCCGTGCTCTCTCAGGGTCGCGCGCCGGCTAAGGATGGTTCGAATGCTGCGGACGCCCTGCCGCTCGTGCTCTCTCAGGGTCGCGCGCCGGCTAAGGATGGTTCGAATGCTGCGGACGCCCTGCCGCCCGTGCTCTCTCAGGGTCGCGCGCCGGCTAAGGATGGTTCGAATGCTGCGGACGCCCTGCCGCTCGTGCTCTCTCGGGGTCGCGCGCCGGCCGCCGTTCCTGAGAAGGAAGGGCGGGGCGGGGCGGGGCGTTGGAGAGAGGCCGCCGCGGTGGCCGGCAACTGCCGACCGACCCCGCACGACGGCCTAGGCCAGGACGACGGATAAGACTGTTGGGCAATGGCCACAGTGCTGGTTTGCATAACATCGGTTGACAGGTGTAATTTGTTCGAGGCAAAAATGCTTCGGTTGACTTTGACAAATAATTTGGTACGCAAATTTGTTTTTGATTTGTTTGGATACCGAGCATTAGGTAAGGGTGTGCTAGTTTTATTTCCTGATATACTTTACTATCTATAGCTATTCAAATTGTTGGGTACACGCGATTATATCGTACTTTAAATCAATGCTGCAATGATCAATATACAGAAAGCGCAATGCTACATCACTGGCGCATTGATCGCAAGAAAACTTCCAGTAAATTCATGTCAAGCGACCTTTTTTACTGACTTGTTCATTTCAACGTGACAGATGCACATCGGCATGAAAAACGCCTTCTGAAAACACAAAAGCTGACGGAGAGCAGATTACCGCGACCAACCATGGACAACATCCCACCAAAAAGCTTTCAACTCAGCGCGTAGGGTTCGTTTAAGGTTACCGGCCACGAGTCAAACAAAGGCGAGACGGTGACACTGACTGGCACGCCCGCTGCAGCCCGCTCGGCAGAGGCACGAGTGGTCAGCACCAGGCTCGTGACAGACACGAACGGACCGCGGTCATCGCCCGGAGGTCACCTTGGCGGCATCGCGCAGCTGCTGGGAGGAAAATACACAACTGCATCGCACAGCCGCAACAAAAGGAAGGAGGAAGCCGAGCAAAAACGTCGAAAAAACCGGTCCAAGGCGTTGCCGTGGATGAGGCGGTCCTTCCACGGGCGCCGGGGCTCGGCCAGGAATGGTAATACAATGCGGAGGTCGCTCACCGTGTGCCAATGTTGCAACACGTCCGGTGTGGAAAGGCCACACGCCGTCGCCGGTCCGTGAGGCATTGAATCCTGCGTCGATGAGAACAAAGGGCCGCTCCTTCGGTGGAACGCGCACCCGGAAAGGCGACCGCCCACGCCATCGGATGTTGTGAGTGCTGGGACGTGATGACGCACCAGCCTAGTGATTGGCCGGCGTACGTAATGGTGGTCACAGCTCCAGCCGAGCGGCGTATTGTGGCGCGGCGCAGCGGCGGCGTGACGAGTTGTACCTGAGTGGGCAGGCACTGCGCCGCAACTGCCGCCGAGCAAACAGCGGTCGACGAAGAAGCGTACGTCCCCTCTGGACTAATATGAGCAGCAAGCAGAACTCCTCTTCGAGTAAGCTACGCCTCACGAAGTTTGAAGGCAACGCCAGGGTCGTCAGCGCCAGGGAGGGTTGGCGCCAAGGCCTGGCGACGATCGAACCCCTGGGGCTGCGCACAAACCGCCATACTTGAAATGCGGAATATTTATAAGCATCGGCTTATTGTTCAGAGGCGGCCCGCGTTGTGTGGCGCAGCGAGAAATGGTGACGGAAGACAAGTAACTCAGCACTATGCCGGCTGGATGCGACGGTGACCGACAGGGCGCGGCGCAGGGGCAAAGAAAAGCCCGGGAGAGACAAACAAAACCGGGCGAGCCGTGGAGCTGTTGTGTCACAGCGCTAACGGTCCAGGTAGCTTCGGGTTAAGTGCGAGGCAGTGCCTCCCATCGGACGCCGTCACGACACCCTTAGAGAGGGCTTCTCGCTGGTCTCCGTGTCAGTTTGAGTGCACTTTTACGAGGTAAAAACACATAAGTTTAATGAGGGGTCAGAGTACTCATGCACTTGAGTCTCGGGAGTGGGAGAGCACCCTGAGAATGGACATCAGCCACAGCGCAGCACGCTTCGCGCCGGAGAGGTTTCTGGCATCTGGCCAAGCACCCCACCAGCGAGGCCAAGACCCGAAAGGTCTCGACAGAGGACCAGGACTGTCCGCTTCATTCCGCCCTCCCCGAATCGCGGCCGGGACGTCCTCGATTCCACCGCTCATCCGCGCCGACCACTGCCCGCCGCCGCGACCGAGCGCGTCACGAGCGTAACCTCGACCGCCAGGGCGGAGGACATCATTAGCCGGCCGTAATGACGACCCCGGAGCGTCACGGCTGCCCTGCGGCCCCGCCACCGGCCGGTGGAGGGGAGATGCGTGCCGAGACCCCCCCTCGCGTCCCGCACGAGGTGTCCGGCGGCCCCGCCACCGGCCGGCGGAGGGGAGGTGCGTGCCGAGACCCCCCTAGCGTCCCGCACGGTGCGGGGGCATCACCACCAGTCCGTGAGGCTGGAGACAAGACTGGGCAGGTGGAGGGAGGTCGGCCGGGGCAGGCGTGCTGTGGCACAGCGTCGCGGAGACAAGACTGGGCAGGTGGAGGGAGGTCGGCCGGGGCGGGCGTGCTGTGGCACAGCGTCGCGGAGACAAGACTGGGCAGGTGGAGGGAGGTCGGCCGGGGCGGGCGTGCTGTGGCACAGCGTCGCGGAGACAAGACTGGGCAGGTGGAGGGAGGTCGGCCGGGGCGGGCGTGCTGTGGCACAGCGTCGCGGAGACAAGACTGGACAGGTGGAGGGAGGTCGGCCGGGGCGGGCGTGCTGTGGCACAGCGTCGCGGAAACAAGACTGGGCAGGTGGAGGGAGGTCGGCCGGGGCGGGCGTGCTGTGGCACAGCGTCGCGGAGACAAGACTGGGCAGGTGGAGGGAGGTCGGCCGGGGCGGGCGTGCTGTGGCACAGCGTCGCGGAGACAAGACTGGGCAGGTGGAGGGAGGTCGGCCGGGGCGGGCGTGCTGTGGCACAGCGTCGCGGAGACAAGACTGGACAGGTGGAGGGAGGTCGGCCGGGGCGGGCGTGCTGTGGCACAGCGTCGCGGAGACAAGACTGGGCAGGTGGAGGGAGGTCGGCCGGGGCGGGCGTGCTGTGGCACAGCGTCGCCAGTCCGTCCTGCCCCGCGGCGAGATCGCCGGCTAGGTACGCCCGCCGCATACTGCGTGCACGGTCACAGATGCGACGGGGGCTGCTTGGTGGTTTTTACATCTAGCGGATGCAATAAGCTTTTCAGGGTAGGCCACTTCCACGCTGAGACGCAGCCGGGTTTTGTGACTGAGCGTAACTTGAATCGGATCTTTTGCAGATAATGATGATGAGCGTGCTTGGAGCAGCGCGACAAAGTCAAAGCTGACTGAATTACCTGAATGTAAATACTCAATGCAAGCACTAAATGAAGCTGTGGAAATGGGCGACCGGTGCGGAATGGGCGGCACATTTTCTCTTTCGTCATACTGAGAAATACCTCACATAATGAGAGCCGGCCCTGACACTGGGCACCGCCAGAATGGAAGCTGATTACGGAATATGTTTTCTCCGTATCGGCCGGAACTGTCGCAACTGCACCACGGTCGCCGTAGGACTCTTGCTCACAGGCCACCGCACACATACACACGGCACGCACACACGCATAATCGCGCGTACTGGGACACTGGGGACAGGCGCACCCGAAGGCTGCTGAATGGTTCTGAGGGACATACACATTGGAACCCCCCAAGGAGCGCTATCTTATAGTCGATGGCAACGAAAGGAACCCACGTCCGCCAGCACAAGACGTCTCCTCAGGCCTAGACCGCCCAAGTGGGTCCAGAGCTGTTTTGTGTCCAATGTACCTGGTACACGCAACGGGCCAAATGTTATAGGTTTGCAGGTCTATGTGTCTGACACTTCAACCGACAAAGTTTATCGTCCTAGCCTGTCACAATACATATCGCTTTGTGTGTGAAATGACCTGATCACCCACTACACTGTTTCAGACCCAGTATGATTCAGAAGATAACATATAAAAACGTCAATGCTTAGGTACTGTTCCGCAAGCTGCTAAAACCTTGCCAAACAAGGTATTCACTTCTTCTAGTTGGGAAGCTGGTTGATTTGAAGATAGCCGTTTCGAGCGCAAGACAGGGTGATTATCCTGTGCACTGTTGGAAGCATAAACAGCTTGCTGCAATGCTTTGCATTCAATATTTCACCAGTATTACCTGGCACTGCCATGGAAACGAACATGCATGGAAAAACTCCGGATGTAACGGGCCAACACTCCATCAAGTAGGCCCATCGTCAACAGACGCTTCCAGGTGTCATTTGTCCGATGTCCGAACAGTGACATGTTTGTTTGTTTGTCAAAAGCTTGTCAGATGCCTGAAAAGTCATTGAGGTCATCGTTAGCAGCCACTCGCACGCGCCCCACATCATCAGGTCAGGCTGACAGATGTCCCCAGCACGGACGCTATACACACGCCTGGCAGCCGCGCAGCAAATGGGGCCGGCGTACGGAGAAGGGGCGGCCGTGCTGACGCGAACGCCGGACGGGCCGCCCGGCACCGGCCTCCGCGCCGCGGCCCGCCGCCGCTCCGGCCGCGCCGCCGCCGGCGCGCCCCTGCAGGACGGCCCAGAAGCCCACTGCTGAGGACAGCACGACCTCGCCCCGGGCTGCCCTGCGTGGCCAGCCGCCACCGAGCCGCGTGGCGGAAGCGGGCAACGCAGGCGGCAATTAACGGGAATGGCGCGTTGAGTAACCACCTTCAGGGAGCGGGTTCGTAGCCGACGCGTGGCGCCGCGGCGTGCGTGTGGGTGCGGTGAGAGGACGGGTCACCTTGACCGGAAAATGTTGCAAATGGCTCGGGCAGATTTGCAGTAGAAGGGTGCGACGGATGGACGGGGTGATTCGGCGCACGAGCTCACGCAGCGGTAGTCTCACCCGCCGTCCGACACTAAACGCCAGGTTTGCACGCCGGTCGTTCTCAGATGAGCCGAGCCCGCCACGCCCGAGAGGAGACAGGCGCCTGTCGCCGAGGACGCCGGTGTTCCTCTGCGACGCGTCCGCGGCGCCGTGCAGTCTCGGCGGGGTTGGCGCGCCGCCCGCCGCCCGAGAGCCGACGTCGGGGGCGGGGCGGCCGCGACGCCGGCACGGGCGCGGCCCGCGGCGCCACTCGAGCCGTATAGAAAGTGAGAGGAGCTGAGGGTACAGCTGAACGCGGCGGGTTCCGTCCCTCCCAGCCGCCGAGGCGACGCACGAGGTTCTCCTTGAACCGACCGGATAGGTCACAGACGCGCGGAGCCCAGCCACGCTCCAGGCTCCTTGGGCAACAGGACCGGTGTGAACAGGTTTTGTGAATTGTTTCTGCGAATGAGAGCCCAGGTGTGACCGCCCGGAATGTGATCGGAGAGATGGCTTTGATACAGAATGTCTTTTGATTGGACGCACGCGACGCTGCGATGAGAATAACGATATCCGTCGTTTTTCCGAGTAATATGTCAAATTCCAGGTTTCGTGACAGCAGACTCCTTGGAACTTCCTGAACATCTTGGGAACAAAGTCATCTGTGTTGCACGTAATTCGCCCTGGAGGTCACATTATTGCCACAACAAAGTATTCCGACACAGCTAGTGCCGCCATGCGCTGGGGAGGACTAGTCCCGTACAGTTCAGGTCTGGCTTCAGAGCTTGACATAGCACATCCATGAAAAATCTCCGCCGCAGAGATCCGGATTGGTCGCTCTTACATCAGAGCGGACGGGTCCTCCGTTCCGAAAGAAGACGGAGTGGGGGTAGGGATGGGGTGGGGGGGGGGGGGGGGTTCGGCTCGGGAGCAACGTCTCTTTGCAGCCGGCAGAGGGACAGTGCAGCTCGCTCTCCTCCGGAGTACGAGGCTGTGCGCTAGCAGAGCTCTGTTCGCGCTTTGATGGCGTGGAGGACGGGCCGTTACACTCACGATGCTTGCTGTTGTATGTATTGGATTGAGTGCACTCTGCCTCGACTGCATCCTTTCTCAGATATAGCCCTTAACGTGAGCAGAAATAATTTGACTCGCATCCACCTATATACCTCATGGACAACCAAACGGTGGCGATGCAGAACAAGACAAATTAATGCAGTATGATAAGTACTCAACCAGCAGCAAGTGCAGCCTCGTAACATTCCTGGCAGGGTTGGCACTATCCCAGTAAAAACTGGAGCCGGTGTTATTGAAAAAAACCGGAGCCGTTATGTTGGAGTGCGTGCTGTCTCTATCACCAAATGAAAGAGTGGTGAAGAACATAACGCAACCTTACGCACATTTTGTTTACGAGTTGTATTCACATCTAAATTTATTTACACATTTTATGCAAAATGACGTGGCGAATGGAATGGAATGGAAGCATAATGGAACACCATGCCATTTCGGCAGTGGCACGGCGCAAGGCGATCGTTCGTTCGGATTGCTTGAGAGGCTTCACCAGAGAGTGTCAGTGTGTGTATGTGCGGGAGGGAGAGGGGGAGGGGGGGGGGGGGGAGACTTCCAATTTAGAAATAGAACGCCGCTGATTAGACCACGGACGGCCAATATGCCGACCACTTTCCGCAGCTCATTAGTTCCAAGGTCAGTTTGAATCCGTAAATACGAACGGATTCAAGGACCAATGCGCATCTCTTCTCTGCACAAATGCAGAACAGGTATGCAAAGTGGAATCAAATTTCGAACATCCTGAAATGAGCTAGCAGTAAAGAAGGGTTATGTATAAGACATGCGTATAACACGTGCATCTGAGGCGAGCGGCGCTTCCGCGGCAGCAGCCGAAGCTTTCACCCAGAGCTTTCCATCCCGAGATGCGTCACGAGGAGAAAAGGAGTAACAATACGCCGTTAACAGAGGTAACTCAACTGGCGCCCACCGCTCACTCGGTCGTGGCACAAGCGTAAGGCATGGGCGACTTTCATTGGCTGTGGGCATCCATATATGGTATGACATCTGTCTGCAGGGTTCCGCTACGGCAACCAAGCATTTCAGGTTATCTCTCACCACAAGATACCCACCGACTCGACCAAACTCAGTCAGAGTACGCCCGCCAGGAAAAAATGTCTAACCCACAAAGCCCTGGCGCGGGATGGAAAACAATAACACAACACATCCGAACGGCCGGTTTTGCGGTCGGCCCAGGAGACGTTTCGCTTTCCCTTCTGCCCATCCGGCCGGGCGCCGGTCGGTCTCCGGCAGTCGACGGCGCGGTGAGAGGCGGCGGTCGGTCGGCCGGCGCCGACCGGCCGGTCAGCACGCCCGGCATGAGCGGCGCCGCACCCCGACCGCGGTCGGTCGGCCGGCGCCGACCGGCCGGTCAGCACGCCCGGCATGAGCGGCGCCGCACCCCCGACCGCGGCCGGCGGGTCACGCTCCGTCGAGATCACCTAGCGAGAGTGGAAGCCGTCTGGTCTGCTGCGGCACGACATGGTATCCGCCGCAGATGAACAGGGTGTCCGCCACGGATGAACAAGGTGTCTGCCACAGATGAACAGGGTGTCCGCTGCAGATGAACAGGGTGTCCGCCGCAGATGAACAGGGTGTCCGCCACAGATGAACAGGGTGTCCGTCGCAGATGAACAGTCTGGGTCGATTCGGAACGCGAAACAATGCCAACGACGAACGTTTCGGTAGGAATGTATTTTCGAGAGTTCAAGGTCTCGTCACCTGGCGCAGAATTTTTTGTGGTCGCTTTTTGTCAAGCTTTGGTGACCATTGATGCCAGAAGCTATCATACCACAGCGGGGCGGCATCTGTGAAGATATGTCCGCCCCGGTGGCTCAGTTGGTTAGAGTGCCTGAATTTCGATCCACCCACCCATGGCAGTGTGGGTTCGAGTCGCTTTGGGCGCTCGCTATTTGCCCCTGACATGTATGGCCTGCGGAGGCAGCGGTCACGCTAAAGGTCAGTTAACGTCAGGGGTAGGACGGACCGTGCCGAATATTGGGGCACGTTAAACTTTTTAAAATCTCATTTCATCAGCTGTGTTACCGGAGACCCCACCCTCGGACCACCGCCCAGCGCGCGCCGCGCCAGGGTCGGCACGCGGGGCGGGCTGGTGCCCGAGCTCTCCTGTCCGGAATCTGGGGCCGTCGCGCCGACCGTGTCGTAAACGTGGGCCGCTTCGAACGGCGCAGGCCGCCCTGATCGGCGGGCGGTACCGGCGGGCGACGAACGCAGTGATCGCTCTGCCAACCTTGCGACCGGGTCGGCACCGACACTGGCGGCCGGGCGGCCATGAACGTTGGCCAGCTCTGGCCATCAGCGGCTGGGAGCTGATCGCCGACTGACACCGTGGACCACCGGGGACGATTTCGGGCGCCGCGCGCTGGCCCGCCGCGGTACCGCCGCCCTGTCCTCGTCCACGACACTCGCGGGAGTCGCGTCCGGGTGCCATTCCGCAAAGCGTCGCGGCCAGTAATCGTAGGGTGGCAATTCTTCCTCCCCGGCGATGACGACAGGGTCTGGCCGGCGCCGCGGCGAGTAGCACGGACCATCCCCACTGACCGGGCCGGTGGCGAGGACCCGGACACGACCGTGGCGCTGATAATCACGCAGTGCGCCCGGGCGTGCGCGCGGGCGCCGCTCGCCAGACGTAGCACCCCGACCGCGGCGGGTACCTTCCTCGCCCCTGGCCGCAGTGGCTGGTAAACAACTTAATCGCCTTCGCCGCACGCGCGTGAGAGCGAGGTGCCGGGTGCGCGCAGATGCGTCATCCCCGGCCGTGCCGTGCCTGGGTCCGCCCCTGCACGGTGTCGCGTCCGCGCCGGATGCGGCGGAGCATCGGTCTCCTGGTCGCTGTGGGGTCACGGGAGGTCACGGGATGTCACGGAAGGTCACGGGTGGGAGGGTCTGGTCTGGGTCTGGAGAACGTTTGGTCTCCGAGCCGCGGGGCAGCTCTCGGGAACGGTGGTGTAGTTTTTAGTTTTGTTCGTGCGGGAGTACTTGTATTTGACATATATGGGCCGTGAGGGGGGGGGGAATAGACACTGATCCTGCCACAATAGGTTCTCTCGGAGCAAAACGTGGCGAACCAATAAAGGCCTACAACACTTGTACTATACAAACATATGCAAATTTAACTGCATATATCCCTGTTGTCACTACTGCTTGGGCCCAAATCAACAAAATATATACCGGCATCTTGAACGTCGGTATCGCTGCAACACGGAGGCCGACGACACAAATTCATCAGGTGCCATTAAGGTAAGTGCGCACCATGGCAACAAAGGTTACCACGAGTTGTGAGTGGTTCGTGGGCATCGTTCATCGCCAGGAGCTGTGAGTGGTTCGTGGGCACCGTTAGTCACATGGCCGCCGCATGGTGCAACAAAAAGTGGCGCGGCGCGGCGACGTGTGGCGCACCGGACAGCGGCCGCGCGCCCAACGGACTGCGACCGCAGCGTCGCGCGCTGTTGGGACGGCGCCGGGCCACTCGCAGCGCTCGCTGAAGCGGCCGATTGGTGGAATGGGGCGGCGAGCGGCAGGGCAGACCGTGGAGAGGGCTGGGAGACAGGCGGTGAGAAGAAGACGGTGAGACAAACTGAATATGTGGGACCGTCGGACATATCGCGAGAAATTAGTCACAGTCATGGAATTGGTGATTTGTCGAACATTGTTCGCGATGAAAATGGGACGCGCGCCTCCAAACTTCCCTTACAGCGCCGCACGCCTGATGTTATTCTATACCTTATTAAAGACCTGCTCCAAAAATAATGCACCCACGCGTCCGTTAAGATCAACTAAGGCACCTTGCATGGGCCTGATAGGCAGAACTGGGGCAGGACGGGCGGAGGATCACGGCGGCGCTTTGTGTCAGACGGCAGTAATCCCTATACACAAACACAAGTTTGGAGCTCGAACAAACCGGCGGCCACCCATCACAACGTTTCTTTTGTTAACTTAGAATAGTGCGCCACGAGAGATGGAGTCACAGCCCTGTTGACAGCCATTGCTTGAATAAAGGCGTTGCCGACAGCGGGGTGGTACTAATGCATGGGCCGATGATCTGGAAGGGAATCAAAAGGTGACCCAGGAGCGATCCAGCCCCTCTCGTCAGGAGCTGAGCCATTTCCGGCCCCCGACCGCTGACGCCGTTTGTGATAGCCAGTCACTAGGTGTCGGAGTCTGAGCCGATGAGACGTGCTTCTTTCATGACAAATTAGTGCCTGTAAAATGGCACGCCACCATTCTAAATGGCCTCCGGCACGCCCATAGATGGAAGCCACCAACGCACACTCTTGCACCCTCATAGCGCACACGACGGGCTAGTGTATGCGAACGGGCAGTCTCGAATACTGAACAAGATTCGAAATCCAGATGTGACTTAACATTTCAAGGCCGCCAATAAAAGTGGACCAGCAGCGCAGTCGCGCCTTTGGCAGCGTCACGTCACGCTTACTTGGGTACAACTGTGGTGTAAATCGGGGTGTGTGATTCCCTCGCAGCATCTACGCAGACTCCCACATTTATGCCTGCTTCAGCACCCTGGTGCCATTACATTCTGCAAGCCGTTATGGCCTCGCTTACGTGCTGACCGGCTCGTTTTTCCAGTTCGTACACTACGTACCCCTGAGAAAAAGTGTCAAGGGGCCAGAACGACAATCGTTGTCGCGCTGCTTCAAAAACTGGTCAGGTGAAAAATGAAGGGGTCGTTTGGTGACGCGGTGGGGTATCTGTATATTGTCATTTGAATTTTAATAGCACGATGATGGAGTGAACACCCTGCCTAAACGTGACACAGGTCACCACGACATCCTTTGCACGGTCAACAACCCGCATAATCGCAACGACCTGACCCACTGCCCCTGTTCCCTGCACCAACACGAAGTCGGTGTAGCTTTGTCAAGAGTTTATCTCCCGGAGTTCGCGGGCCGAGGAGACTCCACCCCTGAAGTGTGACCAAGATCAGACGCGAGCGACCACCAAAGGCCTCCAAAGCCTCGGCGATGTCCGTGTAGGAGACCCGCGAGAGGACTGCTCCGGCACGTGCAGTGAGAGCGACGCTCTAACGGTTCGCCACGGCTTTAAATGCGCCCGGGGTGTGAACCGACGCACCAAATATATACAGGAGCTCACAAACCTGTTTCGGTGACCGTGACCGCCTGCGAACAAAAAGGCGACGGGTCCAGTTCAAGCGACTCGATGGCGCGTGGCGCTCCGAGTGAGGCATAAGGTGAGGACCCTGCAGAGGAGGGATCTCCGGAGAGTTCTGTCACGCCATCCCCATGCGGCTGCACGTCGCTGGCGCAAGCGACCATTACCCCTTCCCTCGGGCCAAACCCGACACACTAGTTAACCGGAGGAATTTCGCAACAATGACTACGAAGTCACGTATGCTAATGTCATCTCCGTCCATGCCCGCGAGGCGCGCCCCCTGGCTAGCTGCCCCTGAGGCCCGTTCCCTGGCTGCTCCTGAGGCCCGCTCCCTGGCTGCTCGCGAGGCCCGCTCCCTGGCTGCCCTGAGGCCCGCTCCCTGGCTGCCCTGAGGCCCGCTCCCTGGCTGCCCCTGAGGCCCGCTCCCTGGCTGCTCGCGAGGCCCGGCCCCCGGCTGACTACCCGCACGGTAATGCAGTCTTCCACGGTGTGCGGACAGCTCAAAGCGAAACGCCCAGTCGTCAAATATGCGTGAAGCCAACTTGTAAACGTGCGCCAACCGTTGCCGAGGAAGGGCGGGTCACAGAAGCACCTTCAGAACTGCCTCGTGTGGGGGTCATGCCTCAGTAGCCACTGCAGCAGGGGAGGGGCAAACATGGCGACTTCCGGAGCAGCGGGGGCCGGCTGCGGCTTTCCGACCTTCTCCTCAGGTGACGAACGCGTCGGTGTGTAAACAATGACATCATCTTTCAGCGTTTCCGACGGTGCGTGCGTTTAGCAATTCTTGTTCGACAGGCTCAAATGGGGCGCCGTGAACAGTGGGTTGTGTCCAAAAGGAAATAACAAAGACACGCTTGAACGTCGGTTTGATGTTGGCACCTCCTCCGTAGCCAGTCAGCATGTCTTTTAGTACGCGAAACGACAATCACTTGCCGATATCTGTCCATGTCGCGGGCAGAACTGAGACTATGTACAGATCTCGCCCCTTCTAAAATCAAGGCTTGCCGAACCTGAATGGGGGGGGGGGGGGGGGTTGAGCATACTTATCTGAAGACCTCCGGAGCACGACTAGACGTCCTTCTGATCTGATCACAGAGCACAGATGGAGGTCCCTCTGATCCGAGGACTCACAGAGCACAAGTGGAAGCACTTCTGATCCGGGAACTCACCGAGCATGAGGAATGGCGCGGCCAGGTTGATGCCGATGAAGGGCAGACCGGCGTACATGAGAATGCCGAAGGCGGTGCCGGTAGCCAGAGTGGCGCTGATGACGCCCAGCAGACCCACTAGCGGCTTGGAGCGCACCCAGTCGCCCATCATGGACGTCACGATACAGAACAGCACCATGATGGCCACCGTCACCATCATGTACGGCATGATGGAGATGGTGTTGTCTTCCAGCTCGGTCTGCAGCGTTTGTGACGTAAAGCGCGCGATGTTGATGTGCTCGAAATCGTCGAGCGCCTCCTCCAGTACCCTGAGCACCTCGAACTCCCATTTGAGAGATCTGTGGAAGGCAAGCGATGGTTAATGACTCGTACGGCGCGTCGCAGTGGCGTCCAGTTAAATGTCTAGCGTCCTGTTGTCTAGTGAAACTTAATCGCTTTACACAAACACACTCATACACTGCAACAGTCACGATGGCACGCCAGGGAGCCGGGTTCACACTGTTCAGAACTGGTCCGAGAAACCCCGAGCGAATGGCGTGCTCCGACCCCAGCTTGCTACGCAGGACAACCCTTGGACCCAGAGCTGCCGACACTGCCAAGTTGCACCGCCTCCGCCCGCAGCGCGCGTCACACGCCAGCCTGCAGCCATCCAGGGCGAGGGGTGAGGCGCCAAGGCAGAGGCGGGCGCGCGTCACACGCCAGCCTGCAGCCATCCAGGGCGAGAAGTGAGGCGCCAAGGCAGAGGCAGACACGCGTCACACGCCAGCCTGCAGCCATCCAGGGCGAGGGGTGAGGCGCCAAGGCAGAGGCGGACACGCGTCACACGCCAGCCTGCAGCCATCCAGGGCGAGAAGTGAGGCGCCAAGGCAGAGGCAGACACGCGTCACACGCCAGCCTGCAGCCATCCAGGGCGAGGGGTGAGGCGCCAAGGCAGAGGCGGACACGCGTCACACGCCAGCCTGCAGCCATCCAGGGCGAGGGGTGAGGCGCCAAGGCAGAGGCGGACACGCGTCACACGCCAGCCTGCAGCCATCCAGGGCGAGAAGTGAGGCGCCAAGCAGAGGCAGACACGCGTCACACGCCAGCCTGCAGCCATCCAGGGCGAGGGGTGAGGCGCCAAGGCAGAGGCGGACGCGCGTCACACGCCAGCCTGCAGCCATCCAGGGCGAGAAGTGAGGCGCCAAGGCAGAGGCAGACACGCGTCACACGCCAGCCTGCAGCCATCCAGGGCGAGGGGTGAGGCGCCAAGGCAGAGGCGGACACGCGTCACACGCCAGCCTGCAGCCATCCAGGGCGAGGAGTGAGGCGCCAAGGCAGAGGCGGACACGCGTCACACGCCAGCCTGCAGCCATCCAGGGCGAGGAGTGAGGCGCCAAGGCAGAGGCGGGCGCGCGTCACCCGCCAGCCTGCAGCCATCCAAGGCGAGGAGTGAGGCGCCAAGGCAGAGGCGGATGGCCAGCCGAAGTCTCGAAGCATCGGTTCGAAGAATAGCTGACGTTGGTAGCTGGTTAGCCATGGCTGACTGCAATACCAATTTGTGTTCATGCCGCACTGAAGTGCTGATCATCAGCAATGTTGCCTGTTAGGATCTCGAGCCGCCCAGGCCGAGACGCAAATACCAACTGTGAATAGCCATTGGGCACAAAAGCCTCACTGAGTCGTGACCTTTGTCCTGAAACTCGTGACCCCATCGTGTTTAAACTTCAGTCACATGCGCGCAGACACTACAAACACATCTGGAATGGCCCAACACCCAAAATAACACGTCATTAACACCGACTGCCATTTTTTGTATGCGGACTCTCTCTGATCAGCCGCATCCTTCATCGGAGCCATTCATGGAATCGATCACGGTCGCGGCCGGCAGGGTCATACCCCACGCCGCGGCCGAGGCCCCTCCCGGCCCCGAGTCGTGACAAAGCGGCGCCGACGCCTGTTTTTGGCGGTGCCCGGAGCCCAAACAGGGACGGAGCACGTCCCCACGCGGCCGGACTTGCCGCCGCGCGCGCCGCCTTGACACACTATCCTCTGGCGCGCGGCGCGCCGGGTTTGACGCAACCGAGTCCGGCGGCGAAGGCGGCGCGGGAGGAGAGAGCCGGATGCCGCGCACGCGCGGCGGATTCCCGGGAGAAGGGGAGAACCGGATGCAGGCGGCTGGCGGCGGTCTGCACAGCCGTGTGAAACCGCCCACCAGCGGCGGCGGCGATCGTTCGCCGCCTGGTGGGATCCTGGTGAAACCGTGTCTAGAGGAAGCGAAGCTCCCTGATCTCGCCAATTAGCCCCCCTCGCTCTCCTCTCCCTCCCGCCAACTCCCCCCCCCCCCCCTCCCCCCAGCGCAGGGTGTGAGCGGCGGCCAGAGCCGACCGCACCGGTGGCCCCCGGGGGACAGAGGCGAGCCGGACGTAGCTGACCCGGGTCCCGGGCTCGGGTCGCGTCATCACGGTGCCTCGGTGGCGCAACTCTTGGCGCCATGTGAGGTCAGCACCGCGACGTACGGGGACGCCCGGGACGGGCCTCGCCGACCGGATGACGTGCAGTGAGACGATAAGGATCTGCCGGCTGACGAAACGGGGGAATTGTGGTCACGGGGCTGGAGGTTCTTACAACCGGTATGGGCTCCTGCTCATTGATGATGAGTGCCTGGTATTCCTCGTAGCATGCCTGTTAGATACCACACCATAGGAGCTCTTGTACATCCCGGGTAAATTTCTGACAGAATGCCGTGAGCATGGTATTGCTAATAGCCCCGCCCAACTCCGCTGATTGGGATGCAGATGCGCCTGATACACTTACACCCAGCTCGTAGGAGCACATCAAAGTACATCCAACATCCAAGGTGCAAAAGGCATCCCCGATTCAAGTTATTTGTGCTAAATGGCAGGCAGTCGGCACACAGCGCAGACATCTGTCAAACAGTTAACATCTGCTTACTGTCGCACAAAGGCCGTCGCCATTGCCAAACAGCGCAAACTTCAGTCATACCGTTCGCGCGTGGCCGAAACACTGAACGTTACACTGCTGGTGCTACCATTGATGGCGTCTCTGGACGCACAGCGATCAGGACGACCGCCACGATGCAGGCCATTTTAGCGACGCACCACTAACACGATGCAGGCCACTTTAGCGACGCACCACTAACACGATGCGGGTCACTTTAGCGACGCACCACTAGCACGATGCAGGTCACTTTAGCGACGCACCACTAAATTCAAAGACTGAATTACAATGATAGGCATTTGGTGACCATTTACATGACTTCGCATTTTGCGCGGCATTTGTAATCTGCAGCACTCAAACGGGTCATCATTTTACGACAACGAAACAAAAACACAAGTTTGTGAATGTTCACTGGAATGCACCATTCCTACAGAAAACGTTGTGAGTACCCTTTGTACGAAATTGTTACGAACTCCGCTAAAACCTAAGGTCAACGAGCTAGGACGGTCATGAAGGGAGCAGAAAGTCTTACATATTTGTTTTAGTTATGCATTTGCTGTATTTTCGTAGCCATGGTGGGGGGGGGGGGGGCACATTGGTTGTGCAGGGTGAAGCCCTAAAATTCTGAGGTCAAGGGAGTAGGGCTTGACACCACGCTTGATATTAGCTGGCCGTCGTTCTCACGGCAGGCATCCTGGTCCGGCCACGGCGCTGACGCGCCACTGAGGTTATGACCACGCGATTTTTAGCACGCAAATACCTCATGGTGAAGCGAAGCATTCGTAAGAGGAGATCAGGTCCCAGTGTTCTACCACATAAACTAACGACGATAAAGGCAGCTTCGGCGCAGCTGGTCATGTAAGGCGGTTGACGTTTAAGGAAAAATTCAGTAGCGGGCACATATCTCTTTATCGACAGGCATGTTTCTGTGCTCTTTTCACCCGACTTATGTCCGCGAGCCGTGTAATCGATACTGCATGTACTGTCCGTTGCGTTGAGAAGCGCTTCGGTCGAAACGATGGTAACGCGGTAGCGTTTGCAGCTGTTTCCTTGGCGACGCAGCCGCAGATCCGCGCTGCAGCCGGCTAAAGATCGACCGCCGCCGGTGCTCCTTATGCACGCGATCTGTGACGTGTTGTCGCTTACATAACTGTGTCGAGTGCGCGTGACGATGGAGCGTGTTCCTTGCTTGACCGCGAAAACAAAGCTGAATAGTCATCGACCGCCCAGGGCTTGAACAGAACACCCCAACGGCCCGTGCCTGCGAGTCGCCAGATGCCAGTGTACCAACTGAACCATGCGCAGTGACCTTAGGCCAGGCTGACAAGAAGCATCAGGCACAGCCCAAGTTTGTTCCCAATTCACGGGAAGTATCGCAACGCCACCACCACAGTGTCCGGAAATACTGCGGAATATCGACCACCAGATCCACAGCATACCAGTACTGCCAGGGGACCAAACCAGCCCGCGACCCTGCACGGCTCGTACCAGCGTCATCGCGAGGTGCCTGGTCGCACAGGACCCCGAGCAGCTGCGCGTCCCGCCGCCGTGCCCTTCGGCGCACCGGGGCGCGGTGCGGGCCGCGACGGATGCAGAGTGCGACAGCGGGCGGTCTGGTGACGCCGTCGGCGGTGTCGGCGGCGGCGGCGGTGTCAGCGCGCGCGGCACGCGGGGGCTCGTGCTGGCCTGGCCGGGAGCCGGCGCCCCTCTCCATGGGCCGGCTGGAAGATCGTATCAAGCCGGTGCAGTCGTGTCGCGTGCTCGGCGGTGTTGTAAAGGCGCTGTGGGGGCCGATACCGGGGGCGGGGCTGGGAGTTCGGAAGCAGCAGTTGAAGTGCCGTGGTATACTGGGGGGGGGGGGGGGGGGTATTCAACTGCAACAACGCGGGACACAGTTGGAAGCGTGTAATCACTGAAGTTCTTCTACTGCGTTGATAGGGTCGCATGCTATGCTTGCAGGGGACATGTATCTCAAAGCCATCTGCACATCACATCTGCTCAAGCAAGAGTGAACGCGATTGTGGAATTCAGCACGTATGCAGCTACCAGCCCCTGATAATTCATTTACTATCTCGGCAAAAAGGCCCTTACTATTCATACAAATAGTTGAAGGTTGTTTGCCCAACCTGTCTAAGAATTGGCACTCCTCTCAGTCCTACACCATGTGAACCACAGTGAAAATCACCAGAGCGCCTTGCAAATAGCAAGCCGCTTAGCGGCATTAGCCTTAAACCGCAGAAGCACCGAAAACATCCGGACGGATCTGGAAGACCGGAATCAGTGTTTAAACGTCATGCTCTCCCATGCGTAGCTGTATGTGGTCAGAGCTGCTGGCTTACAGCCAGCATGTAAGGCAGCCGATGTTAAAGTCAGCGATATCCCAGACTGAGGTGCCAGCCTTCCACAGCAGCTTTCAGTAATCCGCGGAAGCACAGACCGGTCTCAGCAAATCGAGTCATAGTTCGTTTTCTCTGATCTGATGCCGAGCCTCTAGCGAGGAAGGCGTTATCGACATGCTGCTGCCTCGCGCGGGGCACCGCGCCGAGCTCACGCCACACCTCGGTCATTTTCAGGACTGATACCCCAGCCGAGCCACACCACGTCACCTCGGCAACACACGCAACAAACAACCGTCCGTGGAATGTTTGGCAGCTGCTATAAAACGGGGTGCAATGGCGACTTCCATATGAAGTGGGTCGATAGGAGGCTAACGCCCCACCGTATCGCGAGGTGACGCCCACATGTGGCTGTCCGTTACTGAGCCATTTGTTCGGGCATGCCGTTGGAGGTCGCCGTTCGAAAGTGGAAAGACAAGCCAATCTCGATTCTGGGAAGTCAGGCACGATTATGCCCGCTGCCAGCGCCGACCGGACAGAGCCTCCTCGATAGCGTAGTGACGGTGACGGTGACGGTGACGACGGCAACGGCGCGCCGGCAGGTTCGAGCGCGGCCCTCACACCTCGGGACTAAGCCGCTCCCTGGCCACGCGCCACGTGTCACGAGCCACGTGCCCTGCCCCGACGTGAGCGGCCGCGCGCCAGTGGGCGACCAGGCCGGTGACGCGTGCCCGCCTCGTTGCGGTTGGCCGTGACACCACGTGACGGTTGGCCGTGACACCACGTGACGGTTGGCCGTGGCACCACGTGACGGTTGGCCGTGACACCACGTGACGGTTGGCCGTGACACCACGTGACGGCCGTGACACCACGGTTCGCACATGCGTCAAGTTTGAAGGCCATTCCTCCATCGTGTGCGCCCCAGGTACGCTGGGCTCCGTGTCACCGACATATACATGGACGAGGGGAAGTCCAGCCATCTAATGAGCTGCTTACCGGCGAAATCACCCGGTCGGTTGTATTGTTAGGGGCGTCGTAGCAAAGGGCTTTGTAACAGCAATAATTTCAAAGGGCTTTGTAACAGCAATAATTTCAAAGGGCTTTGTAACAGCAATAATTTCAAAGGGCTTTGTAACAGCAATAATTTCAAAGGGCTTTGTAACAGCAATAATTTCAAAGGGCTTTGTAACAGCAATAATTTCAAAGACGCCCCTGCAAAACACTCCGGCAAACTTCTGGCATGACGTCAACAAAAAGCTTCCGCACGGGTGCATGCACAGTGCATTTACGCTTTATGCGTAAATGTGTGTGTGAGTGCGCTTCCTGACATGCGAGGGGAGCATCACAGTGGCGATGATTAACGGCGAGGCACGGGTGCTGTCACCGCGGTCTGCGTCCATTTCTTTTACGGAGCTGTCTCTAAAAGTCGTAAACGCGCTCTTTTGGTGGTGCGCGCTTTGATAACCGAATCCGCATGAATCGACCCATGCCGAAAACTCATGGATAGTGGGTCGTAGCGTGGGTTGTGACCGGGTCGTGACTCATCATCAGTCAAGCTTCAGGCTCCACGGCTGCTGTCCGATAATGACATTGAAAGGCCATTACGATTCGGCCGGCAAGCCATTTGGAAGCTGTGCTGTTGTTGGCCCCTAACCGTGACCAACGATCCCCCATCGCATGGTTCATCACCCCCCCCCCTTCCTCTCCCACATTGGTGGGGCGGCATCATGCTCAGCGTGCCATGACCCCCCACTACGGCAGCAGACAGCAGACAGAGAGACGCCGCGTGCGGCTTCTGCCTGTCCCGCAGCGACCGTGGCAATCGTGCGCAACCGGAGCGACCGGAACTGGCGCGGCTGGAAAGCGGCGCAGATGGTGCAACGGCGGCGGTCGTGTCCGCGTGTCCGGGCTGACCGCGCCGCGGACTCCGGCTCCCCTCACGCGCCTGCCGCCGCTGCGTGGTTGACGGCCGGCCGACCATTATCTTAGGAGAAAGCTGCTGCAAGACTCGAGCACTTTCAGGGCGAGGCAGCCGGAGGATTTTTGTTTTCACTCGCGAGGTTAATGTCAGGCTTCCGCTGATATCGGGCGCTTTCGCTGATTGATAAGAATTTCTCGCATTGCAAACGATAATACCGCAAGACTCATGGTTACGCAACTCAGTGCCAAAGATAAGATGTGAAACATTCCCAGGAAAGGGTAATCACCTGTGGAACAGTGGTTACCAAAGCACTATTTTAAGAATGTGTGTCAACGGACAGGAGCGTTGTTCAATGACGCTTATCATGTTGTGAGGGCTTTATTGTAGGCACGACTGAACAATATTATGCGGCGGAAGTAAAAAACGCAGTCTGCGTACGATTCACGAGGTTCAGTGCTATAACACACATTAACGAGGTTCAGTGTTATAACACAATTAATGAGGTTCATTGTTATAACACATATTAACGAGGTTCAGTGTTATAAAATGTCCTGTCTGGCTATTCTAATTTCAGGTAGGCTGATATCACCAAAAAAGCTGGATATCTCAGCTCGATAAACGTAAGAAAGGTCTTCACGTCCTATTTTTAGCGTTATGAATTAACAGTTCTTATGCTGCATTATCCACATTCAAAATACCAGGAGATATTGGTTAAATGACGTTATAAAACAAACATCAGCTGTACTGGCAGTGGCCAATGAAGAGACAGTGCTGATAAAGTCGTTGTCAATATAAACAATCTTTGTGCTATAAAGCCGTCCATTGCCATTACCTCCTGGTGTAATAAAGGTTGATAACTCAGCATAAGAAATCTCTCAACTCGATTCAGCATATCGTTGCGTAATAACCAGATGGAGCAGCTCGAGCCGCTTGAGGTTAATACCCTCGCAGGACCGTCAGGATACGAAAACATTGCACATCGAATTCGCCAATATAAAAATACCTATTTTTACACTAGATGGCCCTCTGGGCACGTTAACCTCGGACTGGAAGCGAGGAAAGTTACTCTTCAACGCCGTACAATTTCATGGTGGCACTTCTTCACCTCACAAAGACTACTACGAAGCCGTCTGAGTCCTTACAGCACGCACCCGCCCCTTCTACCACCCTGCCTTCCAATGCCGTAGTTCACCCGCCCACTCCTCCCCTCCGCGCCGGCGCCGCGGCCCCTCCCGCAAGCGCTCCGCCACGCCGGCGGCGTCGGCCGACCGGTGCGGGCCAGCCTACCAGACCGGGCGGCGGCCGGGCGGCGGGACCTTGGGCCAGCAGCGTTGCGTCACCGAGAGGCGGTGAATGTGAGCGGCCGCCGCCGCCGCCGCCGCCGCCGCTGCTCGAACGGCCGCCGGGGGCCGCGCCGATGAAGTCGTTGGCGGCCCGTCTGCGAACGCCCGGCGAGTGCTCCTGTCCTGGCCGGCAGACGACACGGCGGCCGGGCGGTGCAACGAACCTCCGCCGCGGACCGACGCCAGCGCCCCCCAGCGGCCCAGGCGCCGTCGGCGCCGACGCACCGGCGGCGCGCGCGTGACCCTCGCAGCGCGACCGCGCCGTCGCCGCCGGCAGCGCCTGACCGAATTTTCGAGCGACCGCAGGCCATTGTTCCCAGCCCGTTGGCGGGCTCCACAGTCGGGTCGCCCCCGCCGAACCATTAGCGGAGTGGAGCGACGCCCGTTGCGATGGCATTGAGATGGCTGGCGGCTGGCGTGGCTCAGTCGGAGCTCAGCTGCCACGAGGCGCCGGCATTACTTCCGATATGGTCCGTCCCAGCGCCGAGCGGCCGAGGCAGCCCAGGTCAACGGTGTCAGCGCAGAAGCCGACTGTTTGAGAGCGCTCCGCTGCAGGCGACTCAGTGAAGACTCGACGCCAAGAAAGGAATCAATAGTCGGCTCAGATGTGTGCTCGTCTGGTACGTGTAGCCTGACGTAGGGTCCTGTCGGGCACTAGTTTGGTTCGCGTCTGGCTGTGAGTGCCGCCACGATCCAATCTGTCATGTCTGATGGCATGTCATGACGTTGAATAGCGTTGCGAATATTTTACGAAGCATGCAGCTGTCATGGTTAAAAATACTGTACCTCTTGCACCGATCGCAACACTGGAAATCCAAACACGCCAAATCATGGTGTCCGATTGTGTTGGAACGAAAGTGCATAGGGTGAAGCCCAACACATGAGCGCACAGAATCGTACGTGCAGAAACCCCATCGGACGCACGATAATCGCGACACCAGTCAGAGGGCAGGCATGACCGCGCTGCGCAGACTGTACTCACATGTTGATGTCAAAGTCCGAGTGATTGGAGCCCCAGTAGAGCAGCTGCAGCGCCGGCACCTCTCCAAGCAGGCCTTCATTGGAGACCTCTGGCGAGCCGAGGAAGGCCGGGAACACGAACACGTCGTACGAGTCGCTGAACCACACGGGGTATGTCAGGCTGATATTGCCGCTCAGCACATCGTCCAGGTAAGGCAGCAGCGTGACAATCGAGTTCTGCAAGCACTTGCCGTTCCAGCGCGCGCACAGGTCGTCGAACGTCCAGCGAGACTCGCCGCTGTCCACCGTCACGTTCGTCACCAGCCGGTCCAGTTGCACCACCTCCTCGAACACGTCACGGCGGAAGAGCGTGCCGCCGTCCTTAGCCGTCACCAACAGGCGCACGAACTTGCCGAGGTCGGTCATGCGGCCGGCGTTGAACGCGCTGAAGTTGTTGGGGAAGTACTTCTGCACTATGGCGCGCTCCTGCTTGGCGCGCCCGGTCAGCGGCGAAAAAAGGTACTCCGGGTCATCCTCGTAGTGGATGCGCTGGAACCCGGTGCCGGCGAGCGCCGTCAGAAAGAGTGGCACGATCACGAAGTAGCCGGGGCGCCGGCCGACCGCGTGGCCCAACTTCTTGAACCAGGCGGTCAGCACGCGGTCCACGATCTTGAACTTCTCGCTGCACTTCATGGCGGCGGCTGGGCGTTGCGCGGATGCCTGCCGGCACAGAGGCGGCGTTAGTGGCGTAACGGGGAGGGAACGTGGCGACGGCAGTGGCGCGGCACCAGTGAAGGTGGTGGTGGTGCAGAAGCCGTTACTCTGGCGTCGATCGGCTCGCATTTATGACCGCGATGGTGTTAAATTCATACATGGCTGCGTTCCTCAGAGGACGGGCGCTAAAACTCAACCTTGTGTTATTTTGTGGGTCATTGCTGCCGCGGAGTCCGTTCGTTCACATCAACACTTCTTCCAGTTGCCCTGCCGACCCGATTAAGCCAGACAATTTGTCTACAGCTTTTCGGATCTTCCCTTTTCCTCTCATCAAATCTCCTTCAAGGACCAGGCTTTATATGCACCTTTATTTCTGAAAGGATTGATGGTCATGACCATTGCGCGGAACTCAATCTGAAATGGCATATTCTTCGACCAAAAGCCAATCATTTCCAGCAGGACTCGGCGGCAGCACTCCTGATAGCGAACTGGATCATGACCCCGAGGCTCCACCTGCCTCGCTACCGGGGCTACCCAGCCGACAGAGCCCCGCACAGTGACGTCACGCATAAACCAAACATCTGCCGTCGCTCGCGATCCACGCGCAAACAGACGCAGGGCGCCGCGTCCAGAGTATCTGGCCACTAATCAATCGAATTTGGGGGGGGGGGGGGCTGGTAGCCAGCGGAGCATGGCGGCGTAGCGTCCAGTCTACCAAGGCTGGTCTGCCCAGCCGAGCAGACCTTCGGCTGGTTGGTCTGCCCACCCGACCGGACCTTCGGCGGGACGGCTCCGATGTCCCCGGCGGTCGGCGGACACTCCAAGGCTTGCCCACATCCGATGTGCGTGCCGCGCGTGCTAATCATCCGCGCCCGCGGGGGGGCCGCGGTGGTGCGACGGAACGCCGGCCACGCGGCGGGCTGCAGGCCCCGGCGATAAACAGCCGCGCAGTGCAGCTTAGACGGATATTTCTGCATAACAAACAATGGGCAGAGATCATCAGAATTTTAAATAAACTTACACAAAACACCCAAACGCTCTGTACTAAAATATTAATGTAAAACAAATGTATAGATGCGAGAGGGTTTGCGCGTTCTGAGTATATTTTGAAGTGATGGTCCGGTCATGGCTGCGCGCCAAGACACCCCGGATCCGCCTTGATCCGAACATCGGTGCTGGTCCGGTGTCGCCGGCACCCCACGCGTCTCTCGCGGGCGCTCGGCAAGGTCGGGGAGTTTTCTCCGAGGATACCGCCGGCCAGCCAGGCGTGACCGGACTCTGGCCAGACTGATGCGGCCGTCACTCCGGCGCTGTACGGGGAAGTGCAAGGGGGGGGGAGGGGTCTGCGAACGTCCCGAATAGGAGGAGGGAGAGGGCCAAACCAATTCTAGTGGACCCAAGCAAAGGAGGGTCAGCTCAGTTCTGAGGTGGATTCGCTTCATGCAGAAGCGTAGGGTTAATGCTGAGCTTCTACATAAGGTGGAAGGTCAAGGCCCACTACCCCCCCCCCCCCTCCTCCCCACCTCCCCCTCCAGACGCTACTCAGGTGATGTACCATTTCCCTCGTTCCCTATCTCTGACTCCGTTCCGTCCATGGAACGGGACCACGCTGGAAGGCGAACAGCATCTAGCCGCTGGCCTCGGTCCATCAACTGCTGTACGTGGCTTGGCCGGCGCGCAACGCACGCGCAGTGCGTCGCTCCGCGAGGGTAGGCTGGTGACCTGACCCTCGCCTCTGGCTGGGGTCGGCCGGGCGGTGGCCTGACCCCAGCCGTGTGACCGGGTCACCGAGTGACCGGCTGGTGTCGGCCGGCCGCTCACCCGCGGCCGGCCGGCCGGTGTCCGACTCGGGTGTGCCGGGGATAGCCCTCCGGCTGAACGACCAGTGTTTCAGTCGAACGACCTCGTTTCTGGAAACGTATTGTGCGTCGCAAGGAGAGAGCGCGCCGCAGAAGGGAAACGCGCTGGAACACGAGTTAGGCGCACGCAGCGTGTTTTTGCTGCCAAGTCTCTAATGAGCGTCGTTGTCGGCGTGCGTACTACGTCGCGGGGCGGCTACGACGGCCGGCGTTGCGTGATCATGACCATCACGCATAAACCTTTCGGCACCTCAGGTGAGGCCCAGCCCGTTACGAAGGCTGCCAGCTTGTTGCGTTATCGGAATTTTTCAACCCCGTTCATTACGGTAACTTGACCGCAAGCCACATCCAGGAATGCTATCTAGGACGGGCGGATGTGTGTAATCCGACTCCCGCAAAATTTCTCAATTCATTTTGCGTGTGGTGACATCACTGTTCGCACCATGCCAAGCGACATACGTAAGTCTAACTCACTGCGAATTTTAGAGTGCCCGCATCTATCAGTGAATGCGGCCGCAATATCTGCCTGGACTTACGTAAGTGTGGGTTATCTTAACTCTCTCTGGTGACTGTTAAAGAAGACAATGCTAGGTGGAGCGTAACGCAACCCTGAGGCTAGGTACAGTTCCGCTCTTGTCCGTGACATGCGCCACATTTGTATACCACTGATGCTCAAAACGCAAATATTTTGATTGCAGGTATGTCACATACATGAAGCCATTGTGGCGATCAAGGATCCGGGTGAGAAGAACACACAACTTTCTGCTTCAGCAGAGAATGTGAAAGCTTTTGCCGGATTTTACACTGGTCTACAAAATGTTGACGGTGGTCCACAGCCGATTTATTCCCCTTGCAGCGACAAAAGTGCATACAAATTAGGCGATCCACCACCGCCCAGTCATGCATCGACGTCGCTTGTTTTCCCTGTTATCAGCGACACGATACAGCCGCGCGCCCTCTACTTCCACCTCTACATTTTTTTTTCAATTGAGAGCCCTAATCGTCACGAAGCCTATCGCGCCGTATCGATAGGTTATTGACGCCCAGTCTGCACCATGCGCAAACTGGCCGTATTGCCTTCGCGCCTCCTGCCGTTCTGCGCGGCGATCGACGCGCCACCGCCGACATGACCGAGCTGATATATCGTCGCAAACGACGCGGTCAACAGCTTGCACGCCTCCCGACGGCCGGCGCAGCGCCAACTGACTGCGCGCCAGCTGACGGCGCCCGACAGTCAGCTGGCGCGGCCGAGAAAGTGTGTCCGGCGCCGTTTCGGAAACGGCGTCGGCGCAACGGCCGGCTGCCCACGCCGGCCAGGTATCGCCCGCGGCGCCGCTGGCCGTGTGCCGGTGTCTGGTGCAGCCGGCCAGCGCACGCGGCTGGTCACGGCATGCACAGATTGTCCACTACATGTGTACAGTTTCGGACCATGTATCCCATGGTCACAAAGTGCACACAGACCTGACATGGTGCACACATGTGAAGCCCGCTCCTCGCCGCCCTTCACCTCCAGCAAATTGATACGTGTGACGTCACCGGTACCTACGTCATGGCGGTTTCCATGCTTCGGAGCGCATTCGTTTGCGTATCATGAGCCGCCTGTGACGTCATGGGTTGCTGACTCGGATAAGTACTGTGGCAGTGAGGAACCGGCGAATGGTTTTTGGCCAGCATGCTGACCCTGCGCACACAATTGACGTCCGAAGGACGTCAGCTGTTTCCGATGCACCCCATACATTGTGACCCCCGAAAGACGCCTTGACTCTGAGCCCTTTGATTGAAGTCACGTGACGGCAGTGCGACTGAGGAGGCCAGCTGAGTGTGAGCGAGTATAAACTGAGCAGCCTCCTGCCGCTCGGGCACAATACCACACGTTCCTACGCATTTTCCCCGTAGCCTACCACCGGGCAGCGGCGTGGGGTGACAGCGGACGGGGTAGCGCATGGTCCGGCGCGCGTGGAGGGGGCGGCAGCGGGGTGGCCGGTCTGCCGAGGCTGTGCAGCGGCCTCCGGGCGCCACGGGAACGGCGGAGGTACCCCTAGGCATAAGCCACGACCCAACGGCGACGCGCGGCTGGCAGACGGTCGGCGCATCGCTGAATTTCTCCCGCTGGGGGGGGGGGGGGGGGGGTACAGGGCTCACACCGGGTACCTGGGCCTGATGCACCTGATCGCAGCCAGTGGAAAGCAAGCAACACCGGGCGACTAAAACCACTAGCTGGCAACCAGCATTGGACAGTTACGTGTAACTGGACTGTGTTCGTGCGGCGCCAGGCGTCCGGCAGGAAGCCAGGTACAAACTGTCCCGGGAGAGACGATACATCACCGACCTAACGATAAGCCGCGCGCGGTGGCGGATCGGAGTTGTGCTCAACAGCAAACGTACGGCTCCACTGCGACGGGAGAGATCGTAATTCGCCGAAGGTGTGCGTCCACGTGTTCACGTGTCGTGTTCACGAGCCGTCTCAGCATTCAGTCGTCCGTCGGCGGATGAGATCGGCACGCGGTGCCGCAGCACGTCAGGCCGACGGCGTCCTTGTGGGCCACGTGAAGAAGGCGCGCGGCGGTGGGACTCACATCCCGGCCCCGTCGCGATCAACCATTCAAGGTGCTGCCGACTGGGCCGCCTTCACCTCTGACTTCACCGAGTAGGCGCCGTATAAATCACCCAAAAAAGAGGAGGAGAATAACTTGCCCTTCGCGAACGGAACAAGGTCACGATCAGAACGACCGCTACCGCCCAGCTGGAGAGTGCCAGCTCGGGGGAAAAACTGACTAACCCACTTTTACCATGTACACGAACCGTGGCGGCTACGGCAGCCCCGGGAAAAACGAGTTCTTGGCGGCCTTGCAAGACTCTTGAGGCGCTGCGGTCGTCCGTTTTTGATCGATATGACCTGTGATTGATGGACATGTGATCTCTTGTCGTGCATTACTGTGTTATGCGTCACGTTACGGAATATTCTGTGTGCGGAAGGCATGACCGCGGCTGAATGGCTGATAGACACGGAAACCATGCTGCAGTGGGGCGCCGTGAAGTCACCAAACACGTGCCATCACTCCCTTCGTTGAGTGCAGGCTATCACGGTCGTGCTTCGCTGCGACAGCACCTGCAATTGGATTTGACGCTGCGGCCATTCGCCATCACCTGCTACGACCACGTGACTAACGATATCTCGAACGGACTAATATCACACTGCACCAGCAATCCCGTGTCAGCTCCAGTGGCATTTCCAGCGTCATTTGCTGGGCCGCTTGAGACTGCACTAGGGTGGCATTACTGTGACCACTGTGCTTTTAGAAGCTCATGGTCTACAAAATAAAAAAATTAAATTTGAACAGGTTCTAATACAGTCGCTGACATTGCTCCATGTTCCTGGATAACAAGAGCACCCGGGTGACCTTCATGGTGAATATGGGTGAGTGAGCTAAATGGTGTGGCTTCTAATCCGCAAAGTTAGCCCCCGTGCGATGACATTCATCAGTGAAGTGTTGGTCGTCATGCAAACTGTGGTGACATTCCTCAGGGAGGTGTCGTCACGGCTGCAAACTGTGGTGACATTCCCCAGGGAAGTGTCGTCACGGCTGCAAACCATGGTGACATTCCCCAGGGAAGTATCGTCACGGCTGCAAACTATGGTGACATTCCCCAGGGAAATGTCGTCACGGCTGCAAACCATGGTGACATTCCCCAGGGAAGTATCGTCACGGCTGCAAACTGTGGTGACATTCCCCAGGGAAGTGTCGTCACGGCTGCAAACTATGGTGACATTCCCCAGGGAAATGTCGTCACGGCTGCAAACCATGGTGACATTCCCCAGGGAAGTATCGTCACGGCTACAAACTATGGTGACATTCCCCAGGGAGGTGTCGTCACGGCTGCAAACCATGGTGACATTCCCCAGGGAAGTATCGTCACGGCTGCAAACTATGGTGACATTCCCCAGGGAAGTATCGTCACGGCTGCAAACTATGGTGACATTCCCCAGGGAGGTGTCGTCACGGCTGCAAACTGTGGTGACATTCCCCAGGGAGGTGTCGTCACGGCTGCAAACTATGGTGACATTCCCCAGGGAAGTGTCGTCACGGCTGCAAACCATGGTGACATTCCCCAGTGAACTGTCATCGCGGCTGCAAACACCCGAACAAAACGAAACCAATTCCGGAATCATCCGCGAGATGACGCCGAGGGCGTCGGCACATGCCACAACAGCTGGTTGTGTCGGCAGAATTCAGGAGAAAGTGTGTCGAAATCGACGCCGCTGTGACCGGCGCACTCGTGACTTCCGAATTGGGCAACCGGCGACAGGAGCCAAACAGGAAATCACGCGATAGGCTGCCGATCCGGAGACGCTGATCGGCGCTGGCAATTCACCCGTCTGGAAAGACTGGTGAGCGGCGCTGGAAGGGCCCGGCGCGCCTGTTAGCGAGGCACCCAGCCTCTGAACGAGGCTGAGGCACACTTAAGGTTTGTTGTTTGTGCACTGAAGGAGATACAGCTGCCTCTGGGGTCGATGGTATCGGTTGTTGTTCGACTGCCGACATTTCAAAGGTAGTGATGAGGGAGAAAACCATGCATAATGCACTGAGTGGCAAGTTGCAAGGATATATACTTTCACACACCAGCTAACTACACGTCCTTGCACGTCTTTTTAGATATCACTCGTATGCAGCAAAGTTTCAGTATCTTCATTTCAGGAGATATAACTTCATGCAATATGACGTACTTTAAATAACTACGTTAAGCCGATGCGCGGAAAAGCGCTAAAGCGTTTCGGTCATAACCGACTAACCAGCAATGAGCAGCGATGTATGCGGTGCATGCGTTTATTAGTGTAGTTTATGTAATAGATGGCTTCAACACCTTCCGGCTCCTTAAGAGCGACCCAGGGGCAGTGCCGCTCGCTAGGGACCCGCTCCCCTCTCGCGCTCAACGACAGCACACGTTCACAAGTGTCAAGCTCCGTCCGGCGGCGGTCCTTCCCTGGAGCCCAGAGGAATGGCTGGGTCCGTCTCTGGAGCCCAGCGGAGTCGCTGGGCCCGTCTCTGGAGCCCGGCGGAGTCGCTGGGCCCGTCTCTGGAGCCCGGCGGAGTCGCCGGGCCCGTCTCTGGAGCCCGGCGGAGTCGCTGGGCTCTCCGCCGCCGTGTTCGGCCGTGCGACCGGAGGTCCTTTCCTAGGGCCCGGCGGAGTCGCTGGGCCCGTCTCTGGAGCCCGGCGGAGTCGCTGGGCTCTCCGCCGCCGTGTTCGGCCGTGCGGCCGGCGGTCCGTCTCCACGACTGCGCCGCAGCGCTGGAGGCGAGTAGCGGCGCGCGGCGGCCATAACGGTGCGCGGTCGTGCGGCACTCCTGACGCACAGTCCCGCGGCGGCCACCGGGAGGAGGTCACGGGAGGCACGCACGTGCCTCAGTGCCGGGTCACCATGGGGACGTCACTATCTGGTCATCTGCAAACACTTGCTCATTCAGCGAGGGTGTAAAAGAGACGGACTTCTAACGTGTCAGCTGAGTGTGACGAGACACACTCGGCTCAGTTGGTTTTCTTTTCCCGTGAGCAGCCTGCTCCCCTGCAATTTTGTTTCTGGAGAGCTAGTATGATCTGGGCGACCTGGATTCCAGGAGTGAAGCATGGGTGTAAGTTTGTTTGGTATTCCGACGTCCTTTTCCGCTACACTGTTGCGAGGAATGGATCGAAAACTTTCAATGCGAAGACAACCGGAGGACACGGAAGGCAACAAAGAGGTGAAAAACATCGGAGGTCAGAGCGCGTGAGATTCCAGGGTCGACAACAACACAAAGCTGAATGGCGATGTAAGACCATAGCTGTGGATGAACCACAAAAACTTCAAAAGACATAGGGTAAGTGAGAAGAACAGTTGGAGCGTGGTCAAGTCCAACAACAGATGCGTGTTGGCTCGACAAACGGGAGCTGCGCAGAAAATGGGACCACCGGCCAGAAGACGGGGCGAGGACGGAGGGCCAACCTACGAGCAGGACAAGGACAGACCACGAGCAGGAGGCCTTGACCGCGGGCAGCAGACAGGCAGACACAGACAGCAGACGGGCAGACACACAGCGGATGACTGCAGCTCCGTCCTGGACGGCACCGCAGGCTCCGTACGAGTGCTGATCGCTGCGTCGTCCACGATCAACGCGTCGTCGCGCAGGGTAAGATGAGGTATACCTGCAAGGTGGCGGACTAGCCGTGCGTTTAAGTCAATCCTGGCCGGACTAGTGCGGGACCATCTTCGAACCGGCCAGTCTTGCTCCCGAGCGAAACGAAGCCTCTCCAGAGTGGCCGCGCGGGGGCGTGTCGGCTACCCCGAGATGCTAAGGCGGCTCACGCGTGCGCGTTACCGCGATGACTGGCTTCTTCCGGCCTCGGCCGCGGTGTCTTGCGTATGATGACGTCAGACGTCCAGATAGGAGCACTGGGGTTGGGGCGACGGCATGGTCTGCCTGGCGCGAAGGTCATGGACCCCGGGCTGGCGGGACATCTTTGAAAGTTGCTGACCTCACTGTCAGCCCCACGTTGAGCGTGAGGGTAACGGCGCCGACCCCCCATCCCACGTCCCTCGTGTCCTTCGGCCGATATCGATTTCAGGGTTTATTCTCATCGATTCCATATCGATATGACCATGCCGATTCCAGAAAATGTCTCTCGCTCTGGGCACCTTAGAAAAATACCAGCTGACGACAGCGTTTCGACGCGTGATGGAAATGCATGATGGAAATACCTGCACGCGTGCTGAATGATGACAAATAGGCGCATTTTTTCTCTTTTTTTGACTACCCATGTGTTTCACAATTTCCGAGATCTGTTGCGAACAAGTAAGGAGAATGAGACAACATTACTGTATGTTCTTTCAGCATATTTAGTGCGGCGAGATAAGTGTAAACGTATTTCAAAAGTACAAGACTCCATTCCTGGACAGTAACAGTGCATCGGGGGGGGGGGGGGGGATAAGCCTTCAATCCATTGCCTGTAATCTGAGCCAGCATTGCAGCATTTTGTGCGCCTATTTACACCAGCCTCTGGGACGAAAGCGAGGGAGGTTTTCAGTTCCACCTGAGATCCCACACTGCAAAGCGAACAACAGGACTGCGAGGTGACTGGCAACATTGCTGACAACCGCAGCCCCTCCCACTTTGTATTCCAGGCCATTTTCGGTGCCTAATTGACTACGTACAGAAAGATGCTGGACTAATTACGCTGGGACCATGACCGCATTGACAAACAAACTGTCGTTGTTGGGCAACGGCTAGATGCTCTAGCGATCCGAGGACTACGCTGAGGTCCTATCACGGTTGTGGCGGGCGCATCGTTACGCAAACTTCAGGAGCTGCTCTATCAGGCCGGACCAGTTTCTAACGCAACAGCGAGCGCCACCCGTGTCAGCGGGGCTGGTCTCCACCTAGCAGCCGGGCGGAATGGCATTGTTTCGCCCTGGCGGCGTCAGTGGTCGACATTGGGAGCGCTTGCACGGTTCGCTTCAGATCGGCCTGTGGGCTATACCAACGCGAACATTACGCGAAAAGCCTGTGAAATATTTCAGGACTGCTGTGATTACGCGCTGCGTTTAAGGTGCATTTGTGGCCAGGCTAAGCTATCTTCAACATGGATAGTGGGTAGAGAAAGCTCCCTCTCTAAACCTGTCCTCACAAGAATTCCTGAAGTATTCATTGGCACACATCTGCCAGTGCTTCAACTGTTTCAAAGGCACCTGTGCAACCGGTTTGCAAAAAACGAGCATTCTCAACTTTACCCGCTGGGTGGTGGAAGCCTTAACGCTTACGACGGGATCTCCAGCCCACACCCGTCACGAAGGGCCCTAGGATCATCACGACGCCTGCAGAGACCTCCCACAGACCGGAGAAAGGGCGAGCGGCGTGCCCCGTCGCGCCCCTGCGGCCGTGGGTCCCGGACACACCGAGCGCCCCTGCGAACCCGCCGTGCGAGCGCTCGCCCGGACGTCATCCGGTGCGGCTGACACAACGACACGGTTGCGACACGTCCGCGCTCGCCGAACCGCCATCATACAGCCGACGCGCAGCCCAGGCAGCCGCCGCCGCCGCCGCCACCGCCGCCGCCGCCGCCGCCGCCGCCGCCGCAGAGGCCCTGACCAACTTCTAGAGACGACAGACGGCGGCCCGGCGGGTTTGCACAGGGCAGGGCAGCTGCTGAGAGCCGGCGCTGCCCCCCCCCCCCCCTCGCCCAGAGTCTGATCTCGGGCACGCGCCGCCGCCGTCAGGCCGCCGGAGCACACAGCGGCGGGCGCACGCGGGCGCGCGCCGACCGCCGGACCGCCGGCGTGTTACTGACCTATTTAGCGTCGGAGTCGCCGGCCGGCCGTCAGCATGCCCGGTCGCCGCCAATTGAGGCGCGCAGCGGCGCGGAGTGATTGGCGACGCGTGCACGGCGCGTTTGCCGCCGTGATGAGAGGCGCGCGAGCTTCGCCACGCCTCGCTCGCCTGGCGCGGGATTCCGGGCACGAGGCGTGCCCTGCGTGGCTGCACAGAGCGAACCCTCCGACCCGGCGGCACAAAGGGCCATCAGCGTTCGAGCGGTCGGCCGGCACGACCGGCGGCCGCACGCCTCCGGTGTCACTCTCCGGTTCGCGGCCCGGTCCAGGGCGGCTCGGAGGTTTCTCCGGCCGCCACCACGTGCTCCCGTATCGCAAGTGGGCGCCGGCGCCGCTGCCGGCTGTTGGCCGGTTCCGGGGAGATCAGCCGTGGACCGGCCGCTGCCCGGCCGCTGCCGGCCGCCCACCGAAAGCAAAAGGTGACCGGCCGGTGCGGCCGCCTCCGGAGACAGCTGGGATGACAGCGGCGAGCGGGCGGTGCCCGAGCGCGGGCAGGTCGAGCTCCGGCGGCACCGAGCCGTCGCCGAGCCATCCGGGCTCAAGGTGACAGATTGCCCCACCGGCGCTGTAATTGACACATGGCCCAGTCGTCTCTGCGCGGGCGTAACTGATTGCTCCCACACGGCCGCGCGTGGCCCACTAACAGCGCTCTGTCGGAGAACGCCAAGCAGCGCGCGTTGCGCCCAGGAGCCTCTGTTTACAGAACGCTCTCAACGGCAGCCAGTGGGGAGAACGGCGGCGCTCCCCACAGGTGCACCGCGCGCCGGATGGAGCGGGTTGATCGGGTCCGAGTTTAGGTTACGGATCGAGTCCCTCTGTTTGGGCTGGCCTCTGTCCACGGGTGGCAGCGTGACTCGCGGTGCGCAGGCGGGGGACCGTGACCACGCTCCCGGGAAGGCTGGTGGTGCATGCAACAATGGGCTCTGGACAAGGTGCCACTGTTAGATATGGTCTCGACACAATACAGGAGGCGCGGGCTCGGTGCAGCTGGCAGCGGTGAAACACACTCGAGCGTGACAGTGAAACGCATCCCGCTGCTGGGGCTTGGGAATGACGACGCGTTGGCCCACTTGGCACGTCTTGCAAACGCCACGGACGTCAGTACTGAAACGGAGCCCGCCCCACCACACCAAACCGCCTTCCACCGACCATACCCCACCCACCACTGCGCAAGTCATCGCAGCCGCTCGGAAAACACCTGTCGGCCGCCGGCGCCGTCCGTCCCTGGGTTCCCCCTCTGTCGCCGGCGTCCGAACGCGGCGGCAGGCTGCCTTCCGTGACCTGGATAGGCCGGTCGGGCTCGGGTGCTGGGGCGCATCACCCACCTGGCTGGCACGGCGAGGGCGCTCTCCTGCTGCAGCGCTGCTCTCCGCCCGTCCGGCCCGCCGAAGCACGCCACTCCGAGTGAGGTGACCTGAAACCGACGCGCCGCCAACCGGCGCCAGCCGACGCTCTGCGCATGCGCGACGTCTCGACGACGGGACGATAGCGGTGTGACTTTGAAGATCGCGATGGAGGGGTGTCGGCGTGTGAGTGGGGGTTCGAGACACTTTGCAGAGAGGCACACGGGCTCATGCGGGGGGGGGGGGAAGAGGGCGGTCTTGGAAAATACGTTGGAGACTGAATACAAAAAATGAACACATTTTCCCTCAAAATACACGAAAAACCTAATTACTGGTAAGTCGGGAGGCAGCAAGAGTTTTGTGCCAACGGAATAGGAAGCTACACCCGTGTGCACATGTGAGTGGCGCGAGTCGGAGAAAGTCGTTTAAGCCTCGGGATACCCAATGGTGACTTATGCAAAACGAGGCAAAAATATTATCCAAAATCACACAAGCTTGAAGTGGGGAAGCGAGAAACAGACCGATAACGACGATCGTTGGGTGAGAGCGGCTAGTATGCAACTGGACGTGCGTGCTATTCAGCTACAATATACAACTCGGATACAACTCGAGGTACAACTCGAGAGGCGCTCGAGATCCAACTCGGAGGCGCATGTTTGGACAGCACGTGGGCACAGTCAAGTGCTGCATTTGTGCCGATGTGGACGATCTGTGTCCGACTGTCGTGTGTACAGAGTAGAACGGAAGCGGCTTCCTGTCGTGTGTACAGAGTACAACGGAGGCGGCTCCCTGTCTTGTGTACAGAGTACAACGGAAGCGGCTTCCTGTCGTGTGTACAGAGTACAACGGAAGCGGCTTCCTGTCGTGTGTACAGAGTACAACGGAAGCGGCTTCCTGTCTTGTGTACAGAGTACAACGGAAGCGGCTTCCTGTCGTGTGTACAGAGTACAACGGAGGCGGCTCCAAAGTCATTTAAGTCACAATCGAGAAACAGCATCATGGGAAACTGCGTCACATGCATGGCTGAAATCGAGGGCCTGTCGATAAACGAATCACTATGCATCTGATATTCATTTGTTTTGTTTTGGGATTTCACGCGAGTGTTCTCAGAGCAACGCCAGTCTTTCTACCAAAGTTGCAATAGTCTTTATTCGGATAGCTTGATTTTTGCAACGCTGCATACCTATCCATAGCTGCTAGCGCAATTAGACACTGCTCAGCACGAGACCCCTCTCCGCCATAATTAGACCAAGTCCAGTATGGAGCCCCTCCCCGCCTCAATAAGACCCATCACAGCATGAAGCTCTTCTCCGCCATAATAAGGCCCCTCCCCGCCCCAATAAGACCCAGCACAGCGTGAAGCCCCTCTCAGCCCCAGTTAGACCCAGCCCAGTATGGAGCCCCTCGCCGCTCCAATTAGACTCAGCTCAGCATGGAGCCCCTCGCCGCTCCAATAGGACTCAGCTCAGCATGAATCCCCACCCCACCCCAATAAGACCCAGCCCAGTATGAAGCCCCTTCCTATCCCATTTCGGAAGACCTTGGTTTGATGTCACTTTGTCTTAAAATCAGCCTTTTGATCAGAATTTTCCCATTTTTTTTTTGTCACAGCTTATCCTGCAGTCCAGAGGGTGGGTGGAGGTCTGCTGCATGTTTTGACGACGTGGGAAGCCGGAGGTGGGGAAAACCCTGGCTGAAGCTGACGTGTTTTTTGTTACTTGAACATGGACTAAGCATGTGTTTCCAGCGATCTTTTTTAACTGAGCCATCATTGGCACCAGCCGATACCATCGCCACTTACATACCTAGGTTCAACATGGCGTTCGTTGCTAATTCTTACGTGCCGAAGGAGCGTGAAGTTTTTGTTAAAGTGAAGCATCCACCGACCTTTGGACAATAGGCCCAAAGATGTGCCTCAATGTTCCTTACTAAGCTGTAAAGATTTCGTCTTTGAAATGACTTTGCCATTTTGAACAGTGCTGTTTGCTTATATTTTACGTCCCGAATTTGCGCCGAAGTTTGTTTGAACTTGTACTGCCGGTAGCACTGCTTTGAGGAGCGAAATGGCGTCGAAACCATTGTATCTTAAATTAAAACGTCTTTTGGAATCCTTCATCTTGTCACGAAAGTCTGCATCAAATCAGTCTTATCTGGCTTACCGATTCATGCAACCGATCCGGACCCATCCTTGTCGTTGTCATGCATTTCTGTTAGAGGAAAATCAGAGTAAAATGCACGAGGCAACTCAAGGCAGTTTCGCATGGTACCTCCTGCGCATTCAACGAAGGAACCATTTGCATGCAGGCTCTTCAACACGTCCGCAGGGTCACGCATAAGATGACTCGTTTAAGCAAATGAGGTACCCCTTGTTAACCAGACGGCATTTGAGCAGCAAAACAGGCTCTTTTCAGTTAAAAAGACAGCGAGTATCCGCAGAGCCAAGGGCATACAGATGGCTCTGAGCGACCAAACGGACCCTGAGTAACCTACAGGGCCTCTGAACACTCACAGGGGCATTTCAAGGGTCAGAGGGCTCTTCAGAAGCCAAAGTGGCCGTCAAGAGCCAGGAAAGCTCCTGAGTACCTTAAACGACCCCTGGTTGACCAGAGGGGCACTGAGCAGACAGCGAACCTGGAGTGTTTACTAATGCTCTCGGAGCTAGGCGGCGGTCGCTCTGGGCGGTCAGAGAGCTACGGGGCTATTGCGACCAAACGAGCCACTGAGCGGCAATTGGGCGCTTAGCAACCAGACGAGCACTCAGAGAGGCCAAAAGGGTCCTCGGGCAATCAGGGGTGTCCATGGTTGATTCGAAGGTGGCAGTGAAGCCCCTGATTGGTCAGAGGAGAACGCAACAGCCTAAGAGCTCCTGAATGGCCAGAGCGACTCCTCAGTGGCTAGAAAAGTTCTGAGCTGCTGAAGAAGTCCACGAGCGTTCAGAGCACACAGAAGACCCTGGGTTTTCTATGAGATCACTGAGGGTCCTAGGTGCCCCTGGATAGTCCGTGGTCCGTTAAGCGCTTAAGCGGCCAGAGGGCCCATTGGACGGCTATGTCCAGTGACCGGGGTGGGCAAATGGAGCTGACGAAGCAGCCAGAGAAGGCACCGCTATTCTGTGAGCTTCTATTCTGGTAAATTAGTCGCTATTTGGTTCTTCCCATTCCTTCTCACAATATTATCTTCGCGTTGCGCAGGAGAAAAATAAGAAAGCAAAAAGCTGTAATCGATCAACATAAGCTCACAAGCACCGTGCGCCTATGAAATTCCTAACCCATCTCTTAGAGAAGAAAATATCCAGCCGGCTCTCAAAGATCACCACTTCATGTCCGCGGTTGCCGAAATCACTGCAAATTGTTTGAAGTCATCCACTGATAGCTTTCATCCTTTCATTCGCTGAAAGGCTTGGGACAACATCGATATCATTCGCCTGCCGTGGATATTTATCAGGTCGAGAGGCCCGTCGCCTTCGTCACGACGCTTAGGTAATGGACATATGTCAACATGTTGATGCACATAGGGAAAGTCTTCCACGTCTTCTGAGAACGTTGGGTTCAAGGCTGGCCTTCCGTTGGGTTCAAGGTTGGCCTTCTGGCTGCTCAGGGCTGCACAAAGCATCCACCTGTCGTCAAATGGCAGGCGGTAAACCACGCTGTACGTGGAAACATCATACTAATCACGCAACAGCTCCAAGCTTGAGCCAGGCATTCAACGAAAAGCCCATGCGCCTGTGGTACAACGACGTGCTCTTGTGGCGCGCCGTGCGGGCTTGGATAACGTCACATAATTCACACAGCGGGCCTGCCGAGTTGTCAAGCTAAACCGCACTGCCTTTAACTTTTCTGTCTGACATCTATCTGGTAACCGAGCTCTTTTCTATGGTTTCACATCCCGACCTCAGCTTTGCGGCTGGGCGCCGAGCGCAACACAACGAGCACGCAGCACGAGCGCTACGGAACACCGACCGAATCTGCACCACAACACAACGAGCACGCAGTACGAGCGCTACGAAACACCGACCGAATCTGCACCACAACACAACGAGCACGCAGCACGAGCGCTACGAAACACCGACCGAATCTGCACCACAACACAACGAGCACGCAGCACGAGCGCTACGAAGCACCGACCGAATCTGCACCACAAATCGCTCGGCCTGATCTGTAGCTCCTTACTTTGAGCATGTGTACCTTGGTTTAAATCCAGGAGCGTGAGGACACGGCCAAACTTGGCGGGCCAAACCGCCTCGTATTATCAATCCTTTGCATGCATCACCATGAGGTCATTGTTCAATGTTCGTGAAAACCAGGCGTCTCTCACCATTCCTATGCACGCCTGGCGGAATCAACATTTTCCGAACGATTAACATGCTGAAATGGATAATCTGAAGATCTTTGCTGGCAAGTTTTTTCTATGCATCTTTCGCCACCATGCGAGGACAACGCGCCGAACAAAGGGCGTGCTTTCAATGGCACGCCAATGCATGCTTTGAATGCGTAAAAATGAATGCATCCGCCTCACCTTCTTCTGTATTTTGCGGAGACCAACGCGTGCACGTCATTGGTTTCCAGAAGTATTCGTTAGCCTGGACTAACAGCTGCCTTAAGGGGCGATGAGCACGAGCATTGAAATGTGATGCTTGGTTCAGTAATAATTGCTTACACCAACACCGATGCGTTGTAATGAGCAGCGTTTATAAATGCTCGATGTTATAACTTTATGCTTATGAGTGGCTGAGGGAGGCATGCAATTTTAGTCTCGCATGGTTGAGTCAATGATATTGCATTATTCCCCGCACTAAATAGTTTGTAAAGGTATTGATACCAACGCATCAAATGCATTGGCGTAGGAACAGGGGGGAGGAGGGGGGGGGGCAGGTGGGCCATGCCCCCCCCCACTTTTCAAGGTGGGGGGGGCAGAGGTGTTAACTGGCCCCCCCACTTTTCAAATTAATCTTTTTTTAGCTTACTTTTGTACCATATTTAAATATACATGTCGATTTAACTACTTCACGAGCCATCTTCCTCAAGATGCGCCATCTTTTTTCATTTGCTTATTGGCCATCACCTAGTGTCAGCAGGCCGACGCCACGCGGCCTATGGAGACTGCAACACCGGGTGTTCAGGCTGTTGTTGCTACGACTTGCGAGCGCGCATGTTCAAAACCATATTGCATAGTTTTTTTATCAGTAACCAATTCTGACTGAATCTTGAACATTTTAAGACGAACATGGATTAGCTATGCTAATACAAGCGTAGGGCCCCATTTCATCCACAATCTATGTTCAGGATTTCCTCAATATCTCTGAAGAAAACAGAAAAGCACGGAACTGGAGCCTGTGTGACAATCATTGGACCACCTTTGTCGATCAGGGATGCTATTTCGTCAATGAGAGTTCCTGTGCTGATCCTGGGCCAACTGCGCGGGTCAGAAGGCCTCCTGTGTCAGGGAGGGGAACAATGTGATATGATATATCCTTCCAATGGCTTCCGGATCGACCAGGAGATCCCGCCCCGTGTCGGTAGAAGGACAGCCAGGAGACGCTCCGCGATGGGACAAAGTGGCCCTTCAGCTTGTGACCGGAACCGGTAAGGTGCCCTCGGTGTTCTACTCAAGGGGCTTCTTGCCCGGAAGGAAATAAGGGGCTTATTTGTTGTTGAGTAGAGTTGAGGTCTCATTATTGTCGAATAGAATGGGTCAAAATAATTGCTTTATAAAGCAAGCAAGGCCATCCCATGTTTGCCTCAGAACGTTTATTTTTCAGAATGGATTAATGAAAAGTGCATCAAAAAGTTTGAACATGCCCGCCCGCAACCTCGAGAGCAAGGACAGCGATGGTCTGGGTTAAAGCTTCCGTAAAACCGAACGGCGTCGGCCACTGCAAGTACCGCCAGACGGCAAGTGCCGTGTTAATCTGTTTTCTGGACGGATTGATTGCTACAGAAACACGAAAAATAGAAAATCTTCCTTTACTCTTCCAGTTCCGGCACCAGATTCCAGCACCATTTCGCGGTACTTAAACGGCCAATCTGTGAGCACACGTGAAATATGCGCCCAGACAGCCTTGTAGATGTAAGAATTGATGTCCTGAAGCATTCAAAAGCACTTATTTCAGAACGTCATCATTTTTTTCCACCCGTTAGCCACGACTCGGTATTAGCTGTTGAGCCGACGCTGCGCGGCCTACAGAGACTGCAACGCCTGGTGTCGAGTTTTTTTAAACTAAGGTTTGCGAGTACGCATGTTCAAAATGATGTCACGTAACTTTTATTACTAACCGATTGAAGTGTATGAAGGTAATTAGTTCAGAATTGCTGCCATTTTTGTCCCCCGGTAGCCCATGACGAAAAGCTAACCATTAAGCTAGCGTTCCGCGGTCTAAGGTGACTGCAGCGCCTGGTGTATATATTTTTGTTGCTGAGATTTGCGAGCGCGCATGTTAAAAAAACACGCTATATAAATTGCATCACTAATCGATTTTGACTGAATGCTTAACATTTCCAGGCAAACATGGCTTGGCGATGTTAATACACATTGTTGACCACTCGATCTACAATTCAAATTTTCACCCTCAAATTTCGATCAAACATATCGATCTGCAATCTACCTTCGCGATGTCCTTAATGTTTGTAGGACGCAGATAAAACATCATGAAAAAGATTCTGAGTTCTATCGGTTTAGAAAGAGTCCACTAAACCAATCCAAACTAATGACACCAGTTATTTATTCCATGCGGTCGTTAAACGCCTGATTTCTGCAGTTTATTGACCTTAATACGCGCTCGGGTGGGGGGTCAAACTGACTCGCCCCACAAAGGGTTTTCCAGAATGGCTTCCAAACGGCGCGGCGCATTCGCGCCATGTTTTGCATAGCTGTAGAAAATTGAATAGCGGATCGATTAGCATAACATAATTGAGATGTACTTTGTGAGGTCGCTGGCCTATGGCAGGTCAAAGTCAGGCCATGATTTCAGCAAAGTCAACTTCTAGGGAATCGTTCAAACTGATGCAACAATGGAGTGTTAGACGAAGCCGTACATTTCTGAGCTGCTTTCTTAGGCAATACAACTATTGCGTGAGCAAATAACGTTGACCTAAGGTCGGGCATAGAGGTCAGACTAAGGTCAAAACCAGTCTGTTTTATTACTCCAGGGCTGCTGTGTGCCATAGTTTCTGGTGCTCATTTCGAATTTATTGATAGCAGAAGCCACATCATGCATCTGTCATGGACTTCTTAGGGGTTATAATAGGTCATTGACCTAAAATGGCCCAGGTCAACATAAAAAACATACTGACTAGCGTAATCTGTGTCGCGCATTCAAATGCAAAACTCAGAACAGTCTTGTATGACCTTGGTCACCATGAACTTCAAAAGGTAAGAAAGGTCACTTACTGTAAATGAGCATGTGGCCTTTTGTTTACAAACAGGTATCTAGGTTCAGGGTTGCACTTTAGAGACCAAGATGGAACTTGGGCTTGTTTGACTTTATTTGACCCGAAGATCATGACCTAGGAATCTCAAACTTTGACCTAAGTGAATGTACGTACAGGTCAACACATCCTGTGCATTTGGTGTCTCTAGCTCTCTTAGATCCCGAGATCTCAGTGGGTCAAATTGACCCCCACCCAAGCAAAGGGTATCTAGCCGGCCACCCGGGCGCGTGTTAAAAATGTAAACAGAATTGACTTTACGGTAGCTGCTGGTTTCTGTTCTGGTGACAACGTAAAAATGATAATGAAACGAAAAAAAACATATTCCTTGTAAACAAGCAAATCCGGGGATATACTTTTGTGGAGATCACCATAAATGAGGCTTTTGTCAACCCCATGTTCCTCTTAGCAAGGCCCTGGCTACCCCCGCCTACACACAAAAACAGATCACGTCATCTACATTGAATGATGGGCAATTAAATGTCCGCTGGACCAATTCATACCTAAAGTAGGCAGCTTACCGGCGGCATTTTTCTGGGGTGGTGTGGTGTTAGGGAAGATAATTCGGAAAAGGTACTGTTGCAGGTGTCCAACTCATGTTTTACATTCCAGTTAGTGGTAATGCTGACCCAGAATTGTGTAACAAAGCAGCCATGCCATCAGTTCGCGGTCAGTCATTCGGAGACAGCCGGACCAGGACAGTGGCCATCGACGGCGGACGGGAGCAGGGCTCAGACAAGGAATATATGACAGAATGGTCTTCATTCTGTGGCTTGGTTTTCAAAGGAGAATCTCCAGTTCTATGGCTTTTGCCTCACGGTTTTTGGCAGTTTCAAGCTTCCGAATTTGTTCCCGTCTAAAATGCCGCGGCAAGTCTTATCTCTTGAAAAGCAGCCATCGAAATGAAGGCGCATGCAAAACCTGTTGTACTGTGAGCCATCGATTCACCTTCAAAATTTTCACCAGCCTTTGCTCAGGTCATATTTTGGCACCTACCTTGTCGAGACAGACGCCTCCTCAATGACCCAAAATGCCTATCCGTTGGTGGAATTTCGACTCCCCAGGACAGACAACGTTGACATGGACGACTTACCTTGGGAAGCTGCAAAGCCTTATTTCTCGAATGACACAGATGAGTCGGATAGGCAAGAGTGTGCACCAGTGCGAAACAGCTCTAGATGCATATCCAGAACAGCAGTCATTACAATAAAGAGCGCTGACCTCCATCTCTACCTCTCCGCGCCTCAGTCATTGAGCTTGTTCTCCAGAAAATGTTCCTGAGGTACGCCCTGAGCTCGCCCCCCCCCCCCCCACACACACTTTTGAAAACGTTCCTACGCCTATGATCAAATGGCACTACATGCATAATTATGGACACGAATAGCTTTCCTTGACAAATGAGACCTAATTCCTATGTCATCGTTTCTATGGATCTTCCGCTATACCATTCAAGGCGCAGAATGACGATAGTAGCTGTTCGGACAAGCACGGTCAATGTAATGATGACCGGAAGAAAAAAGCAGACGTGCGTATCTGTGCATGGGCGCAAACACACGAGCGTGAACTGCAGCTAACGGTGCATCAACGTCGCATTGGGGTGTGATGCCCGCTCGTGCCTTGAAACAGTAAACTTTTCACGTTGTTCGGCCATGAGCAAGTTGTTATGAAAGGTAGAACCGTTGATCCACTCCTGATTTTGCGAAAATACAGCCTGCAACGAGTAGCATTTACCGCCGACGTACCGTTGGCGAATGGACAAGTCAGTTGAACCGATGTCATGCGTAGACCGTTTTTGTGGTTATGCTGTATCGATGTGTCGTGCAGGAAGGCCTTACCTTAAGCATCTTGAGACCGGTAGGTGTCTGTTGCCAGCACCGCGTTCGCTAGTGTGACCTGACCTCTTCTGCCGCAAACGGGAAATGGGATAAATGTGTGAACTGATGGGGACGAACGAGTCAAGCTCTTGAAAAAACCGGAAATGAAAAGGGTGACCTGCAATCCAAATGTCCATGTGTATGTATTACACATATGCAAACATTGCGCGCATTGACAACTTTACTACCACTGCCAGTTATCTTTACTTTCAAACTGCGTCATTCGGTTTGCATAAGCCATGGTAGCTTGACGTGAGACTAGCTGGCTACCCCGGTTTATTCTAACGTTGTTTTTTTTTGGTCTGGTTTCCAGCATGAGATAATTCCATCTTCGACTTGTCTTCAGATCGATCGAGGAGAACAAAACATTGATAATGGGAGCCTCGGAACATTGGTGTTTGAGATGCAAAAAGTGACAACACAATATCATGAAACCATTTTAGCAGTAGCTTGGAAAGGAGGATGGTTGGCGTGTTTAAAAGCGTTAACAAGCGCCCGGTTGGGGTCAATTTGGCCCCTCCAAAGGTTTTTCCGGAATGGTTTCCGAGCGGCCCGTAGTAGCCGAGCCAAATTTGGCGGAGTTATAGACAATTGAACAGTGGATTGCCTGGTATCAAAGATTTGGTTGTACCCTGTAAGATCACTGACCTACGGTAAGTCAAAGTCAAGCCATGGATTCACCGAGATCAATTTCTAGGGAATAATTCAGTCCGATGCAACACCGGAGTGCTAGACAAAGCCATACACCTTTGAGAGACTTTCTTAGGCAGCATAGCAATTGAATGAACAAATTCTATTGACCTAGCATTAAGCGTGAAGGTCAGACCAAGGTCAAAACCAAGCCGTTTTATTTCTCTACGGTTTGCTGTATGGGATAGTTTCTGGTGCTCATTTCGAATTTGTCGATAGCAAGAGCCGCATTATGCATCTTTTATGGACTTCTCAAAGGTCAGGATAGGGACCTCATCTAAAATGACACAGGTCAACACTTCGTTTTTGGGATCATGCTGCCTAGCGTAATCTATGTCGCTTCTTCAAATGCAAAACTCTAAGCAGTCTTGTATGACTCCGTTCACCATGACCTTCCTAAAGTTGAACAAGCCCACTTATTTTAAACGAGCACGCGACTTTTTGCTTAGAACAGGTATTCAGGTTCTGTGGGCACTTTGGAGACCAACCTGGAGTTTACCTTGTTTGACCGTATTTGAAGGCTTGTTTGACCGAAGGCCATTATCTAGGAACCTAAAACTTTGACAAAAGTGAGCTGATGCACAGGCCAATGCATCCTGCGAATTTGGTGTCCCTAGCTCTCTTAGCTTCCGAGATCTCAGAGGGAGTCAATTGACCACTACCCGGGCACGTGTTATGCCCGAGTGTCGCATCGGCCACCCGGGCACGTGTTAAGACAACTGGGAAGGGACAAAACATTCATTACTTTTAATCGCTGCGCCCAACGTAAAAAAGCAAAAGTAACAATTCAATGAACCTGAAGAAAATTACGTTTGCTCACAACAAGGATATCACAAGCTTCAACAATCAGGCGTTTTGAGCAGTATTGCATGCGGTACACAAGCCCTTTGTAAACTTGAGGTCTTGCATTATGCTACTTTTCGACAACGGCGACTTACTCTGGTCAAAAGAAGCCCAGGGAGCACAAAGGACCCTAAATAAGGCAACAGCTTAGGCTATCGAATATCATCATCCTTTGCCCCAATGTTTGTGCTATTTGACCAGGCGTGTAACTGTCGTGCTCGTAAGCGCTGCAGCCTTTCGCCACGATTGGGGCTGGGGAGAGCGCAGCGCAGCCTTGTTTAGAGGGCTCGTGGCCACGCCCCCGCAACTGGAGCATCCAGTTCAGATGTGCACCGCCTGACGTCACTCCCGAGTCCGGTACTCAGCTCTGTTTGATAACCAGATGCCATGGCTGAGAAAAACATTCGTTTAATGCCTGCATGACCATAAAAAGTGACAGGTGGTGATTTTCTAAGTTCTAAAGCTTAAAATCACCAGCTTCAAGATCTTGATGTCACTGTGCGTATGCAAGGATAAGATTTGGGTGACGCTGCCAGTGAAAAAGTACGAATTAAAACACTTGTCTCCAATGCTACCAATGCTGAAGGCATTCGTATGCAACAAAAATAGCCACTAGGAAATATTGCCAGACGAACCACTAAGAGCAAACGTTGTGCATAAACAAAAACGTTACCTGGTGGCAAACTACAATCCATTCAGTGCCTATCACAAATGAGGACTCTACGCCAAGGTGTGCGGATACTCAACTCATATTCGGCAACGCGTGCATGCTCGGCCTGTCAAGAACGGTAACAAATTCAAACATTTTGTTTACAAATCAACACATTTGTTTCTTTGCAAACTAAGTGTGAAATCTGATCGCCTTTTAAGCTGTTGAATCTTTTTGTTTTAGACGCACTGACATGCAGAACGAACATTTCAATCACTTTCAGTGCATCGTACTCCAGAAACTTGTTTACTCACGTCAACATGTGCATAAATCTCAAGTTTGGAGACAACACGTGTAACGTCAACGGCATCCACTTCTCCATGCCGTGGCGGTAAAAGAGATGGACGAGTTTACCATTTCACTTGTGTATCAGTTATGCCCGGTGCAAGACGATTTCTATCACGCAGGTGGCCCGCTACATCCCGTCCGTACCGAATATCAAGTTGACCTCAAGTCAACCTCTGCGAATGCCCCCGAAAGAGCGAGTCATTTTCCATTGACGTCACCGTTCCGGTCGGCAGACGGGCGAGAGTGACACGTCCATTCGCAGCTGGAAACTCCGGCCAAAGGCCTGGTCAGAGCGACAGAGCAACGCCAACCGAACAGGGGTGACGCGTCCATACCCAGCTGGAAACTCTGGCTAAATGCCTGGTCAGAGCGACAGAGCAACGCCGACCGAACAGGGATGACACGTCCATTCCCAGCTGGAAACTTCGGCCAAAGGCCTGGTCAGAGCGACAGAGCAACGCCGACCGAACAGGCAGGAAGCGCTGGTAGCGCACACACGGAAGAGGAGGAAGACGCAAGCCGATAGGATGCAGTGAGGGGACGGCGCGAGGGGCGGAGGAATGAACGAAGCTGAGCCCAGAACGAAGCTAGGCGCTCAGCTCCGCGGATGCCTCCATTTTCTGTTTGCTCTTTGGCATACACGGCCAAATCGTAGACAGGGCTGCACCATGCCGCAATAGTTACGACCATGTTCATTAGGTGGTATCATTTCCATCGCGGACGACTGGTGCCACCGACACGGCTTTGGAGCTCTTCTGAGTGTGCCCTTCCCTGACATCATCGAGGACATAGGCAGAGTTGTCCAGTTTTCTATCACACAGTAGCATTATGTCGTCATTATCACCGCTGAACACACCTGCTCGCTGCTGAGCGCTCTTCCAACACCTATCCAAACACCGAGGGTAAAAGGGCGTCTCGGAAATGGGGTAGTTCAAAATATATTTTAAACCAATACTTCGCATGCATCATCATAGGGCCCATAGGGCTGGCGTCAAACGATAGTGAAAGTGGAAGAGGTGGTGAGGGAGAAGGGGGCGTGGCCCCCTCGGCTGTGGCTTTTACTGGACACGCCCCCACAGACAGCACCGGAAGTGCCGGACCATCCCTCCCCTCCGTCATGAGCGTGGCTGTCCTGCGCGCGTGCCCTGGCGCGTGCCGGCGGCGAAGTGTGGCGTTGTCGCTACCAGCTCGGAGCGTCGCAAAAACAGGCCGGCAGAAGAGGGCTTTTTGCGGCGGGCTGTGGCCTTGGCTGCGGACGTGATGGTAGCCTGTTACGTGCTATGAACGCCGAGGGCGCTGGCAACGTTGCATGTCGAAGGGGGCGCCAGCGGAGGAGCAGAAGGAGCCCTCCAGGAACCTTCGACTCCAAAGCGAGTTGAGGACATGGCTTTACATGGACAGAGCAGTCGTGAAAGATGCTGCGAGCGTGGCGATTCAGCACTGGTAAATCGCCGGTCGACGGCTGCTGTTCATTACGTCGGTGGTGGTGTGTCAGAGGACAGCAGGGGCGTCCCGGGGTGAGGACGCAAGAGGTGTCCCCCGCTAGCCAGCACCACTGATGGGAGTAAGCACAGCTGCTTTAGGACTTTCCAATACCGTCTCGATTCTGTTTCAGGCCGCGCAATATGTATTTTTGTTGTACTTGATTGATGTAATCTTTGTCACTTAAATGTGTATGTTCCATATCTTTTTCATAGTTTTGATACTTACTAAAAATCGTTGGCATTGTATGATTCATATAAGTCTAACGCGCTATACACGCACACACACACACACACACACACACACACACACACACACACACACACACACACACACACACACACACGCATATATACATATATATATATATGTATGATATATATATATATATATATATATATATATATATATATATATATATGTATGATATATATATATATATATATATATATATATATATATATTTATTTATCTATATGTGTGTGTATCAAATTCCTATGTGACATATAATACGCAAGTGGGTGGGCTAAGATTATGACTGCACGATGCCACATTCTGTCCGTTCTAAAATGATAATGACAGTGCTGCATGTAATGCATAGACGTCTAGTTCTTGTTCACAGTATACAGTGGACAACAAGGCTTTGAACGAAAAAGGTGTTGCTTGTGTTGCAGTGGTTCCCAGGCAAGGAACCGCTGGTATCAAGTGTGGTTGATGGGTATTTATGAACCTTTACATTCGCTCTTATTATGATTGAACGCACTCCAGCATGAGTAGCGCCTTGCAATTCAATGTCACGGGGTCATACCAGCCCGAATGGTTGTGCATGAGAATTTCATGGAGGGCACCAGATGGCTTACAGGGCCCGCCGTCGAGAGATACACGTTACATTCAGAACAGAGCAGAGCCACGTTTCCCATTGCCAAATGCCGTCCACAGTTCGAAACCTATGACGTCAGAGGTAGGTGCGTCGCAACAGCTCCTACGAAGCGTAGGTAGAATGTTGAAAGGGAGTTGTGTTTTTTGTAGTTTTTTTTTTTTGTTGCCGCGGTCCACATGACATTTCTTCATGTCACTTCAGGACATACTCTCTTTGCGTTGTCACTATGACAACTTACATCCAAAGCGAATACAAATCAGCATCCCGACGCGTTTTTACCTAATTGTCTGCACATGTTGTCAAGCTGGTAATTAAGCCAATTCTGATTGACTGTGGCTTCAGCCACATTACGCACCATTTGTGTCTTGCAGTCATACAAAAGAGTTTACTAGAGATTCGTGCGAACATAAGGCCAGCCAACAATATGAAGTTGAAATGGCAGCCATTTGATCACGGTCATGGTGTGATCCGCCCTTGAACTTGAGAAACTCCCTTAGTTTTTAATTATGAAATCGTCTGGACCGCTGGCACTTACGGCGCTGGTGTAGATGACTGAGTGGATAGGGTGATAGTATGTAGATTAGTTCATCTGCGTCTGATTCCTGAAGCGGAAAATGTTCACTGGTCTGTTTTCCACCCGGGTATTTTTGCATAACTCCAACAGCGGAACACATGTGTTTAGTCAAGCGTGCTTCATAGCCGTAGCTAAAATTACATGAGGTTGAAACTTTGCGTTCGTTGGTTGAAACCAGATGTTGAACCAAACGAAAGCAACACACGTTAAGTATGAAGGTGAAACTTGCTCATAATGTTGCCACCCTCCTTGAGCTCGATGCGGAGACCACGCTGCACACCTCTCCAAAATATCCGCCGCGCTCTACCCGATCACTCACCGCGAGGCGATGTCGATCCTCGAAGCTTAAGAGTGCCGTCAGGGCACTCATGCCGACAAGCAGGAGTCTGCACCGCTGGGCGCCGGTCAGGGGGCTCGCCACGCGGACCCGGCGCGTCCGTGCCCGACGGCAGCTGAAGCAGCGTCTGAACAGCTTCGACATCGAATTGAATCGACATCGACATAGAAGCCCTATCGACAGCGTCGAGGCAGGGCTCTGATGCGGCGCCGACAAACGCGGCGAGTCTTGCGCCGCATACCGCACCTGACAGCATGACTCGAGAGGGGTGCAGCCTCGAGAGGGGTGCAGCTGCCATCGGCGCGTCCGGCTGCTCAGCTGGGGCACGCTCGGATGGCCGGCGGGTCAGCGCTCCGGACGAGGTCACGGATGGCCGGCGGGTCAGCGCTCCGGACGAGATCACGGATCGGGCCGAGAAGGTCAGCTGGAGGTGACCTCAACGCAGCAGGTTGCCCATGGAGTTTGGTTAGTCTGTCATGCTGACTCAGATCAAGAGACTTTGATCGGGCTGTGTTCCCGGGCTATAAGCTACCTGTTGAGAGAGCGGCTCTATTTGCGCGGATGACAGTGTTCTGGCAGGTGCTTTGCCCATGGATTTAGAAGGTAGATATCACTGGTTACAGGTCATGATCGGTCTCAGATGGAGCTTAGTTTCGGTACAGTCGAGGAATTTGGTTATGTCACAGGCTTATCCCAGCGACGCTTCCGTTGCACCGACAGGCTGCAGAAGGCCGCAGTTAATGTTGGGTAAGGTGACAGCAGACATCCCTCTGTTGCAGTACGGTAGACGGTAAAAACTACAGGATTAGCATTCCTTAAACCATGATTCGATCGTTCACCCGTGATAAGCAGTACACAAGTGGACCGTCCCACTACTGGAACCACATTCGTGCAATGAGCTCACCATCTCCAGCAGAACTGCTCGTCGTTTGCTGAATCAGTGAGGTGCGGGAGAGTCTGGAGGCCTTGAGACGGGCTGTCTCACACCCCAAGCCGTCGGATGGGTTTTCAGCACTGTATGACATCCGCATACCGTACGAAATCGGCGTTCCGTCGTGCAATGGTGCGGTTTAGTGCACATGTAAGACATTCTGGTCAGACGGCATGTTTACTTGCTTAATTCACGCACCTCTAAAGGAGGTGAGGTTTTTTAGAATCATCTGCGCTGCCCAGCCTCCGGTAAAGGCGACTGGCCTTGGATCAAAACATGCCGCAGGCTGTTGTCTGCCTTTCAGACACACATTGTCACGTGCTTTTCGCTCCATGCACATTTATTCGTTCAAGTATTCACTTATGCGCGTGGTGTTGACCGTTGCTAGGGATGCGGACAAAGCTGCGAGACGGACGGTGTTGATCGTTGTTGGGGACGAGGGAAAAAGCTGCCAGACAGGCCGCGTTGATGGCCATGCTGCGTCGCACGGGTCTGAAGTTTGTAGTTTGATTTAGTCTTCCCGAAACTTCCCCTGTGCAGTAATGATGCTCGCTTGGTATGAACAGTTATATTGGATACACAGTCGTAAAAATCAGATATTTTCGCAGAGGTAATCAAAATGTTATTGTTGTAGCCGTTTGTTCAGGAATCAGAGTACTGCTAATACTGAAAGCCGCAAATCCACCATGATCCGCAAGTCATCTCTAAGTTTCTCATATCCCGGTTGGTTTATGCCAGACCGCCGGTCGACTATTCGAGGAGCATGATATATATTATGATGTGTCCTGCATTCGAACGGAAAATGAAAAGAAAACAGCGTCATCCCTGACTGAATATTTGAATAATAGTCAATGCAAGGCAAAATTTATGATTGACACAAACTTGGGCTATTGACGACACTCGACGGATTGATTGAGCACTGAGCGCCCTTTTAACGTACAATTTGTCATTTATTGCCTCACAGCAGCACCAGTGCTACCACCGTTTATGGCTCAAAGGTAGAAATTGACGTAAGACCAGTCCACGATTCCTTGTAGTT
>NW_023597034.1:10319533-10337312 GCF_011947565.3 Pollicipes pollicipes | reverse complement strand
TTTCTACACTATGGGCTAATTGTGTGGCCTTGAAGCCCCACACACAACTCGCATGTTCCGGCGCCGGTCGGACTAATAAGTTATTTAGTTTTTCTATTTAGTTGGTAGTATACAGTTCCATTTACATGTCTGGGACAGATGCTAGCCACTCTCTTGACAAACCTGGGAACCTGATTACCCTTCCCATCCATGTTTTGGATATGTTCATTCCAATTAAACCTATCTGATATTTGCACACCAAAATACTTATATTCATTCACTGCTTTTATCACACTGCCATTCAAAATATAGTGCGGTGGCCCTAGAGAGCTGATTCTAGTTATTCGCATAATGCCACATTCGAAAACATTTAAGTTTATCAGTCATTGTCACGCCAGCCGGCATATCGAAAACAAACTTTCCTGCAAAATCGCATTCGTCTGGCTAGCACAATCACCGCATGAATATATCACCACGCTATCAGTATATCAATAAATAAACCCATATCACAATTTAAACCTCCGGCTAAATCATCTACGTACACAAGGAACAACAAAGGTCCCATAAAACACTGCCTTAAGACAACCCGGTGGTTGCAAAAACACTTCCCAAATGAATGCTATCCAAGATCACTTTCTGTGTTCGGTTTGAAATAAATGATGCTATCCATTTTATTAGTTTCTAGCATTCCTCTCACAATGGTTTAACTTCTGGAGTATACGTGTGCGCGGGACTTTGTCAAACGCTTTACTGAAATAAAAAAGGCTGGCTCATTACTTGTTATCATGAAATACTAACCCTATGCCATTCACGAACATTAACAACTTTGATGAATTTCGTCTTAAGCCCTGCTGTTCATGTTTCCGGTTTATCACATAAAATCATCACTTTTGGAGTAGACGTTTGTGAGAACCTTGTCAGCTTTATTTAAATCATGGAACGCTAGATGAACGCTGTCTTCTCATCCAATGCAAAACCTTTATCATTTATGAACATCAACAACTGTGATTTGCATGATTAGTTTCCTCAAAGCCGTGCTGCTCATCGAATATTGGTTTATGTTCGTCCGAATACGAAACTAATGAGAGTGCCAAAATTATTTCCACCAGCTTGCAGAAAGTGTATGGAAGTGATATTGATCTGTAATTACAGTTCCTCCTCTATAAACAGGACAGATTAACTCTTTCTTTCAGTTTTCGTCACCTCTCCCGGCTCTCACGACTGTGTTTTAAAACCATTGCTGCGACGACTACACAGCTCTTTAATGTGGCATCATTTACGCCATCTGTTTCAGATGTTTTTCGAGTTTTAGTGTTTTCAGCAAGCTTAACAACACCGTTATAGCTAAATGCTAAACCAAGCATTTCCTGATCTGCGCGGTTTCTTAGAGCGAGAACGTCACTTCCATCCTCTTCAGTAAATATTTGTTGATAATACTTGCCCAAAACATTATCGAACTACATAGTTACCTTCGTAATCGGGCTATGGTCGTCAAACATAGGATTTATATCATTTTTCTTTTCTTTTTACTCTTAGCACATTTCTGGTACTCTTTTTGTTGTTGTCTTTTATCACGTCATCGAGCCTATTTTGATGTTCATTTTCTGCCTCTCCCAGTGCTGCTTCACATTTAAACGGACTTACGTATACATTGGCAATGTTTCCGGAGCTTCCCGCCTCTTTGCCTTTCTGTGCGACCATTGCTTGCTTTGTAGTCTCCTGATGTTTAGATTGCACCTTGGAGGAAATCCATTGACTTTATTAGCTTTTTCGCGCACCATTTTTTCAATCACCATTATCCTTCCCTTGAAACTTAACCAATTATTGTTTACTGTGTAAGTGGTGAGCCCAGTCAGGAGTGCGATTCAGTTCTGACACCGGTAGTCTTTAGTAAGGTTAAGTATTTTGGTAAAGTATTATCCTTCGCTTGAGCTTTGTTCGCTTTAAACTATAATATATTGTAACGATCGCGGCTTGGTAACCACTGATACCATCGCACATGCCCATACCTTTGACTAGTTGTAACAAATTAGTCATTACAATATACAATGCGTTTTCAGCATTTGCAGTGTCTTTTAGGTTCTTTTGACGAGAAATTTTCATAAGATTTTCACTTCTAACGCGACGCCTACCACCGGACCTACGGTGCACAGCGTCTCAATCAATGTCGGGAAGACTGAGACCAACTTCAGTAATTATCTTCACGCGTGGATTAGATCCGTCGAACTTTTGCGCTAATGTTTTCAAGAAATGCATGAGAGCTTTGTCATCCTCACGAGGCTGGTCATATAAGACACCTTTGAGGTTTGCTTTCTTGTTATCATCTGCTACTCTGAATTGTCTATTCTGAAATCGCACACCTTCTGAATTGTTTGTAAGAGTACTTTCCCTGTAGCTGGTAATATCTTCATTCACACTTATGACCACTCCCCCAATTTCATCCTGTCTATACCTTCTGCACGTTGCATAACTTGTGCTGCTGTGCTGAAAATGATATATCCCGTCAACCAAGGTTAAATGCGCAATATGAGATACGGGTTGTGCTCTCATACAAATGGTTTAGTTTCTAACCTTGTTTGTAGGCATAGTGCTTCAAATGTTTATGGGTGCTGTTTTAAACCCATAAAAATATGCGCATTTATAACTGTCATGGGTGCTGTGTTACCCAGAGTCCTTTTGATGTGGTATGCCTGCAGCGTGTTGCTGAATCACCACCTATTCCACTGAACCTATTGCCCCAAATGCCCTCAGCTGATTTAGAAAGTTCATGACCAGCCTGTGTGACTCCTGGCCTGTTACAATATGCACACCGTGCATCCCAGGCCACCATAAAGGTACCTGTCGAGAAGTCCACGGAAACCCATGAATGACATTTCAGTTTTCATCTTGCAGTAGGCCTCGAACCGAGGTGTTAACGCTACCAGCCCCACCATATACAAACCCTTTGTGGTCTGCTCTTGGAACTAGGCTGCACGTGTATGTGTTTGTTATTCCCACAGGGCCTCTAGCCAGGTAAGCTGGAACTAGAGCCTTCGAGGCAACGGTCTCCGATCCTCCGCTCACTACGTCGTTCGTTCCAATGCGAAGAACAGCCGATTTGGCCTCGCTCTCATTCACGGCAGCAAGCAACTGTTCCTTCAAATAATGGGTCGTCCGGCCATGTATAGAGCGAAAGCGAACTCTTCTACCTTGGACTGTTGTGTGGTTGGTAGCTTCCCACAAGTGCTCGACATTCGAGTCACAATCATCAGAATCCCATCTCGTGGAACGCTCGCTGAGCCAAAGAGGCCATCGGTGAATCACCTTGTTTGACCGTGGGGGGGGGGGGGGAGACGTCCTTTTATTTGGCGTCTTTACCGGTTTGCCTTATGCTGCGCAGCTGCGTTTGCCGTCCGACTTCAGTCTCGGCTATGTGCGATTGGGGCGTGCTTTCCTAGTCAGCTGGATCAGTGGTAAAAACATCCATCTTTGTTTGGGTTAGTCTGATTCCCTCCATGACGCCCATGATAGTGACTCCAAGAACTGATGGGCCGGGCGCGGATTCTTGTTTAAATGCACGGTCGATTTCCGAAGACCGGGCTTTTGTTGGGTGCTAGTAATCGTTATGGTTATCTTTTGTGGTACAGTCCGCAGCGTTTTACTTTGAACTACCTGGGAGATTGTATCATGTTCACCATCTTTGGTCTTCAAGAATTTTTCCTTTGTTTGTTCCTGTGAGAAAAGTACTCCCTCCAAGCTCCTGACGGCTTTGTTTGTGCTTACAATATCTTGGTAAGAGATGCAGAGCGATTGGTGGCGGGCCCCGAGTTTTGTTCAATGCCACCTATCAGGAGCAGTGTTACTATAAAAATAAGTCCTCGGGCATTTCGAGCTGCCTGCGAACGGCGTGCGCGAAGGTTCGAGAACGTTACTTTTCCTGTTAGGTAGAAGATGCCAATTCTGATGCTATAGAATTGTGAATTAGTCATCTCAAAATTGAGGTCACTCTTCGAACAACGTCACGTTTTCCCTACATGAATTACAATAAATATTTTCCGTTACGCCCGAGAGCCTATAACAACAAGTTGGGCGGCAGGATAATACCAGAATATACCAGATTTTAAATTGGTACCGGCACAGCGAGTTTATAGCCTGCTTTTATCAGTGCTTGCTGCAATACTGTTATCCAGTAGACACATGATATCTGGCTAAGTACTGCAATCTGCTATAGGAAATATTTATATTTACATCCTTGATAGCCTAAGCCTTTGACTAAATCTCGCAGTATTACAATTATGGTGCTCCGGCGACATAACAAAACTGCACTGTGAGGAGGCTCACTTGTCGTTCAAACGTATTGAATGCGTGCTATGTCATCATGAAATAAACATATCTGTTGCTGCGGTCTGATTTGCTTGCTATGATCTTGCTGGACAAAAATGAGCCAGGTTAACGTAATGTCACGTACGAATACCCTCTCCCTTACTTTGCGCCGGACAGCATAAGCCGGTTTAACGGAATCGTTGCCTGGTCTTGTGCCGGAAGCAAATTCCCCCCCCCCCCCCTCCCTCGGAGGTGACTTTAGGTCCGTCGAGGAAAAAAAGAGGCCTTGTATTAGCCCACAAAAAATCTGCTGGCAGCATGCAGTGCAGCACAGGCATTTTCGCCGTTCGTTGCTTGACAATCCCGGTGAACATTTTCGGGAGAATAACTACAGTGACACTATCCTGACGTTTATGTAATCATCTTCCCTGAATTGTGTCCCAAAAGAGCTTACAAACAAACAAAACCTCTAAATTTTAGGCCTCGCACCACTGTTGCATTCAAATGTGTTACGGAAGGTTCATCTGTGTACGCCCAGGTGTGTCGATTTATAAACATGGTAATAAGAATGTATGTATGTGGTTTCATGGCACTAATACAGTTTGTAATGATGGACATTTTTAAATGTATTTAGATTAATTTAGTAATTTAATTTAACTAGCTTAGACCCTTTTTAATTTAAGATTCTAGATCTTATAAGGTGAAACATAGTATGGGCTTTCAGCATCAAGCCACGTACTGGTTGTCTTCATGTTGTGAACTACCATGTTTTGGTGTTTAAAATACAATCATTGGCATGCACGCAATCATAATATTTCCTACTTATTCTAACAATGATAATAATGTGAACAAATTATTATGAGCGCTGCACCGGTGGTCAGTGGTCAGGGATGTCCAGTGAGTTGGGACCCTCAATTCACACTCAGCTCCACTCACTTCACTCAGCCCCAGCGAACTGAGCAGTGGGAAATGACGTAACCCACCACTCAAAAGACACCAACAAACGGGTTTGCTTCGTCCTAGATTTGGCTCATTTCGTTCTCAAAGTCAGGCCGCAGGCCAAATATTTTGGGGGACTGGAGCCCCTGACTGAAAAGGACACTGCACTCCTGCCAAATGGCAATCAGTGTTGGGGATGTCTTTATAGTTGCTGGTGTCAAGTGTGACCCAGCACACTCATGATAAAGATGCTCTTATGATTCTAGTACTGGTACAGTTACAGAAATATGTCTTAGGCATGCCATTTGGGGCACAGGCAAAGGTTGTCACAGGTTTTCCTTCACACAGGTAACCCCTCATGCTGTTGAAAAATGACAGGCTACAACTATAAGTGCTGCATGATACATGTATTAACGACCCTGTCCCTAAATTCTGTTAGGTTCTGTGGAGCCTGTTGGCGATCACACAAAAGTCTTGAGCTCGACACTTAACGTTTTGCATTTAGATGTGCAGCTAACCATGTTTGGCGCATCAAACCAATTTTGTATGGCCTCACAGTGCCAGGATCACCTACATCACAAGCGACCTACACATTTGGAATATTTTCTGGTTCAATTTTCATTATTTCTTGGCTTTTGAAGGTCAGGAGCATGGAAAGAGGATGGGGGGGGGGGGGGCGGGGTGAGAAGATTGCTGCTTGGGGATGATCTTCAACCTCCCTGAAAATGTATTGTTGTCCCTATGGATATTGACTGGACATAGCTCATCAAAAGTTTATTGGAGAGCTCATGTCGCCCCTGCTGGTAATATAAGCCTGTAGCACGACAGTTCCTTGCTAGAATGACTTGCAGAAGCCCGGCTGTCATTTTTTACCTGCTTTTAAGTCTGCAGGCGTGCAACCTCAATACTACACATTTGGGACCATAACTGCACCGGCCCAAAATTGCAAACAAATTAAGGTTAGGCGTGGCTGCGACGGTGCACAGAAGGAGCGCTGCAAAAATAGCATATGCACTCTTAACTTTCTTTTCAGATCGTCATGTTGATTCAGATTAGATTTCGGATTGCGAAATCAGATTGTATCTGCCTTTTCAGCCCTTCCGCTCGGCAAAACTCCCAGTGCCTCTCTTAATACGCGCTCAGGTGGGGGTCAAATTGACCGCCTCCGAAGGGTTTTCCGGAATGGTTTCCGAACGACGGGGCGTGGGCGCGACAAATTTTGCATAGCTGTAGAAAATTAAATGGCGGATCGTCTGGCATCAAAAGTTTAGATGTACCTTGTAACGTCACTGACCTATGACAGGTCAAAATCAGGCCATAGTTTCAGCGAGGGCAATTTCCAGGGAATCGTTCAATCTGATCCAACAACGGAGTGTTAGACGAAGCCATACATCTCTGAGATACTTGCTTAGACAACAAAACAATTGAATTAACATTACATTGGCCTAAGGTCAGGTATGAAGATTTGACCACAGTCAAAATCAACCTGCTTTATTACTGCAGGGCTTGCTGTATGGAGTAGTTTTTGGTGTTCATTTCGAATTTATTGATGACAGGAACCACATTATACACTTTCCATCGACTTCTTAAGGGTCAGAATAGGTCACTGACCTAGAATGACCCGGTTCAACGTCTTGTTGACCCGGGTCATTACTGCCTAACGTAATCTATACCGCTTATCCATATGCAAAACACAAAACGGTCTTGTATTATTTTGGCCGCCATGACCTTCAAAAGGTCAAAAGAGGTCACTGACCTTAGATGAGCGTGTGACCTTTTGCTTGGACCAATTGTCCAGGTTTCAGGGGCCCTTTAGAAAACAACCTTGAATTTCACCTTGTTTGACCTTATTTGGCCCGAAGGTCATAACCTAAAAATCTCAAGCTTTGACCTAAGTGAGATCATGTACATGTCAATGCATCCTGTAAATTTGGTGTCTCTAGTTCTCTTAGTTCTTGATATCTCAGGGACGTCAAATTGACCCTGCCCCACCCGAGCGAAGGGTGTCCAACCGGCCACCCGGGCGCGTGTTTGAATCCAACCGTTGTCGCCTTCTCAGTGCTTGCATACTCAAGCATTTCCCTTCCATTGAGCTGACCGTTCGTTTATACGCATCACCGGTTTGAAGTAACCTGCATCTGGACTGCAGTTAGAAACGGTCCGTGACAGTAAGGGTGATAATCGCCTCTAAGGTTGGTGAAAGTCGGCCTTATTGGATGCAAAACCTGGTATAGTAATACGGGCTGGTGTTGGAATATTTGACCAGACACACTATTTTAACAACGGGTGTGGCTAGGAGATATACTAGCAAACATCTTGGGACGTAATTTATGGGAGAAAACGGCTTAGAAGCATTCAAAAACAATCATTAAAAAATAGGTATTGCTATGCCCTTCAACACGTAAATGCTCTGGGGAAATCCCATGGTGACATCACCATGGGATTGCCAGGTCTAGTCCCGACTAGGTTCTACCCTCCCCCCCTGGATACACCTTTTTACGTCGACCACGAAAATATTCCGGAACATCAAACGGTGCCGTCGCGGTCTGTGGCTCAAAAATACGTTATTGAATTGAATGATTAACGCTTAAAGCTCAGTGACATCAATTTCTGGCGTATTGACAGACCAAACACGGAGCTGCCAAATTTGCTATGCTCACCACAGATTAGTACATAAGCATGTCAAATCAAATGAAGGGAACAGTCGCACATCCTTTCCCTCCTTTAAAACTAAGCCACGACCTTGATGCTCAAGGCCTGTCTTCAACGTGACACTGTGAGAAGACGACAGACATTTTTCCTAGTTCATGAACTACATACTTTGTCACTGGTCAGGGTTTATCACAGAAGGTCTTTGCGACAGCCGAGAGTCGGCACGCAGGTGACCGGCATCACTTGACTCCCACCAGAATCACGGCCGGGCGCGGGCTGAGGTTGAAAATATACCACAGTATTGTACCTTGAACCCATGGCAAAAGTTTGACGCACCTCATGGCTCCTAAAAAGGTCCTTACATTACAAGTGCGGGGAGCGGTACGTGTATCCTCTGATCCTCAGTCGTGTGAGCGTAATAGAGTCAAAATATCCCTTATCTGCGGTGAAAACGGATGCTTAGAGCACCGAGTGAGACCTGGCGCTGCTCTTGGGCATCGGCCCTCTGGTACCACACGTTTTCAGGTATGCAATGCATGACCGTCGCGAAGAAACCGTAGAAAGATGGAAGAGACGAATTTTGTATATGTAAAACTCCCGTTTATAGTTGACTGTAAAGCATGGTTAATTGCATAGTTATATTTACAGCAGGGGGCTTTTGGGATCATGCCCTCCCCCTGGAGGTGGCGGGCCCTGGAAGAAATTTTCGGCCGTTTTACATGCCAGCAGGCCTTCTAAAACATAAAAACGGCCCCTGGGGCGTCCAAATAGGACCCCAAGTCTAGAAAGGTCCACAAGTTGAAAACCAGGTCCCCTAAGAGAGCAACAAAGAGTGAGGCCTCTAGCTGGAAGGGCTCCTATGATTGATTTGCCTGTCTACTGAGCTGATTTCAGGCAGGCCATCGCTCATCAATAGCCTGATGTCAACGTATTATCATTAAGCATGCAACGCAACAATAGCTTTCCATGTTCGTATTGCTCACTCCCTGGAAAATTCCTCCATCAAACTGCCTTTTTAAAGATTCCTTTACAGATCCCTCAACGGAGTCTGAAAAGACGGATAAGTCTCCCCGCGGGAGCTGGCAGTAACTGAAAAACATGTCCCGTCAGCGTGCCGACCATCGACGAATCCCTTCAGACCATGCCTGCCGCCGCGGTGTTAGGTTGGGAGATAGCCGAGCAAGAGAACACAGCTTCATGTGGTGCGAGTAGTCGTCTCGGCTGTTGGGTAGCGGGTTGTCTCTACGATCTCTTGATGCGAGTAAAGCCTTGTTTTATAAAGACGTTTCAGAAGGAACTGCCGATTGCTCCCTAACTGCTAATAAAAAACAAACGTGTCTGATCATTCACTGCTGTTCCATGCACGGTGATAACATGACATGCACGGTGATAATGATGATAAACTGCTTGCATGAACGGTGATGCCTTTCTTTTGCATATAAATAGTGCGGGGAATTTTCTAAATAATACTACGTATGCGCCATTACTTCATTTCTCGCGCGTGTTCCTATTGCTGCCTTGTTGATCAGCGCAGTTTTTGGTTTGGGGTGGCAGCACATGAGTGCTCTTATATGATGCGCTCTAGTGCGAAAGTTTAACATGCGTTCGGGTGGGGGCAAATTGACCGACCCGGAGGTTTTCTGGAATAGTTTCCGGACGACGCGGCGTAGCCGCGCCAAATTTTTCATATCTGTAGACAATGAAATGGCAAATCGCTTGACTTAAAAATTTGGATGTGCTTTGTAAGGTCGCCGACCTACAGCAGGTCAAAGTTAGGCCAAGATTTACGTGAAGACAATTTCCAGGGAATCGTTCAATCTGATGCAACAACGGACTGCTAGACGAAGCCGTGGATCTCTGAGATACTTTTTCAGGAAGCAGAACCACTGAATGAACAAATTGTATATACCTAGGGTCATGTATAAAGGTCGCACCAGAGCCAAACCAGCCTGTTTTTTTTACTCTGGGGCTTGCTGTATGGGCACTTCCGGTGCTCACATTGAATTTATTCATCATCACGTCGAATTTATTTCAATAGCAGGAACCTCACTAAACATATTTCATAGACTTCTTAGAAGTCATAATAGGTCACTGACCTAAAATGGCTGAGGTCAACGTTTTGGGTTTTAGAAAAAACTGGCCAGCGCAATCTTTGTTGCTTATTGAAAAGTAAAAATTTATGCAGTCTTGTATGATTTTCGTCACCATGACCTTCGAAGGGTAAAAAAATGGGCAGTTTAAAAATCGTTCATCAAAAATGTTCATCAGACGGCAGAGTTATATAATATATATATATATATACACATATTGGTACAGAAAAGCGGACAAGATTTCTGATTACTTCACGGATTTTTAAGCACCTTCATGCTGTGGAGAGTTGGCACTGATGACTCCAACGTGTCTCTCAAGTGTTGAGTACTTGTGCACAGAGCCTTGGATGCACAGCATTTATAAATCCCCTTCCTCATGGCCAGCGGCTGTCTAGTTAGCCTCATGTTGTTTTGACACTATCTCAGTCCCTCTCACCGTTCACCATTGCTATCTCAGTCCCCATCGCCGTTCACAATTGCCATAATGAGACACCCGGACCAGGCCCGCCCCCTCTCCATCACTTGTCCCCGAAGAATGGCCGTCAAATCAGCCACTGGACTCTCAACGTTCATCAATGCAGCCCAAAGCGGCCGTGGGCCGCTCTCTGTATCTATTCCCGGCCCGCTGGCCAGGGCCGTCTGTACCCCCGGGCGCTGGAAAGAGTGCGCGGTCTCCTCGTCCATAGTCGCACGTGCGGTCCTATTGCCGCGCACCGCCGGAGGGACCACAGCACGTCTCAAAGGCGCGGCGAGGTCTCAGTTCCTGGCCCGGCAAGCGGCTGGACTTCCGCGCTACACCCCTCGCTGCCAGTCGTGATCTCGAGATGCCTCCGGCGGTCGTCGCCCACCACCACTTCAGGCGTCCACAGTTCACCGGCGTGCCAAGGTCGCGGCCCACGGACGACGTCTGTCTGTCTGCATGTGTGCGGGCGCCGACCGCGCCGGTCGGCAAGGTGGCTGACCCGCCGGCCGGCGGACGTTACTCCCGACCTGTTGACGGCTGCGGGAGCCCTGGACACCGCCCTCCCGGCGGCAGAGTGCGCGTGACGTCATGGGAGGAGGGCGGCGCGGCTGCTGCCGAGCCTTCCTCTCAGGCAACGCTCTGTTCCCCATCGAAGGCGGCCACCCAGTCGTTTGCCCATTGCACAGTGGTCGACCATGAGCTTGTTATCCGCGTACAGCAGCTCCGTGGCTTGCCTCAGAAATCCTTTGTGGCTTGCTGCACTGAACGCTTCGATAGAAACTCACGCCGACATTTTCTTGAATAGATTTGTGCAGCCTTCATGTAAGCCACGACGTAAGCATGAATGACTAACGCATAGGCGAAGAAATGTCTCAGGAAGTGGGACACCAACATCAATTTTAAAGTCGATTTTTCCATGCGTTGACATTCAGTTGGTGTCCAGCATTTTCGAAAAGTGGTGGTGCCATGACCGTCCTCCCACTCTCATCTCCCAGCCCGTTTCTATCCCTATGAACTAGCACGTTCACATCCTGAACGGTGCACGGGCGGTGTTGACTGCCTCTGTTGATCTGCTTATGACCCCGGCCTTATCGGATGCTGCCGATGCTTATGGCCCCAGCCTTATCGGATGCTGCCGATGCTTATGGCCTCGGCCTTATCGGATGCTGCCGATGCTTATGGCCCCGGCTTTATCGGATGCTGCCGATGCTTATGACCCGGCCTTATCGGATGCTGCCGATGCTTATGGCCCCGGCCTTATCGGATGTCGCCAATGCTTATGGCCCGGCCTTATCGGATGCTGCCACCTACCGACAGTCCCCATCCCATTGTGCGAATTGCCGGACATTCCTCGGTATGGGAGACATGTGACACGGGCCGGCTTTTCCCCCTCCGCACGCCCCCCCCCCCCCCAGAGTGACTCCGGCGCACTCTTGACCTTGACATGATTCGGGGGGCCGTCTCGGGAAAAAGGATCGCCACACCCGCCAGCTATCGGCCCCAGACGATCCGTTGGTCTTGGCTGAGCGGACTATGCGTGGACCCCTTTGCGGGTCCGCCCTCCGTCACGGACCCTCGGCGGACCCCTGCGAACCCCCTCCCCGTCACAAATCTTCCGCAGACCTCTGCGGACCCGCTCCCCCATCACGTACCTTCCGCGGACACAGTTGAAGGTATCCTTACCGGGACACCGGCCTCCGCGCGCCCCACCAACCAGCACGACCTTACGGTTCCACTGTTCCACATTAGTGCCCGCGCGCCCCACCAACCAGCACGACCTTACGGTTCCACTGTTCCACATTAGTGCCCGCGCGCCCCATCAACCAGCACGACCTTACGGTTCCGCTGTTCCACATTAGTGCCCGCGCGCCCCACCAACCAGCACAACCTTACGGTTCCACTGTTCCACATTAGTGCCCGCGCGCCCCACCAACCAGCACGACCTTACGGTTCCACTGTTCCACATTAGTGCCCGTGCGCCCCACCAACCAGCACGACCTTACGGTTCCGCTGTTCCACATTAGGGCTGCAACAAAAACTTCTGCCGACAGGAGTGTTTCGGCATTACTTCTGCTCCCAATGCCTACACCTATACACGCGTTAGTACAACACGACAAAACTTACGCTGCAAAAATTTATATTATATATTATAGTAATTTATACATTCATTTTATATTAAAAATTGTTGCTACTTCTACCGCAAAAAACTTACATTGTCATAGCTTATATGTGATTTTACTTCAACTGCAAGCACTTAAACGCAAAATTAGTGCTACACGACAAAACTTATGCTTCAAAAACTTGTAACCGCCACCACCTCTACTGCAAAATCCTGTGAAATCACTACCTGTAGGACGACATTATTGGACTGTAAAATCTTATACGCGACACGAGCGCTACACGGTAAAGCTCAATCTTAAAAGAAGCAAAACCGTCGTTACTTTTACTGCAAAGTTATCCAGTCCTTACGCATACGCAACATCCCCCTTACTGGTATTTCCGGCCGTGCAAAATACATACCTGCCTAGTAGGAATGTAAGAACGATGCACGGTTTATGAGGAATCCCCCCGCTGCCAATTCGAAACTTTTTTGTGCGTTATGTCACGCTATTTTTTGGCGCATGAGCAAAGACTCTAGTTTCGGTAGAAAAATAGCAATATGAATTATAAGTCATTGCAGTAGAAGTAAGTAGTTCAGTGCACTTGTGAAGAACATTATTCACAAAGATAAAACAGTAGTAATAACCTAATTCCTTCCATCGAAAGACGAGAAGGCTAAGGATATAGCTGGGTGGATATGTCAGCAACATGCCATTATTAAAACAATATCAGAAGTAAATTGAAAATTGCCTACCAACGATTCTACTCCATTTTCAGTTTAAAAAAACAAAAAAACAGAAAGCCTCAGTTTTTACGGGACACCAACATTCAAGGGATTAAACAGAGAGCGACTGCCAGCCATTTCCACGATGCAGTGCCTATGTAAGAATTAGAATACGCGAACATGCAAACGAATTCAAGCAAATAGGTATCACGCATCACACTTTATTCAAATATGCACGCGAGTTGAGGTAAACAGGCATTACACATCGCGCATCAATTTTTCATGTAAGCGATTTCAATTGAGCAGGCATCACACATCACGCGTCAGGCATCACCTGCACATGTAGATGACTTTAAACTAGCATACATCACTCATAAATGCACATATCAAGTTCGCAAAATCGGTCATGATGAGCCCTGTATGTTGAGATTTGGCCGCCGACATTTTATAAGAATAGATTCGACTTATTCTCCTGTCTGGGTGGTCCTGTCTGTGGCGCCTGTTCCCTGTGAATTAAACAGGCATCATACATCTCGCATCAATTATACATGCGGCGATTTCAACTGAACAGGCATCGCACATCACGCTTCAGGCATCACCTACACCTGTAAACGATTTTAGTCCAGCACACATCACACATAAAGGCACATTGCATACAAATGCATACACTGTATCACGCACAGGTGTGTCACAGTGTGTGTATTTGCTTTAATTTGTTTGCATGCACACGCATGCTCGCTTATTCTTATTCTTAGATAGGCCCTGTAACGAGGTAATGGCTGGCAATCGCTCTTTCTTTAACCCCCTGAATGTTGGTGTCCTGTAAAAACTGTGGCTTGCTGCCTAAAAAAAAAACTTGAAAAATTGAGTAGAATCATCGGCAGGCAATTTGGAATTCACTTCCGCTATTGTTTAGATAAGGGCATGTTGGCAAAATATCAACCCAACTATATCTGCATCCTCCTGGTTTTCTCCGAGGTATAAGACTGTTACTACTGACTTATCTTTGTAGTAGAAGTAACGTGGCGTTCTAGTGATCACAACGTGAGGACCGGGGATGTGGTTTGTACTTATTCGCAGACCCCATCCACCTTTGATCTGTGACAGAAAAGTGTCTCATATTTTATGCAAACGCCGTGTTTGATGCATTTTGCAGCAGTTTTGGCCGTTTTCCTCGGTTAGCCCCAAACTCGTTCCGTAACAGTACGGCCGCGCATTATAGTTTTCTCAGGGCAACTGTGTCACGTATCACTATTGTCGTCGTGGGTCTGCGGATCGCAATACATACAGGAGCAATAATGTATCGGCACTATAGAATGGGCCACTTCAGTCTGATTTCGCTGGTTCAAGAGCTTTCATGTGTTCGTTCCCTCCGGGATTTTGGCGAGACTTAGCATATGGATCGGAGTGCTGATGTATTTCATTTGTAGATTGTGGACTGTGCCGTATTGTACAGATGTCTTAAATGAATATTTGCAGAAGGAGCAATATTACTGATTAGTAAAGACAATGTAGGTTGTTGCAATAAACATGGTAGCAGGCACAAGTTCTTAATAGAATATTGTACGACTTTTCAAGTTTTGTTGTGCAGCACTTATGCCATATATAACTCGTTGCAGAAGAACTAATTAAGTGTATATGTTCTGCAGCATAATTTTACCGTGTAGTACTCACGTGCGTGAGTTCTGGAGTACAAGTAATGTCCAGTATCAGTATAGGCTGCACAAGTCGTTCTTGCTGTAGGCATAGCGATGGGTATGAGTTTTTGAATTACACATTTTGTCATGTAGCACTCACGTCGTGTATGAGTTTCTGCAGCAGAAGCACTGTCGGGTATAAGTAAAGTCTGCATGAGTTTTGCGATAGAAGTAATGTCGCGTAAATCTAATGTCTTAGTTCTCCTGTCGGCAGGAGTTTTTGCCAGGGCACTTATGTTGAAGTTCTCCCGCTGTTAGAACTCTTTGCAGGGGCGCTTATTTCGAAGTTCTCCCGTCGGTGAGAGATTTTGCGGAGGAAATGTTGAAGTTCTCCTGTCGGCACGGGTGTCGATTTGTATTTTTTGTGATGCCCCTGGCTCCCCCAATGTCAAATTGTCCCCCCCCCCCTATGTTGGCCTTGGCCCTCCCCAATGTTTTTGGCTGGAGTACTACAAAAAAAACGTAGACAAAAGATGATCATAACACAAAGACTATCTTCTTTGATCCTTCTGCGTGGTGGCGTCTCGTACCACTCTTCCAACAAAAAGACATGGCTGCTCTCACCACACGATACAAATCGTAACAGCTGAGCGGATAAGCGATGCAATAAACTTCACATATCTAGCGCTATAGTGCACACAATGGTTTGTGAGATTACATTGAAAAGATCTGGAATATGGGGATGACCCAAGTCCTTCATGGCTAACCCCGTCCCCGTCCCCCACGACCCAAATGCGTGCCGCCTCCCATGACCGCCGTAGACGAACGCAATCGGCGATCTAAGGTGGCCTCTAAAGGGGCGCCTTCACGTGCCGATTAGAAGAGACGCGTGCGTCCAGTGCCTCCTCCCTGGATCCAACCCTGCATGGCTTCTATGCTGCTTAAATTAGAGACTTTTATGAATTATACGAAGATTAAAAACATGTATTTTGTTTTATCAAAACAAAGTGGGCTGAATCCAGAGAGAACAAAATGAAAGAGGGGGCGGGGAGGGGTACGTTGTCGGGCCTTCAGTTCGGCTTCCCTGATAATTTACACAAATTGACATCCCTACCTGTCGGTAGGAGTTCTTGCCGTGGCTCTGCTGTCGAATTTTCCCTGTCCGTAAGGGTTTTTGCCAGGGCACTGATATCATGACACCCAGCAGACGTGTGCAGCCTTTCGCTGATAACTGCGCGCATGCGCAGTCACGAGGAACACTTCTGCTGAGGGGAACGCCGCGCCTCGAAATCCTTCAAGAGTTTGTTTTTCGGTGGACGGTATGAATCGTATTCACAGCGGCACGGATTTTTGCTGATCTATACAACCTGCATCGTTAAGGTCCGCCCCATATCCTTTTTACCGCAGTTAGCAAGTACATAATGCGTTTGACCCTGTATTGGTAGGATGCAGGCCCATCCATACCGTTATCTCACCGGCTTCGTGTCATTTATTTGTCCAAAGACCTTTGCTTTTGAAGACTGTATCTGATTCCGAACGCAACCAAATGCTCTGATTTGACACCAAGGACATTTTTCTGACGCTCCCGCATACATGGCCACCTGCAAAATATACAATCTATATAACGAAGAGACGAGCCACCTTTACAACCAGTGCACTTTCGAATCCTCGAGCCGAAGGCCGGTGTCTGATACGCGCCTCAATCACCACCTTGGCAGAGCTTCACCGACTACCCCATTATTCCAAAGCGCTCCAAGCAAACATCTGCTCTGCAAGTCGATCTCATCGCAGGGCCACGCCCATGCCCTTCCTCCCGACTTCCCCCCAGCAACTCTCAAGGGAGCCCGGCAGCCACACGGTGCCCTTCAAGTCATTCCCATTCCTCTGCCCACCCCGTTCCCCTCCCCCTTGCCACCACGCCATCGCGCCCCGTTGGCGGCGTAGCGCGTGCAGGCAATCCAAGGCCAGCGGACCCGGGGCGGCTGACATTCCTTGCATCTGATTCGTGGCCGGCCTGATGTACGGAGACGGACACACGCACCAGCGCCGGCAGTGGGGACAACCGCCGGGATTTCCGCTGACACGCCCTCCCGCGTCGGGTGACACCCGTTCATGGCCAGGCAGGCCATCCGAGCATGCTGAGTAGGATACGCCGGACGGGGAATTCCGCCCGCATCCACGATAGGGTATCTGCTCTTGTCTTAACTGCTTCGTGCGGTCCAGGTTAGAGGTGAAGGCTATTCAGGATGGGGCGTGGAGTATGACAGCGCCGTGGTCGCACCAGTTCATGGCTAAGCAGGCTATTTGAATATGCTGAACAGAATGCGGCAGGCGGGGAATTTCGCCCGTATATCCAATGGGCTATCTGTTCTTGCCCTCACTGCTTCGTTCGGTTCAGATTAGAGATGGCGCTTATTCAGAATGGGCATTAAGTATAAAAGCGCCAATGTCTCCAAAAATGTTCATTGTGTTTCCATGAACTGTTCTCTCCATGAACTGAACTGTTCTCTCCATGAACTCCATGAAAAGTGGCTACAACTGCGTAGATTTTGATTCACGCAACATACTTCTTTTCTTTACCGCTGTCCTAAACTTTTTCAAAATAAGTTGCATGAATGTGTGGCCGAGACTATATTGCAGCCCAAATTTTTCTTACTATAAATTTCATAGGAGCCACAAGTCTCGGCTTTATATCATACCCACATCCACGTGTGATTGGGGAGGAACGTCAAACAAATGTCTCACACATATTCCGATAGGCAGACTGAGCATTTTGAATGACGCTGGCCATGGTTGTAGATTTCTCAAATTTATTGGGGAAGCCAGAGCCTGGTAAGTCATGTATATATATATATATATATATATATATATATATATATATATATATATATCT
>NW_023597034.1:10303550-10318579 GCF_011947565.3 Pollicipes pollicipes | reverse complement strand
TATATATATATATATATATATATATATATATATACATGACTTACCAGGCTCTGGCTTCCCCAATAAATTTGAGAAATCTACAACCATGGCCAGCGTCATTCAAAATGCTCAGTCTGCCTATCGGAATATGTGTGAGACATTTGTTTGACGTTCCTCCCCAATCACACGTGGATGTGGGTATGATATAAAGCCGAGACTTGTGGCTCCTATGAAATTTATAGTAAGAAAAATTTGGGCTGCAATATAGTCTCGGCCACACATTCATGCAACTTATTTTGAAAAAGTTTAGGACAGCGGTAAAGAAAAGAAGTATGTTGCGTGAATCAAAATCTACGCAGTTGTAGCCACTTTTCATGGAGTTCATGGAGAGAACAGTTCAGTTCATGGAGAGAACAGTTCATGGAAACACAATGAACATTTTTGGAGACATTGGCGCTTTTATACTTAATGCCCATTCTGAATAAGCGCCATCTCTAATCTGAACCGAACGAAGCAGTGAGGGCAAGAACAGATAGCCCATTGGATATACGGGCGAAATTCCCCGCCTGCCGCATTCTGTTCAGCATATTCAAATAGCCTGCTTAGCCATGAACTGGTGCGACCACGGCGCTGTCATACTCCACGCCCCATCCTGAATAGCCTTCACCTCTAACCTGGACCGCACGAAGCAGTTAAGACAAGAGCAGATACCCTATCGTGGATGCGGGCGGAATTCCCCGTCCGGCGTATCCTACTCAGCATGCTCGGATGGCCTGCCTGGCCATGAACGGGTGTCACCCGACGCGGGAGGGCGTGTCAGCGGAAATCCCGGCGGTTGTCCCCACTGCCGGCGCTGGTGCGTGTGTCCGTCTCCGTACATCAGGCCGGCCACGAATCAGATGCAAGGAATGTCAGCCGCCCCGGGTCCGCTGGCCTTGGATTGCCTGCACGCGCTACGCCGCCAACGGGGCGCGATGGCGTGGTGGCAAGGGGGAGGGGAACGGGGTGGGGGGCAGAGGAATGGGAATGACTTGAAGGGCACGTGTGGCTGCCGGGCTCCCTTGAGAGTTGCTGGGGGGAAGTCGGGAGGAAGGGCATGGGCGTGGCCCTGCGATGAGATCGACTTGCAGAGCAGATGTTTGCTTGGAGCGCTTTGGAATAATGGGGTAGTCGGTGAAGCTCTGCCAAGGTGGTGATTGAGGCGCGTATCAGACACCGGCCTTCGGCTCGAGGATTCGAAAGTGCACTGGTTGTAAAGGTGGCTCGTCTCTTCGTTATATAGATTGTATATTTTGCAGGTGGCCATGTATGCGGGAGCGTCAGAAAAATGTCCTTGGTGTCAAATCAGAGCATTTGGTTGCGTTCGGAATCAGATACAGTCTTCAAAAGCAAAGGTCTTTGGACAAATAAATGACACGAAGCCGGTGAGATAACGGTATGGATGGGCCTGCATCCTACCAATACAGGGTCAAACGCATTATGTACTTGCTAACTGCGGTAAAAAGGATATGGGGCGGACCTTAACGATGCAGGTTGTATAGATCAGCAAAAATCCCGTGCCGCTGTGAATACGATTCATACCGTCTCACCGAAAAACAAACTCTTGAAGGATTTCGAGGCGCGGCGTTCCCCTCAGCAGAAGTGTTCCTCGTGCCTGCGCATGCGCGCAGTTATCAGCGAAAGGCTGCACACGTCTGCTGGGTGTCATGATATCAGTGCCCTGGCAAAAACCCTTACGGACAGGGAAAATTCGACAGCAGAGCCACGGCAAGAACTCCTACCGACAGGTAGGGATGTCAATTTGTGTAAATTATCAGGGAAGCCGAACTGAAGGCCCGACAACGTACCCCTCCCCGCCCCCTCTTTCATTTTGTTCTCTCTGGATTCAGCCCACTTTGTTTTGATAAAACAAAATACATGTTTTTAATCTTCGTATAATTCATAAAAGTCTCTAATTTAAGCAGCATAGAAGCCATGCAGGGTTGGATCCAGGGAGGAGGCACTGGACGCACGCGTCTCTTCTAATCGGACGTGAAGGCGCCCCTTTAGAGGCCACCTTAGATCGCCGATTGCGTTCGTCTACGGCGGTCATGGGAGGCGGCACGCATTTGGGTCGTGGGGGACGGGGACGGGGTTAGCCATGAAGGACTTGGGTCATCCCCCATATTCCAGATCTTTTCAATGTAATCTCACAAACCATTGTGTGCACTATAGCGCTAGATATGTGAAGTTTATTGCATCGCTATCCGCTCAGCTGTTACGATTTGTATCGTGTGGTGAGAGCAGCCATGTCTTTTTGTTGGAAGAGTGGTACGAGACGCCACCACGCAGAAGGATCAAAGAAGATAGTCTTTGTGTTATGATCATCTTTTGTCTACGTTTTTTTTGTAGTACTTCCAGCCAAAACATTGGGGAGGGCCAAGGCCAACATAGGGGGGGGGGGGGACAATTTGACATTGGGGGAGCCAGGGGCATCACAAAAAATACAAATCGACACCCGTGCCGACAGGAGAACTTCAACATTTCCTCCGCAAAATCTCTCACCGACGGGAGAACTTCGAAATAAGCGCCCCTGCAAAGAGTTCTAACAGCGGGAGGAACTTCAACATAAGTGCCCTGGCAAAAACTCCTGCCGACAGGAGAACTAAGACATTAGATTTACGCGACATTACTTCTATCGCAAAACTCATGCAGACTTTACTTATACCCGACAGTGCTTCTGCTGCAGAAACTCATACACGACGTGAGTGCTACATGACAAAATGTGTAATTCAAAAACTCATACCCATCGCTATGCCTACAGCAAGAACGACTTGTGCAGCCTATACTGATACTGGACATTACTTGTACTCCAGAACTCACGCACGTGAGTACTACACGGTAAAATTATGCTGCAGAACATATACACTTAATTAGTTCTTCTGCAACGAGTTATATATGGCATAAGTGCTGCACAACAAAACTTGAAAAGTCGTACAATATTCTATTAAGAACTTGTGCCTGCTACCATGTTTATTGCAACAACCTACATTGTCTTTACTAATCAGTAATATTGCTCCTTCTGCAAATATTCATTTAAGACATCTGTACAATACGGCACAGTCCACAATCTACAAATGAAATACATCAGCACTCCGATCCATATGCTAAGTCTCGCCAAAATCCCGGAGGGAACGAACACATGAAAGCTCTTGAACCAGCGAAATCAGACTGAAGTGGCCCATTCTATAGTGCCGATACATTATTGCTCCTGTATGTATTGCGATCCGCAGACCCACGACGACAATAGTGATACGTGACACAGTTGCCCTGAGAAAACTATAATGCGCGGCCGTACTGTTACGGAACGAGTTTTGGGGCTAACCGAGGAAAACGGCCAAACTGCTGCAAAATGCATCAAACACGGCGTTTGCATAAAATATGAGACACTTTTCTGTCACAGATCAAAGGTGGATGGGGTCTGCGAATAAGTACAAACCACATCCCCGGTCCTCACGTTGTGATCACTAGAACGCCACGTTACTTCTACTACAAAGATAAGTCAGTAGTAACAGTCTTATACCTCGGAGAAACCAGGAGGATGCAGATATAGTTGGGTTGATATTTTGCCAACATGCCCCTTATCTAAACAATAGCGGAAGTGAATTCCAAATTGCCTGCCGATGATTCTACTCAATTTTTCAAGTTTTTTTTTTTAGGCAGCAAGCCACAGTTTTTACAGGACACCAACATTCAGGGGGTTAAAGAAAGAGCGATTGCCAGCCATTACCTCGTTACAGGGCCTATCTAAGAATAAGAATAAGCGAGCATGCGTGTGCATGCAAACAAATTAAAGCAAATACACACACTGTGACACACCTGTGCGTGATACAGTGTATGCATTTGTATGCAATGTGCCTTTATGTGTGATGTGTGCTGGACTAAAATCGTTTACAGGTGTAGGTGATGCCTGAAGCGTGATGTGCGATGCCTGTTCAGTTGAAATCGCCGCATGTATAATTGATGCGAGATGTATGATGCCTGTTTAATTCACAGGGAACAGGCGCCACAGACAGGACCACCCAGACAGGAGAATAAGCGAATCTATTCTTATAAAATGTCGGCGGCCAAATCTCAACATACAGGGCTCATCATGACCGATTTTGCGAACTTGATATGTGCATTTATGAGTGATGTATGCTAGTTTAAAGTCATCTACATGTGCAGGTGATGCCTGACGCGTGATGTGTGATGCCTGCTCAATTGAAATCGCTTACATGAAAAATTGATGCGCGATGTGTAATGCCTGTTTACCTCAACTCGCGTGCATATTTGAATAAAGTGTGATGCGTGATACCTATTTGCTTGAATTCGTTTGCATGTTCGCGTATTCTAATTCTTACATAGGCACTGCATCGTGGAAATGGCTGGCAGTCGCTCTCTGTTTAATCCCTTGAATGTTGGTGTCCCGTAAAAACTGAGGCTTTCTGTTTTTTTTGTTTTTTTAAACTGAAAATGGAGTAGTAGAATCGTTGGTAGGCAATTTTCAATTTACTTCTGATATTGTTTTAATAATGGCATGTTGCTGACATATCCACCCAGCTATATCCTTAGCCTTCTCGTCTTTCGATGGAAGGAATTAGGTTATTACTACTGTTTTATCTTTGTGAATAATGTTCTTCACAAGTGCACTGAACTACTTACTTCTACTGCAATGACTTATAATTCATATTGCTATTTTTCTACCGAAACTAGAGTCTTTGCTCATGCGCCAAAAAATAGCGTGACATAACGCACAAAAAAGTTTCGAATTGGCAGCAGCGGGGGGATTCCTCATAAACCGTGCATCGTTCTTACATTCCTACTAGGCAGGTATGTATTTTGCACGGCCGGAAATACCAGTAAGGGGGATGTTGCGTATGCGTAAGGACTGGATAACTTTGCAGTAAAAGTAACGACGGTTTTGCTTCTTTTAAGATTGAGCTTTACCGTGTAGCGCTCGTGTCGCGTATAAGATTTTACAGTCCAATAATGTCGTCCTACAGGTAGTGATTTCACAGGATTTTTGCAGTAGAGGTGGTGGCTGTTACAAGTTTTTGAAGCATAAGTTTTGTCGTTTGTAGCACTAATTTTGCGTTTAAGTGCTGCAGTTGACAAGTAAAATCACATATAAGCTATGACAATGTAAGTTTTTTGCGGTTAGAAGTAGCAACAATTTTTAATATAAAATGAATGGATAAATTACTATAATATATATATAAATTTTTGCAGCGTAAGTTTTGTCGTGTTGTACTAACGCGTGTATAGGTGTAGGCATTGGGAGCAGAAGTAATGCCGAAACACTCTGTCGGCAGAAGTTTTTGTGCAGCCTAATGTGGAACAGCGGAACCGTAAGGTCGTGCTGGTTGGTGGGGCGCACGGGCACTAATGTGGAACAGTGGAACCGTAAGGTCGTTGCTGGTTGGTGGGGGCGCGCGGGCACTAATGTGAACAGTGGAACCGTAAGGTTGTGCTGGTTGGTGGGGCGCGCGGGCACTAATGTGGAACAGCGGAACCGTAAGGTCGTGCTGGTTGATGGGGCGCGCGGGGCACTAATGTGGAACAGTGGAACGTAAGGTCGTGCTGGTTGGTGGGGCGCGCGGGCACTAATGTGGAACAGTGGAACCGTAAGGTCGTGCTGGTTGGTGGGGCGCGCGGAGGCCGGTGTCCCGGTAAGGATACCTTCAACTGTGTCCGCGGAAGGTACGTGATGGGGGAGCGGGTCCGCAGAGGTCTGCGGAAGATTTGTGACGGGGAGGGGGTTCGCAGGGGTCCGCCGAGGGTCCGTGACGGAGGGCGGACCCGCAAAGGGGTCCACGCATAGTCCGCTCAGCCAAGACCAACGGATCGTCTGGGGCCGATAGCTGGCGGTGTGGCGATCCTTTTTCCCGAGACGGCCCCCGAATCATGTCAAGGTCAAGAGTGCGCCGGAGTCACTCTGGGGGGGGGGGGGGCGTGCGGAGGGGGAAAAGCCGGCCCGTGTCACATGTCTCCCATACCGAGGAATGTCCGGCAATTCGCACAATGGGATGGGGACTGTCGGTAGGTGGCAGCATCCGATAAGGCCGGGCCATAAGCATTGGCGACATCCGATAAGGCCGGGGCCATAAGCATCGGCAGCATCCGATAAGGCCGGGTCATAAGCATCGGCAGCATCCGATAAAGCCGGGGCCATAAGCATCGGCAGCATCCGATAAGGCCGAGGCCATAAGCATCGGCAGCATCCGATAAGGCTGGGGCCATAAGCATCGGCAGCATCCGATAAGGCCGGGGTCATAAGCAGATCAACAGAGGCAGTCAACACCGCCCGTGCACCGTTCAGGATGTGAACGTGCTAGTTCATAGGGATAGAAACGGGCTGGGAGATGAGAGTGGGAGGACGGTCATGGCACCACCACTTTTTCGAAAATGCTGGACACCAACTGAATGTCAACGCATGGAAAAATCGACTTTAAAATTGATGTTGGTGTCCCACTTCCTGAGACATTTCTTCGCCTATGCGTTAGTCATTCATGCTTACGTCGTGGCTTACATGAAGGCTGCACAAATCTATTCAAGAAAATGTCGGCGTGAGTTTCTATCGAAGCGTTCAGTGCAGCAAGCCACAAAGGATTTCTGAGGCAAGCCACGGAGCTGCTGTACGCGGATAACAAGCTCATGGTCGACCACTGTGCAATGGGCAAACGACTGGGTGGCCGCCTTCGATGGGGAACAGAGCGTTGCCTGAGAGGAAGGCTCGGCAGCAGCCGCGCCGCCCTCCTCCCATGACGTCACGCGCACTCTGCCGCCGGGAGGGCGGTGTCCAGGGCTCCCGCAGCCGTCAACAGGTCGGGAGTAACGTCCGCCGGCCGGCGGGTCAGCCACCTTGCCGACCGGCGCGGTCGGCGCCCGCACACATGCAGACAGACAGACGTCGTCCGTGGGCCGCGACCTTGGCACGCCGGTGAACTGTGGACGCCTGAAGTGGTGGTGGGCGACGACCGCCGGAGGCATCTCGAGATCACGACTGGCAGCGAGGGGTGTAGCGCGGAAGTCCAGCCGCTTGCCGGGCCAGGAACTGAGACCTCGCCGCGCCTTTGAGACGTGCTGTGGTCCCTCCGGCGGTGCGCGGCAATAGGACCGCACGTGCGACTATGGACGAGGAGACCGCGCACTCTTTCCAGCGCCCGGGGGTACAGACGGCCCTGGCCAGCGGGCCGGGAATAGATACAGAGAGCGGCCCACGGCCGCTTTGGGCTGCATTGATGAACGTTGAGAGTCCAGTGGCTGATTTGACGGCCATTCTTCGGGGACAAGTGATGGAGAGGGGGCGGGCCTGGTCCGGGTGTCTCATTATGGCAATTGTGAACGGCGATGGGGACTGAGATAGCAATGGTGAACGGAGAGGGACTGAGATAGTGTCAAAACAACATGAGGCTAACTAGACAGCCGCTGGCCATGAGGAAGGGGATTTATAAATGCTGTGCATCCAAGGCTCTGTGCACAAGTACTCAACACTTGAGAGACACGTTGGAGTCATCAGTGCCAACTCTCCACAGCATGAAGGTGCTTAAAAATCCGTGAAGTAATCAGAAATCTTGTCCGCTTTTCTGTACCAATATGTGTATATATATATATATATATATAACTCTGCCGTCTGATGAACATTTTTGATGAACGATTTTTAAACTGCCCATTTTTTTACCCTTCGAAGGTCATGGTGACGAAATCATACAAGACTGCATAAATTTTTTACTTTTCAATAAGCAACAAAGATTGCGCTGGCCAGTTTTTTTCTAAAACCCAAAACGTTGACCTCAGCCATTTTAGGTCAGTGACCTATTATGACTTCTAAGAAGTCTATGAAATATGTTTAGTGAGGTTCCTGCTATTGAAATAAATTCGACGTGATGATGAATAAATTCAATGTGAGCACCGGAAGTGCCCATACAGCAAGCCCCAGAGTAAAAAAAACAGGCTGGTTTGGCTCTGGTGCGACCTTTATACATGACCCTAGGTATATACAATTTGTTCATTCAGTGGTTCTGCTTCCTGAAAAAGTATCTCAGAGATCCACGGCTTCGTCTAGCAGTCCGTTGTTGCATCAGATTGAACGATTCCCTGGAAATTGTCTTCACGTAAATCTTGGCCTAACTTTGACCTGCTGTAGGTCGGCGACCTTACAAAGCACATCCAAATTTTTAAGTCAAGCGATTTGCCATTTCATTGTCTACAGATATGAAAAATTTGGCGCGGCTACGCCGCGTCGTCCGGAAACTATTCCAGAAAACCTCCGGGTCGGTCAATTTGCCCCCACCCGAACGCATGTTAAACTTTCGCACTAGAGCGCATCATATAAGAGCACTCATGTGCTGCCACCCCAAACCAAAAACTGCGCTGATCAACAAGGCAGCAATAGGAACACGCGCGAGAAATGAAGTAATGGCGCATACGTAGTATTATTTAGAAAATTCCCCGCACTATTTATATGCAAAAGAAAGGCATCACCGTTCATGCAAGCAGTTTATCATCATTATCACCGTGCATGTCATGTTATCACCGTGCATGGAACAGCAGTGAATGATCAGACACGTTTGTTTTTTATTAGCAGTTAGGGAGCAATCGGCAGTTCCTTCTGAAACGTCTTTATAAAACAAGGCTTTACTCGCATCAAGAGATCGTAGAGACAACCCGCTACCCAACAGCCGAGACGACTACTCGCACCACATGAAGCTGTGTTCTCTTGCTCGGCTATCTCCCAACCTAACACCGCGGCGGCAGGCATGGTCTGAAGGGATTCGTCGATGGTCGGCACGCTGACGGGACATGTTTTTCAGTTACTGCCAGCTCCCGCGGGGAGACTTATCCGTCTTTTCAGACTCCGTTGAGGGATCTGTAAAGGAATCTTTAAAAAGGCAGTTTGATGGAGGAATTTTCCAGGGAGTGAGCAATACGAACATGGAAAGCTATTGTTGCGTTGCATGCTTAATGATAATACGTTGACATCAGGCTATTGATGAGCGATGGCCTGCCTGAAATCAGCTCAGTAGACAGGCAAATCAATCATAGGAGCCCTTCCAGCTAGAGGCCTCACTCTTTGTTGCTCTCTTAGGGGACCTGGTTTTCAACTTGTGGACCTTTCTAGACTTGGGGTCCTATTTGGACGCCCCAGGGGCCGTTTTTATGTTTTAGAAGGCCTGCTGGCATGTAAAACGGCCGAAAATTTCTTCCAGGGCCCGCCACCTCCAGGGGGAGGGCATGATCCCAAAAGCCCCCTGCTGTAAATATAACTATGCAATTAACCATGCTTTACAGTCAACTATAAACGGGAGTTTTACATATACAAAATTCGTCTCTTCCATCTTTCTACGGTTTCTTCGCGACGGTCATGCATTGCATACCTGAAAACGTGTGGTACCAGAGGGCCGATGCCCAAGAGCAGCGCCAGGTCTCACTCGGTGCTCTAAGCATCCGTTTTCACCGCAGATAAGGGATATTTTGACTCTATTACGCTCACACGACTGAGGATCAGAGGATACACGTACCGCTCCCCGCACTTGTAATGTAAGGACCTTTTTAGGAGCCATGAGGTGCGTCAAACTTTTGCCATGGGTTCAAGGTACAATACTGTGGTATATTTTCAACCTCAGCCCGCGCCCGGCCGTGATTCTGGTGGGAGTCAAGTGATGCCGGTCACCTGCGTGCCGACTCTCGGCTGTCGCAAAGACCTTCTGTGATAAACCCTGACCAGTGACAAAGTATGTAGTTCATGAACTAGGAAAAATGTCTGTCGTCTTCTCACAGTGTCACGTTGAAGACAGGCCTTGAGCATCAAGGTCGTGGCTTAGTTTTAAAGGAGGGAAAGGATGTGCGACTGTTCCCTTCATTTGATTTGACATGCTTATGTACTAATCTGTGGTGAGCATAGCAAATTTGGCAGCTCCGTGTTTGGTCTGTCAATACGCCAGAAATTGATGTCACTGAGCTTTAAGCGTTAATCATTCAATTCAATAACGTATTTTGAGCCACAGACCGCGACGGCACCGTTTGATGTTCCGGAATATTTTCGTGGTCGACGTAAAAAGGTGTATCCAGGGGGGGAGGGTAGAACCTAGTCGGGACTAGACCTGGCAATCCCATGGTGATGTCACCATGGGATTTCCCCAGAGCATTTACGTGTTGAAGGGCATAGCAATACCTATTTTTTAATGATTGTTTTTGAATGCTTCTAAGCCGTTTTCTCCCATAAATTACGTCCCAAGATGTTTGCTAGTATATCTCCTAGCCACACCCGTTGTTAAAATAGTGTGTCTGGTCAAATATTCCAACACCAGCCCGTATTACTATACCAGGTTTTGCATCCAATAAGGCCGACTTTCACCAACCTTAGAGGCGATTATCACCCTTACTGTCACGGACCGTTTCTAACTGCAGTCCAGATGCAGGTTACTTCAAACCGGTGATGCGTATAAACGAACGGTCAGCTCAATGGAAGGGAAATGCTTGAGTATGCAAGCACTGAGAAGGCGACAACGGTTGGATTCAAACACGCGCCCGGGTGGCCGGTTGGACACCCTTCGCTCGGGTGGGGCAGGGTCAATTTGACGTCCCTGAGATATCAAGAACTAAGAGAACTAGAGACACCAAATTTACAGGATGCATTGACATGTACATGATCTCACTTAGGTCAAAGCTTGAGATTTTTAGGTTATGACCTTCGGGCCAAATAAGGTCAAACAAGGTGAAATTCAAGGTTGTTTTCTAAAGGGCCCCTGAAACCTGGACAATTGGTCCAAGCAAAAGGTCACACGCTCATCTAAGGTCAGTGACCTCTTTTGACCTTTTGAAGGTCATGGCGGCCAAAATAATACAAGACCGTTTTGTGTTTTGCATATGGATAAGCGGTATAGATTACGTTAGGCAGTAATGACCCGGGTCAACAAGACGTTGAACCGGGTCATTCTAGGTCAGTGACCTATTCTGACCCTTAAGAAGTCGATGGAAAGTGTATAATGTGGTTCCTGTCATCAATAAATTCGAAATGAACACCAAAAACTACTCCATACAGCAAGCCCTGCAGTAATAAAGCAGGTTGATTTTGACTGTGGTCAAATCTTCATACCTGACCTTAGGCCAATGTAATGTTAATTCAATTGTTTTGTTGTCTAAGCAAGTATCTCAGAGATGTATGGCTTCGTCTAACACTCCGTTGTTGGATCAGATTGAACGATTCCCTGGAAATTGCCCTCGCTGAAACTATGGCCTGATTTTGACCTGTCATAGGTCAGTGACGTTACAAGGTACATCTAAACTTTTGATGCCAGACGATCCGCCATTTAATTTTCTACAGCTATGCAAAATTTGTCGCGCCCACGCCCCGTCGTTCGGAAACCATTCCGGAAAACCCTTCGGAGGCGGTCAATTTGACCCCCACCTGAGCGCGTATTAAGAGAGGCACTGGGAGTTTTGCCGAGCGGAAGGGCTGAAAAGGCAGATACAATCTGATTTCGCAATCCGAAATCTAATCTGAATCAACATGACGATCTGAAAAGAAAGTTAGAGTGCATATGCTATTTTTGCAGCGCTCCTTCTGTGCACCGTCGCAGCCACGCCTAACCTTAATTTGTTTGCAATTTTGGGCCGGTGCAGTTATGGTCCCAAATGTGTAGTATTGAGGTTGCACGCCTGCAGACTTAAAAGCAGGTAAAAAATGACAGCCGGGCTTCTGCAAGTCATTCTAGCAAGGAACTGTCGTGCTACAGGCTTATATTACCAGCAGGGGCGACATGAGCTCTCCAATAAACTTTGATGAGCTATGTCCAGTCAATATCCATAGGGACAACAATACATTTTCAGGGAGGTTGAAGATCATCCCCAAGCAGCAATCTTCTCACCCCGCCCCCCCCCCCCCATCCTCTTTCCATGCTCCTGACCTTCAAAGCCAGAATAATGAAAATTGAACCAGAAAATTCCAAATGTGTAGGTCGCTTGTGATGTAGGTGATCCTGGCACTGTGAGGCCATACAAAATTGGTTTGATGCGCCAAACATGGTTAGCTGCACATCTAAATGCAAAACGTTAAGTGTCGAGCTCAAGACTTTTGTGTGATCGCCAACAGGCTCCACAGAACCTAACAGAATTTAGGGACAGGGTCGTTAATACATGTATCATGCAGCACTATAGTTGTAGCCTGTCATTTTTCAACAGCATGAGGGGTTACCTGTGTGAAGGAAAACCTGTGACAACCTTTGCCTGTGCCCCAAATGGCATGCCTAAGACATATTTCTGTAACTGTACCAGTACTAGAATCATAAGAGCATCTTTATCATGAGTGTGCTGGGTCACACTTGACACCAGCAACTATAAAGACATCCCCAACACTGATTGCCATTTGGCAGGAGTGCAGTGTCCTTTTCAGTCAGGGGCTCCAGTCCCCCAAAATATTTGGCCTGCGGCCTGACTTTGAGAACGAAATGAGCCAAATCTAGGACGAAGCAAACCCGTTTGTTGGTGTCCTTTTGAGTGGTGGGTTACGTCATTTCCCACTGCTCAGTTCGCTGGGGCTGAGTGAAGTGAGTGGAGCTGAGTGTGAATTGAGGGTCCCAACTCACTGGACATCCCTGACCACTGACCACCGGTGCAGCGCTCATAATAATTTGTTCACATTATTATCATTGTTAGAATAAGTAGGAAATATTATGATTGCGTGCATGCCAATGATTGTATTTTAAACACCAAAACATGGTAGTTCACAACATGAAGACAACCAGTACGTGGCTTGATGCTGAAAGCCCATACTATGTTTCACCTTATAAGATCTAGAATCTTAAATTAAAAAGGGTCTAAGCTAGTTAAATTAAATTACTAAATTAATCTAAATACATTTAAAAATGTCCATCATTACAAACTGTATTAGTGCCATGAAACCACATACATACATTCTTATTACCATGTTTATAAATCGACACACCTGGGCGTACACAGATGAACCTTCCGTAACACATTTGATGCAACAGTGGTGCGAGGCCTAAAATTTAGAGGTTTTGTTTGTTTGTAAGCTCTTTTGGGACACAATTCAGGGAAGATGATTACATAAACGTCAGATAGTGTCACTGTAGTATTCTCCCGAAAATGTTCACCCGGGATTGTCAAGCAACGAACGGCGAAAATGCCTGTGCTGCACTGCATGCTGCCAGCAGATTTTTTGTGGGCTAATACAAGGCCTCTTTTTTTCCCTCGACGGACCTAAAGTCACCTCCGAGGGAGGGGGGGGGGGGGGAATTTGCTTCCGGCACAAGACCAGGCAACGATTCCGTTAAACCGGCTTATGCTGTCCGGCCGCAAAGTAAGGGAGAGGGTATTCGTACGTGACATTACGTTAACCTGGCTCATTTTGTCCAGCAAGATCATAGCAAGCACATCAGACCGCAGCAACAGATATGTTATTTCATGATGACATAGCACGCATTCAATACGTTTGAACGACAAGTGAGCCTCCTCACAGTGCAGTTTTGTTATGTCGCCGGAGCACCATAATTGTAATACTGCGAGATTTAGTCAACAGTGCTTAGGCTATCAAGGATGTAAATATAAATATTTCCTATAGCAGATTGCAGTACTTAGCCAGATATCATGTGTCTACTGGATACAGTATTGCAGCAAGCACTGAATAAAAGCAGGCTATAAACTCGCTGTGCCTGGTACCAATTTAAAATCTGGTATATTCTGGTATTATCCTGCCGCCCCAACTTGTTGTTATAGGCTCTCGGGCGTCGTTCCCACGTACGGAAAATATTTATTGTAATTCATGTAGGGAAAACGTGACGTTGTTCGAAGAGTGACCTCAATTTTGAGATGACTAATTCACAATTCTATAGCATCAGAATTGGCATCTTCTACCTAACAGGAAAGTAACGTTCTCGAACTTCGCGCACGCCGTTCGCAGGCAGCTCGAAATGCCCGAGGACTTATTTTTATAGTAACACTGCTCCTGATAGGTGGCATTGAACAAAACTCGGGGCCCGCCACCAATCGCTCTGCATCTCTTACCAAGATATTGTAAGCACAAACAAAGCCGTCAGGAGCTTGGAGGGAGTACTTTTCTCACAGGAACAAACAAAGGAAAAATTCTTGAAGACCAAAGATGGTGAACATGATACAATCTCCCAGGTATTCAAAGTAAAACGCTGCGGACTGTACCACAAAAGATAACCATAACGATTACTAGCACCCAACAAAAGCCCGGTCTTCGGAAATCGACCGTGCATTTAAACAAGAATCCGCGCCCGGCCCATCAGTTCTTGGAGTCACTATCATGGGCGTCATGGAGGGAATCAGACTAACCCAAACAAAGATGGATGTTTTTACCACTGATCCAGCTGACTAGGAAAGCACGCCCCAATCGCACATAGCCGAGACTGAAGTCGGACGGCAAACGCAGCTGCGCAGCATAAGGCAAACCGGTAAAGACGCCAAATAAAAGGACGTCTCCCCCCCCCCCCCCACGGTCAAACAAGGTGATTCACCGATGGCCTCTTTGGCTCAGCGAGCGTTCCACGAGATGGGATTCTGATGATTGTGACTCGAATGTCGAGCACTTGTGGGAAGCTACCAACCACACAACAGTCCAAGGTAGAAGAGTTCGCTTTCGCTCTATACATGGCCGGACGACCCATTATTTGAAGGAACAGTTGCTTGCTGCCGTGAATGAGAGCGAGGCCAAATCGGCTGTTCTTCGCATTGGAACGAACGACGTAGTGAGCGGAGGATCGGAGACCGTTGCCTCGAAGGCTCTAGTTCCAGCTTACCTGGCTAGAGGCCCTGTGGGAATAACAAACACATACACGTGCAGCCTAGTTCCAAGAGCAGACCACAAAGGGTTTGTATATGGTGGGGCTGGTAGCGTTAACACCTCGGTTCGAGGCCTACTGCAAGATGAAAACTGAAATGTCATTCATGGGTTTCCGTGGACTTCTCGACAGGTACCTTTATGGTGGCCTGGGATGCACGGTGTGCATATTGTAACAGGCCAGGAGTCACACAGGCTGGTCATG